>NC_059192.1:1893192-2239789 GCF_020615455.1 Coregonus clupeaformis
CTGATTTCATGGACAGTAATGGTTTGAGAACATTCCAAGATTTGAAAGACAAATACACATTACCAGGCAAATCCTTTTATGTATATTTACAACTTACAGTAGGTCAGCTATGCTGGCCTATGGAGTCCCTTGGGGAAACCCATCTACCGAACCATCCAATGATGGGATTTATAAATACATTATCTGGGCTCCCGAAAGGACTGATCTCTATAATATATTTAAAAAATTGAAAAGCTCATATTCTGAGCTAGCCAATAAAAACGATAGTTACCGGAGTGTAACTCCAGTTCTATGAGTGGAGCGGAGCCCCATAGGGGAGATCTGCCCCTATTGGTTTAGGAGCCAATAGGAGTACAGGTGTCCCTATAAGAGGGGATGCCTCCCCTCAATCAGCCTCCCAAGATATTTATCTTCAGCGAGACTAGAGAGGGTCGGCAGGGCCTTAAGTCCTATGGGGCTCCGCTCCACTCATAGAACTGGAGTTACACTCCGGTAACTATCGTTCTATATCGTGGAGCTCCGCCCCATAGGGGGGGGAGCTCTGCTCCTATTGGTTTAAGGCGGAGCGCAACGCTCCAAAATGTACTCCCTGCCGAGCCCAACACTTCCCATCGAAATTAAAAGGTCAGGCTGCAATGGCTGCAACCAAGTCCCGCAGTACTGCAACCACTGTATGACAATACAAGTGTCACAATATACTGCGTCATCGGTTAAAAACCCGCCCCACCTAGTCCAATGGCAACACCAATGACTAGTGGGCAGATCACCAGAATACGGGCCATACTAATCTGTACTAGCAGATAGATGGTACCTCAATATCCTGTCACAATAATACCGACCACTAATGGAATGACACAAAGTGTCACTCTACATTGTGTACACGGTAGCCCGCCCCACTCAATCAATGGAATCCCAGAGATTAGTGGGCAGATCCCAGAACATGATTCATGCTAATCTGAACAAGCAGATAGATGACGTCACATTCCGTCAAAATTGTCATGACCGGTCTAATAGTACCGTAACCAAGGTTACTACTATTATCCCTCATCATTCCGCCTCAACCCAGTTATTCACTGGTGGGCAGATTAATACATGCCTTCTACTGTACTGAACATGTCAGTCAGGAGTAATGCCGAAATATGTCCTTCTGTCAGAAGCGGACCTGAAAGAGACCTGTCTCCTCAGTCCTGCATTCCTCTCTCCTAACTCAAGTCCTCCCCTCAGTCATGCTGAGTACAGACTGAGCCAAAGAGTTAGAAGACATATCCAAGAGATAGAAACTGATAAATGGAGACGGTGACGACCACGACACCACTGCACAGATATCCTCTACCCCTGTTCCTCTGAAAAGGGCAGTAGAAGCCGCTACTCCACGAGTGGAGTGAGCACTTATACCCTGAGGCAATTGTCGCCCCGCTGCCTCATAAGCTGTCTCAATGCCTTCGCAAAGCCAATGAGACAAGCGCTGTTTTGAAAGTGGTCTACCTAGTGCAGCCGCACCGTGACACACAAACAGCTGAGGCGATGACTTAATCGCTGCTGTGCGCTCAACGTAACACGCCAAAGCGCGCACTGGGCACAGGCGATGGAGCCTTTCCTCACTCCTCTCCCCATGAGGAGGAGGAGAAAAAGCCCACAGCTCCACGGTCTGTGATCTATATGAGCTCTTAATAACCTTCGGCACATATGCTGGGTTAGGACGTAACACCGCTCTGCTCAGATCGCCATTAATGGCAAGGCAGTCGGGTCTTGTCGAAAGAGCACACAAATCACTAACACGCTTAGCCGTAGTCAAAGCAAGCAACAGTGCCATCTTCATAGACAGCATCTTGAGGGGTATTTGATTCAATGGTTCGAACGGCGACTTACATAGCGCTTCGAGTACCAAAGCCAAATCCCACTGAGGAAGCGTGTCTCTAGGCATTGGCCTAAGCTACCGCGTTCCTAATAAGAAACGTTTCACTAGAGGGTGACTGAAGACAGTGTCTCTGCCAAACCCCTCGTGACAAGCTGAAATCGCCGCTGCAAACACCTTAATGGTGGCGGGCGATCGCTGCTTATCAAACATAAACTGCAGGAAAGAGAGAACACTCTCAACCTGACTGCTCATGGGGTCTACATTCTCTGTGACGCACCACTGTGAAAAACCGTTCCATTTACTGGCATACACCCTGGAAGTGGAACTGGCACGTGAACCCTGTATGGTCCTGATTACTGAATCAGATAACCCATGGCGCTCTAGCCTGTCCATCTCAGGAGCCAAGCCTTCAGTGGTTGGCCGATTATGGGCAATCGCCCTATTGAGCCTCCCGCCTGAGACAACGCGTCCCGTCGATGTGGAATTGGCCAAGGTGGCGCAATCAAGATCATCTCCGCAAACCATGGAGCCCCTGGGCAATCGGGAGCTATCAATATTATTGACAGCCCTCCTGATCTCACCCTGGCTAACAGTGGGAGAATGCAGGACAGCGGAGGGAATGCATACAGAAGAACTCTCGGCCACGGATGGTGCGCGAACGCGTCCCTTCCCAGTGGCGGTTCGTCCTGTTCCCTCAGAGAGAACCATAGGGGACAATGCGCGTTCATGCGTGACGCGAATAAATCCACCTCGGCTCTCCCGAACTGTTCCCAAATTTGGAGAAAAATGTCCGGATGCAGACGCCACTTGTCGTCTCGAGGACCCCCTCGAGACATGAGGTCTGCTCCTACGTTCAAGTAGCCCGGAATGTGTGCTGCTCTCATTGAGCGAAGGTGCTCGTGAGCCCACAGCCACAATTCCTCCGCCGACCGGTGGAGAGCAGGAGACCTGACTCCTCCCTGGCGATTTATGTGGGCTACTGTGGTCCGGTTGTCTGACCAGATCAACACATCGCGACCCCGAAGGGTAGACTCGAAGTGGGTCAGAACCAGTCGAACCATTTCCAACTCCAAGAGGTTGATGTGGCGACTCGAAAGAGGCCAAACACCTCTTATTGCTTGGGTCTGACATGTCCCTCCCCATCCAGTCAGAGAGGCATCTGTAAACACTGGAATGTAGGAGGACACTTTGCCTATCGGGACTCTCCAATAGTTCAGATCTGCACTGAGCGAGAGAGGAACCACCACCAACCGATGATGTTGACACACTGGATCTAGTCTTAGTTGGGCAAACCATCGCTGCATCCTGCGCATGCGCAGGAGTCCCAGCGGAACCACGGAATGGGCTGACGACATGAGACCCAAGAGTGACATGACTGACAGCGCCGTTACCGTGTGATTCGGACGACACTTTCTCAGGGCTAGCAACAAGGCTACCCTTCGAGGTTCCGAAATTCGAGCCCTCATCATTACAGTGTCTAGCTGTATCCCCAGGTAGACAATCTGATGACTGGGCCAGGGCGCGCTCTTTTTCCAATTCACAGCGAACCCCAGACGTGTGAGATGGATCACTGTCTGTGTCGTGTGAGTGAACGCCAGCTCTGCTGACGGGGCGAGAACCAGTAGGTCGTCTAGGTAGGCTAGTAGCCTTATTCCCTGATGACGCAACGGTTCCAATGCCGCACCCACACACTTGGAAAACGTGCGAAGTTCCAGGGCGTACCCGAATGGCATCCTCGTGTATTCGTATGCCACCCCTTGAAAGGCGAATCGCAGAAACTTTCTGTGACGCGGCTGCACCGGCACATGAAAGTACGCGTCCTTTAGGTCTATGCTTGTACAAAAGTCTCCTTTCTGGACACATTCCAGTAGACGTTTTGTCGTGAGCATTCGGAAGGGCCGTTTGGTTACGCTCTCGTTGAGAATGAGTAAATCCGATATCGGCCTAATTCCCCCCGTCTTTTTGGGCACCAGGAATAAGGGCGAATATAGCCCTTTGTTCCTTTGCTCCTGGGGAACTACTGTGACTGCCTCCTTCGCCAAAAGTTCCGTAATCTCTGATACCAGAGCGTCCACTTTTTCGGGCGTTTTCACCGATGGATTTGGATGGCATAACCCTTCTGCAACGTCTGGTCTAGCCAGCGTGAAAGGGTACAGCTTCGCCGCCACTCCCAGCAATGCAGAGAAAGCGGGCGAGCGCGAAGCTGTGGTACATTCAGTAGGAAGGACCTGTATTCCTCGATGGCCCTTGTCGCCACTGTTCCCCAGCACTGAGGTGGTGGAACAGCCCAAGGTGGGCCTCCCGTGAAAGGGAGAGGAAACATCAGTGCGTTCTGAGAGAAACGGGGGCGCCAATACGTTGGTTAAACCCGTAACCATAGTATTCCGGCCCTCCGTGAACGCAGCGCGGGTCTGAACTGCACTGACCGAGGCTATAGCCTGCGACAGAGCACCATCCCCAGAAAACGATTGCGTCATCATTCCAGAATCTGGCTGTGACTGCAGTTCGCTATGAGAGCCCTTCACTACAGTACTCCTAGGAGTCTGTAATGTGAGGTCTCTATGAGGTAACCCAAGGCGGCGCCTTGATACCTTCTTAACATTCACCTTATGTGTGTGCTCAGCTCTGCACCCTTGGTGGGCTGAGCTACACTCAGCGTGGTGAGCATCAGCGCGTTCTGAGAGAAACGGGGGCGCCGATACGTTGGTTACACCCGTAACCGTAGTATTCCGGCCCTCCGTGAACGCAGCACGGGTCTTGAATGCTTTGCATCTATTATGTTACTTAACTATGATAGCTCCTTGAATCTCTTAACCAATCTGGCAGGCAGCACTGCCGTAAAAAAGGATGTTGGCTCTTAGATGGAAATCACCTCACTCTCTCCCAATTCACTAGTGGATACAGTTACTATTAGAAGTTATAACATTAGAATAATCGACAGCGAGAATGAAGGGTGCTAGTGAAGGAACAATTGAGCCCTCGACAAATAAACTTGACTCTTTAAAGCAGTGGTCACCAACTGGTCGATCGTGATCTTCAAGGCATTCCTAGTCGATCACCAAACATTTCTGTAGAAAACCCAACGATAAAGGCTTGCATTCCTTTTTTTGTATTTGTGTTGTGCTGTTGGAGGTAGGTACAATTGACTCAGAAGCCCTGCGCACTAGGTAGGCAAAGTGTTCCCATTTTGAACCATTTCATTTGTCTGAATAGACAAACTCTGCCTACCCGGCGGACTGGTAGATCTGTGGCTAAATTGAGTGCACATACTGCCAATAGGATAGCTCAGATCACCATGCCTACAGGTTCCATGATCCTGGCCACAGCAAAGTTTGATACTAGCCTACGTGAGATTTCATAACTTTTAAAACCTGGACCAGAGAGAGACTGTCAAAGAATACAGCAAAGAGATGCTGTTTTTATGAGTGAGTTCATGTCGAAGTTTTTATTCAGGACTGTCAACACTGTTTTTAATTCAACACTATTACAAAACACAAAACGCGCTTCTCCCTATTTCCACTCACGCTTCAGCTGCAATGAATGAGTAGCCAACTGTATCGATAGACCTGCGTTTTTATTATTATTAGCAGCTCGTCGTGTGTATTTTAATATTGAGGAATATTTCACTTTTTCTGGTGATAGGAACAACATGAATCTGTGCATGAGGCAGTGCGACTCGATTTTTCTCCATCAGGTGGAAGACTGTGTCCCTCTCTGGAGGAAAGGAAGGAGAGTGCAGGGACTGTGATAGGCGGACCCTCTGCTACTCTCTCCCTCTTTCCGCTGAGACTAATGCTGTGTTCAAAACAACTGGGAACTCGGAAATCTCTGACTTCCGACTTCAGTGCGTTCAAGACAACTGGGAACTCTGAAAAGAACGAGATCCAACTGGGAAAAATAGTTTTATACAGTCATCAAACTCTGAATTCCAAGTCGGAAACTCTGGCATCTTTCTAGAGCTCCGACTTTCCGACATGAAGATCCCTGGCATCATGATTTGACCTTGTTCTTTACCGAGTTTCCAGTTGTCTTGAAAGCACCATGACCATCAGATGCAGGTACCATCAGTCCAGTAAAATAAAAAAGCGAATTATTTAAATGTATGCTCAGCTTTGCCTCGCAAGTGGTACTCTAACTGATCTATGTTGTTATCAAAGCTTGAGTTTTGAAATATATGATCTGAGAAGAACAATATTGGCAGAATAGGCATATAGCCAATATGCTGTGATAATGTATTAGGCCTACCGCACAAACCTACTTTTTATTAGGTTAATGTTACATTTTTAAAGTCATGTTAAAAACAATTCTGAGCGGTAGATCTCGGCTTGCTTTTTGACTGCGAAAGTGATCTTGACTCAGAAAAGGTTGGTGACCACTGCTGTAAAGAATAAGCTCAGCTAAAGCCCAACACATACAAATAAAAAATGCATAAAGCCCAACACATACAAACAATATGTACAGTACCAGTCAAAAGTTTGGACACACCTACTCATTCAAGGGTTTTTCTTTACTTTTACTATTTTCTACATTGTAGAATAATAGTGAAGACATCAAAACTATGAGAAAACACATATGGAATAGATTTTAGATTTTAGATTCTTGAAAGTAGCCACCCTTTGCCTTGATGACAGCTTTGCACACTCTTGGCATTCTCTCAACCAGCTTCATGAGGTAGTCACCTGGAATGCTTTTCCAACAGCTTTGAAGGAGTTCCCTCATATGCTGAGCACGTGTTGGCTGCTTTTCCTTCACTCTGCAGTCCAACTCATCCCAAACCATCTCAATTGGGTTGAGGTCGGGTGATTGTGGAGGCCAGGTCATCTGATGCAGCCATCCATCACTCTCCTTCTTGGTCAAATAGCCCTTACACAGCCTGGAGGTGTGTTTTGGGTCATTGTCCTGTTGAAAAACAAATGATAGTCCCACTAAGCGCAAACCAGATGGGATGGCGTATCTGCAGAATGCTGTGGTAGCCATGCTGGTTAAGTGTGCCTTGAATTCTAAATAAATCACAGACAGTGTCACCAGCAAAGCACCCACACACCATCACACCTCCTCCTCCATTTCTTCTTTCAAAGTTCTTGACATTTTCTGGATTGACTGACCTTCATGTCTTAAAGTAATGATGGACTGTCGTTCCTCATTGCTTATTTGAGCTGTTCTTGCCATAATATGGACTTGGCCTTTTACTAAATAGGGCTATCTTCTGTATACCATCCCTACCTTGTCACAGCACATCTGATTGGCTCAAACACATTAAGAAATTCCACAAATTAACTTTTAACAAGGCACACCTGTTAATTGAAATGCATTCCAGGTGACTACCTCATTAAGATGGTTGAGAGAATGCCAAGAGTGTGCAAAGCTGTCATCAAGGCAAAGGGTGGCTACTTTGAAGAATCTCAAATATAAAATATATTTTGATTTGTTTAACACTTTTTCATTACTACATGATTCCATATGTGTTATTTTGATGTCTTCGCTATTATTCTACAATGTAGAAAATAGTAAAAATAAAGAAAAATCCTGGAATGAGTAGGTATGTCCAAACTTTTGACTTGACTACTGTATATATACCTATTTTTATATGTTTTACTTTCTTTGCATTCAGGCCCATGTGGAAGGGATGGTATGGAGACGGTTTTCTTTTCCTGTTTATACCGAATTTATTATCACTTAAACTCTATGTATTTCTTACTGGGTTTTTTTTCTTCTTCTTTTGAGTGGCAGCCTACAGGTACATGTTTTAGAAACATATAATATGAAAGAAATAATGTACCTGTAACACCCCCTCCCCCAAAAAAGGACCAATACATAAATACATAAACCTCTGTTAGCTTATAGCCTGCTTACATTACCTCATAACAACATTATTTAGTCATTTGCCAGGGATCCATTCACACAAGTATACAAAATGTTAGACAATATGTAGGGTTTACCGGACACAGGTTAACCCTAGTCCTGAACTAAATAGCATGCTCAATGGAGAGCTGTGGCATCATTACATTTACATTTTAGTCATTTAGCAGACGCTCTTATCCAGAGCGACTTACAGTTAGTGAGTGCATACATTTTCATACTGGCCCCTCATGGGAATCGAACCCACAATCCTGGCGTTGCAAGTGCCATGCTCTACCAACTGAGCTACACAGGGCCCATCATGATGGATGTCACATTGTCATCTAGTGATTTCCATTGGCAAAGATTGACCAATCCAAAACTAAAATCATGGAAAAGAGTTGACAACAATGACACTGGAACTTGGAAGACAGATGCCTGATGACCTGCATGGTCTGTCTGGAGTCATTTACAGCATAGTGTCTTTGAGTGAATTGTGACAGACAGCTCAAGATGATTGTAACAATCCCATGCCTACAGTTGAAGTCGGAAGTTTACATACACCTTGGCCAAATACATTTAAACTCAGTTTTTCACAATTCCTGATATTTAATCCTAGTAATAATTCCCGGTCTTAGGTCAGTTAGGATCACCACTTTATTTTAAGAATGTGAAATGTCAGAATAATAGTAGAGAGAATGATTTATTTCAGCTTTTATCACATTCCCAGTGGGTCAGAAGTTTACATACACTCAGTTAGTATTTGGTAACATTGCCTTTAAATTGTTTAACTTGGGTCAAATGTTTCGGGTAGCCTTCCACAAGCTTCCCACAATAAGTTGGGTGAATTTTAACCCATTCCTCCTGACAGAGCTGGTGTAACTGAGTCAGGTCTGCCCACACATTTTCTATAGGATTGAGGTCAGGGCTTTGTGATGGCCACTCCAATACCTTGACTTTATTGTCCTTAAGCCATTTTGCCACAACTTTGGAAGTATGTTTGGTGTCATTGTCCATTTGGAAGACCCATTTGCGACCAAGCTTTAACTTCCTGACTGAAGTCTTGAGATGTTGCTTCAATATATCCACATAATTTTCCTTCCTCATGATGCCATCTATTTTGTGAAGTGCACCAGGCCCTCCTGCAGCAAAGCACCCCCACAGCATGATGCTGCCACCCCCGTGCTTCATGGTTGGGATGGTGTTCTTCAGCTTGCAACATAATGATGGTCATTATGGCCAAACAGTTCTATTTCTGTTACATCAGACCAGAGGACATTTCTACAAAAAGTACAATCTTTGTCCCCATGTTCAGTTGCAAACCATAGTCTGGCTTTTTTATGGCGGTTTTGGAGCAGTGGCTTCTTCCTTGCTGAGCGGCCTTTCAGGTTATGTCGATATAGGACTAGTTTTACTGTGGATATAGATACTTTTGTACCTGTTTCCTACAGCATCTTCACAAGGTCCTTTGCTGTTGTTCTGGGTTTGATTTGCACTTTTCACACCGAAGTATATTAATCTCTAGGAGACAGAATGCGTCTCCTTCCTGAGCGGTATGACGGCTGCGTGGTCCCATGGTGTTTATACTTGCGTACTATTGTTTGTACAGATGAACGTAGTACCTTCAGGCATTTGGAAATTGCTCCCAAGGATGAACCAGACTTGTGGAGGTCTACAATTTTTTTTCTGAGGTCTTGGCTGATTTCTTTTGATTTTCCCATGATGTCAAGCAAAGAGGCACTGAGTTTGAAGGTAGGCCTTGAAATACATCCACAGGTACAACTCCAATTGACTCAAATGATGTCAATTAGCCTATCAGAAGCTTCTAAAGCCACGACATCATTTTCTGGAATTTTCCAAGCTGTTTAAAGGCACAGTCAACTTAGTGTATGTAAACTTCTGACCCACTGGAATTGTGATACAGTGAATTATAAGTTAAATAATCTGTCTGTAAACAATTGTTGGAAAAATTACTTGTGTCATGCACAAAGTAGATGTCCTAACCGACTTGCCAAAACTATAGTTTGTTAACAAGTAATTTGTGGAGTGGTTGAAAAACGAGTTTTAATGACTCCAACCTAAGTGTATGTAAACTTCTGACTTTAACTGTAGGTGTGGTATGTATGAGATAGGCCATTCTATAAACAGAGGAAGAGAGACAAGCAGACAGACACATGAGCTGGACGTGAATGAGACTAGTCTATAGTGATTTAAGACTCACTGACACAGGACTAGAAGTCTTTGGTTTATTACAACTTCCCTTTGCAATTTCGTCAGCTCTTCTTCATTGGTATAACTTATCATCTCACTTAGAATAAGGCCTTGAAGATAAAGACTCAGGATCAGGTGTGTGCTACTTTTTATTCTGTCCTCAGGAGATGCAGTTGAAGCACCAGGAATGTCTGAAGAGGCAAAGAGAGGCTGTGAAGCTCCGAATGAAGAAAATAAGCGCAAAGCAAACTGAAATCATTGTAAGTAAACAGCATGGGAATTCATCTGTGTGAACAAGGTCACAAGCGTCACAATACCATGTCAGACATATTGAATGCACACATGAGTGTTCCAGTCAAATTGACATGGTCTGAGGGGCTTTGGTCCTTCTAGTAATTATATTTCTATGGTCACATGTCACATGTATATTTCTATGGCAGCTATTTGTGGTGAAAAACACGCACAACATGGTAGCATATAAACTGTAAGATGGGATATGTTGCAATGACTTTGGCATTGACTGGCTCTGTGTCCCACAACCAGAAAAAGTCCTCAGCGATGAGGGAGAGTATAAGGAAGAAGTATGAGGACATCCAGAGGGTTCTGAATGAGGACCTGAGGATGACTCTGACCCAGCTGGAGATGGAGGAGAGAGCTGCAGTCACAGCCCTGGAGGACCTGATGGAAAAGAATTGTATCATCATCCAGGAGATAGAGCAGGATCTGGCTAGGCTCACCGCTGAGCTGGCCCAGAAGGACATTCTTCTGCCTGATTCAATGGTGATTTGGCTCTTCAGTTCTATTTAACATAAACTCATGTGATGGATATTGTTGATGGATGTAACTATGATATGTAGAAATTGTTTACTGCCTGTTGTATTCACGATCACTGTCTTTATTTCCTCCACATCGACTCTAGGACACAGATATAGAAGGCAGGTATGTAATTTGATCCAAATACATTTGTTGTTTCTAATACGCCATTTAACTATCTTGTGTCGATAAAAACAGCTGGATGTACTGCTGTTACACCAACAACCAAAACACTTTTCCGCAAAAGCCTACAGTGTCAAATTAAAATGTAGTGGTTTAAGTATTTCCATTACCCATTTAGGCAAATTGCGCATTAAGAAATTGGCGACAGGCTGTATGCCCTCCCACCTATCTGTTTCATGTCTCAAGTAGCCTGTGAAAGCCAGCATGGATAGAATGCAATAATTGACAAATATTTGCCATATACTAACAATTCTCATGCGCCAACGTATCGCCATGGTCCGTGCCATGGTGAAACTTGAATTCGTGTAGATCTTAAGTCATTGGTGGTGAAACTTGCCAGCCAACCAGAAAAGCAAGGCGAAGCAATTCCGGCATTCTTGAAAGTCAGGACAATCTGTGTCTTGCAAATAAACATTTTTGTATAGTTGAAAAAAATTCATTTTGCAAGCAGTAGACATTTAGTAAATGTGAAGTGGAGCTTTATAGTTACGTGATGACGTCGTCTGCCCCGCATACCTTCAAAATTATTCATTCGGCAATCATCATGTATTCGAAAAACACCTTTTCCATCATCATTTGTCGCAATAAAGTTTGACAAAAGAGAAATCCACCCCTGTTGAACAGATAAAAATGTTATCGATCTTTAGAACATTTATCCTATATCTGCCATTTCCATTACACATGTCGCTATTTTTTTTGTTGAGACATAGTTTTTGTCGAATAAACCTGGGTCAATGGAGACCTGGCTACTGTTCATGTGAGGGCACTGAAGTAAATGTCAACCTAGTCTCAGAGCATTTCGTATTATTCTGTATGTATATCCGGGACACCCCATTTCGTAAGATATGTTACGTTTCGTATGGTATGTATTCATTTGTGGATGTCCATCACCTATTTCGTATGACATGTTACGAATTACAATTTGTGTTATATGTTACGAATTTGCAAAGCATATGATTTGTTACGAATTCTAGCTAGGTGGCTAAAGTTAGATAGGTTAGGGTAAGTTTAGGAGTTAGGTTAAGGTTAGGGTAAGGGTTAGCTAAAAGGGTTAAGGTTAGGGGAAAGGTTAGCTAAAAGGGTTAAGGTTAGGGTTAGGGGAAGGGTTAGCTAACATGCTAAGTAGTCGCAAAGTAGCTAAAAAGTAGTAAGTAGTTGACAAGTTGCTAATTAGCTCAAATGCTAAAATTGTCCATGATGAGATTTCAAACTCTCAACCTTTGAGTTGCTAGACGTTCGCGTTATACGCCCACCCATACAACCCAACCAACTACCCTACTTTTGTTTTTTCCTTAAGTAACCATCTGTCTTATGTAACCATATCAAACGTAACATATCATACTAATTTGATGGAGCCAGATTTACATTTACTATGTTACATTTAGTCTATGAGACCAGGCTGGAAATGTTGGTAATTGTCCTCTCTCTTCCAGAGTGATGGATCTGCTGAGCAGGACAGACCCCAGCAAAGTGAACCTGGATGAGCCTAAAGCTGACCAGATTCTCAGTCTCACCAACAACATGCTGCTACTCATCCGGTCCCAGACCCCCATTACCAAGAGACTCATCAAGAGCTGTGAGTTCCCTTAGTATTCTATGACGTCTTTTAATTATTATGATTTAATTCTCAAGATTCTCTATGATGTCACTAGGCTGGTTTCCATTGACACACGTTTATTCAACAAAAGCAATGTTGCAAATTTTTTTTGGGGGGAGAAGTATTTGATACACTGCAGATTTTGCAGGTTTTCCTACTTACAAAGCATGTAGAGGTCTGTAATTTTTATCAGAAAATCACATTGTATGATTTTTAAGTAATTAATTTGCATTTTATTGCATGACATAAGTATTTGATCACCTACCAACCAGTAAGAATTCCGACTCTCACAGACCTGTTAGTTTTTCTTTAAGAAGCCCTCCTGTTCTCCACTCATTACCTGTATTAACTGCACCTGTTTGAACTTGTTACCTGTATAAAAGACACCTGTCCACACACTCAATCAAACAGACTCCAACCTCTCCACAAAGGCCAAGATCAGAGAGCTGTGTAAGGACATCAGGGATAAAATTGTGGACCTGCACAAGGCTGGGATGGGCTACAGGACAATAGGCAAGCAGCTTGGTGAGAAGGCAACAACTGTTGGCGCAATTATTAGAAAATGGAAGAAGTTCAAGATGACGGTCAATCACCCTCAGTCTGGGGCTCCATGCAAGATCTCAGCTCGTGGGGCATCAATGATCATGAGGAAGGTGAGGGATCAGCCCAGAACTACACGGCAGGACCTGGTCAATGACCTGAAGAGAGCTGGGACCACAGTCTCAAAGAAAACCATTAGTAACACTACGCCGTCATGGATTAAAATCCTGCAGCGCACGCAAGGTCCCCCTGCTCAAGCCAGCGCATGTCCAGGCCCGTCTGAAGTTTGCCAATGACCATCTGGATGATCCGGAGGAGGAATGGGAGAAGGTCATGTGTTCTGATGAGACAAAAATAGAGCTTTTTGGTCTAAACTCCACTCGCCGTGTTTGGAGGAAGAAGAAGGATGAGTACAACCCCAAGAACACCATCCCAACCGTGAAGCATGGAGGTGGAAACATCATTCTTTGGGGATGCTTTTCTGCAAAGGGGACAGGACAACTGCACCGTATTGAGGGGAGGATGGATGGGGCCATGTATCGCGAGATCTTGGCCAACAACCTCCTTCCCTCAGTAAGAGCATTGAAGATGGAGTCGTGGCTGGGTCTTCCAGCATGACAAAGACCCAAAACACACAGCCAGGGCAACTAAGGAGTGGCTCCGTAGAAGCATCTCAAGGTCCTGGAGTGGCCTAGCCAGTCTCCAGACCTGAACCCAATAGAAAATCTTTGGAGGGAGCTGAAAGTCCGTATTGCCCAGCGACAGCCCCGAAACCTGAAGGATCTGGAGAAGGTCTGTATGGAGGAGTGGGCCAAAATCCCTACTGCAGTGTGTGCAAACCTGGTCAAGACCTACAGGAAACGTATGATCTCTGTAATTGCAAACAAAGGTTTCTGTACCAAATATTAAGTTCTGCTTTTCTGATGTATCAAATACTTATGTCATGCAATAAAATGCAAATTAATTACTTAAAAATCATACAATGTGATTTTCTGGATTTTTGTTTTAGATTTGTCTCTCACAGTTGAAGTGTACCTATGATAAAATTACAGACCTCTACATGCTTTGTAAGTAGGAAAACCTGCAAAATCAGCAGTGTATCAAATACTTGTTCTCCCCACTGTAGGAGACATTTTCTAAAGATTGACAACATTTGTATCCATTCGACAGGGGGGATTTTTATTTTGTCTAACTTTCTTCATTGCGACAAATAATGATAGAAACATCATTTCAAATAAATTATGATTGCCAAATAATTGTTAAGGTACGCGGGACGTGATGTCATCACGTAATTATAAAGCTCCACTCTACATTTCATTCTAAATGTCTACTGCTTGCAAAATAAAAAAATTCAACTATAAAAAATAATGTTTACTTGCAGGACAAGGATAGTCCTGACTTTCAAGAATACCTGAATTGCGTCCCCTTGCTTTTCTTGTTGGCTAGATGCAAGTTTCACGATCCAATTATTTCAGATCTACAGGAGTGCCAGTTTCACCATGGCACGGACCGTGGCGATACGTTGGCACATGATAATTGTTAGAATATGTCACATTTGGCTTTCGTGGACTAACTGAGACATGAAACAGATAGGTGGGAGGCTGTAGACAATTTATTAATGCAGAATTTGCCTAAATGGGTAATGGAAAAACTTCAACCACTTCATTTTTATTTGACACTGTAGGTTTTGGCGAACAACATTTTTTTGGGGGGTGGGGGGGTGACTTCATTACATCCAGCTGTTTTTATTGACACAAGATAGTTCAATGGAAACGCACCGTAGCAGGCAATTGTAGCATCTATTTTCTATGCAAGCTTTCTAAATGTCGACAAAAAAATCACTGGGAAAGTTAATGGAAACATAGGTAATTACAACTGGAAGTGGAGAGATAGGCAGGGCTTCTTTTTGTACCATGGATCCTCTACACATAGTGGTCTATCAGAGTACTGCGGAAATTCTAAAACAATTCAAAAAGTGTATTTCATTATAGATACATTTGTTACATCTATAATTTATAAGTGCAGGTATGCCATTATAACATGCAGCATGTTTTTGTACTTAAAAATGCATGTTATTAAAACTCACAGCACAAAGTGGTTATGCCTTGCCACATCCAGCCAATTATAATATTGTATTTTAAATATATAGTATTTTCTCATGGGAAAAATACACCTCTGTCCCCAGATTCCACAGAGGTGTCCCTGGACCCAGAGACTGCGCACCCCAAGCTGGTCATCTCCCTGTGCGGTGACAGTGCCACCTACACAGACACCTGGCAGGAACTACCAGAGCTCCCTGGCCGCTTTGACACCACCCTCAACGTGATCAGCCTGCAGGGCTTCAGCTCCGGGCGTCACTACTGGGAGATAGATGTGGCTGGGAAGACTTACTGGGAACTGGGCCTCACCTACCCCACCATCTCCCGCAAGGGCCGGTCCGAGGACTGCTGGCTGGGCCGCGGCTCTGACTCCTGGGCCATTGAGTTCTTTGATGGGGAGTACACAGCCTGGCACGGTGGGGTGCCCCACCAGCTGCCTGTCACAAAACACTTGAGCCGTATTGGGGTCCTGTGTAGTTTCCCAGCGGGCCTGGTGTCTTTCCTGGGGGCGGACAGTATGACCCCTCTGTTCTCGTTTTGTGCGGGGGCGTTCAAGGACTGTCTCCACCTGGCGTTGTGCCCAGGTCACGACCACAACGGTACAAATGCCAAACCCATTTTGATCTGTAACGCACCTCCAACTCCTAGTTCTTTCCAGAATGCCCAAGAATGCTGACTCTGCTCTTTATGATGCTTCTACTGACTCAATTCTCAAAAAGGCCGATTCCGGCCCGAGTTAAGCACGTGTAAATGGAATGTAATTCCCTTTTTATGCACTTTTCTCTTTACGCTTATTCTGACCTTGAACTTAGATCTGAGAATAGCACGCTATTCACCCGATATTCTTTTGGGGTGGAGATCTAATAAATTAAGGTGTGGCAGAGGTGTGTCTACAGATACGCCCTATTCTGACCTTGACTTAATGCCCTAATAATTCCACCACTTTTACGCGAGAGGAAACCATAAACCTACCGGTTCCTAGTGGAAAAAGCATCTACTTAATATTTTCCGATAGAAATAACATAATTCTCCATGCACTGTAATTTACAATTTGATAATAGTTATTGATAAGAGCTAGGTAAATGAGTAATCTGTTTGGATAAGGGGATTGTAAATATTAATTACACTTGTATTAGATATATTTTATTTTATAATCACTGGAGACAAATGTGAAACCAGTTATATGGCAGCAAACTGAAGCATATTGTAGTATACGTCAATCGTAGGTGTTACCATCAATTAAAGAGTCTGCTCATACTGACCGTTGATCATAAGGTTTATTCAGCTCACAAGCTTCAGCATGAGTAACAGGTGACATGACACCAGGAGAGCAGTGATCTCTAATTCTAATGTCTGCTCTATCTTCTTCGTGTACCCCTATTTATAACCAATGCAACAAGATGGGCTCCCTCTTCTGGCCAGTTTTACAATACACTTCCTGTCTATTATATGTGGTATTACACCTAAAACATTCCCTCTGGATAGCAATAATCAACCTTCCATTTCTTCATGAAAAACATTTAACAAAGACATAATTTTAATACACTACATATTCCCCCCTTCGAGACAAAACTAAAAAGTCTCGACAACAATAGGATTATGACCAGTAACAATTTATCTTATTGAGTATTTTTAACCTTAAACCAAAAACATTCTTCTCTAGAGTGTAAATACCTTTCTTATGAAATAACTGTTTATGAAGTGTGAATACCTTACTATGACATATGAAGAAATCTCTATGGAGTGTAAGAGCGAAAAACCTGTCCGGCAGCCATAATCCATCCCTCAATCAAGACAGTAAAATTCTCTCACGGTCCCTCTGCCCCAGGCAACCACCGCGGTACTCCAGATAAACTCATAAATCATGTAAAGACATTTGAAACTATGATGTAATTAAATACACATGTAAACAAAATCCTATCCATAAATATCCATTGTACGGCTGGTCAACCCATCGAATCGTACAATGAATCTCTCCCTTCCTAGACCTTCTGTCCCTAAACCCCATCGAAATAAACAAAAGCATCTAAGATCCTCATCTGCATTCAATAACATCAAACATCATTCTACTAAAATCAATACCTAAGAATATGACACAATTATGTATTACACATCAAATATGTCTATATTTCATTGCAGACACTGGAATATAGTCCACTACACTTCATCTCCCTGTAGTGTCCTCTTCCAATGGACTTGTTGATGATGGAATCAGCCACACCCTCCTTGTTTCATCTCCTCCAGTCATATTGTCCCTTCATATTGTCTTTGTTTGAGTATTCCAATCTCCACATGTTCTCCCAAATGCTTCTGGAATGACAAGAAAATAAACGACCAAACAGTATCTTTTGCAAAACCACATTTTCAAATTAAACCTCAACATCAATTTAAGACCTATAAATGATGTATGAATCACATTAACCTATCCCCCCCTTTGATTCATAAATCATACCAAAAATCATACTAATATTGAAAAAACAACTTGAAAAATCATCAAATAATCCAAAATGATATTTATCCATCAGTAGGCCACTTGTCCCTCTTCGTCCAGATCCGGAACAGTCAACAATGGCATCTGAGTGTTGCCTCCAGGCACCACTCCTCCAACCTATCTCAATATCATAACTTTCTCAAAAGTCAGTAACATATTACACAGTGCCTTAAAATGTACCCCATCACTGCCCCCTACTGGCCTAACTGATTTTGCATCCAAATGCATCCCTGATATTTTCCAAATGTTACACCATACCATGAATGAAGTCCCCCTTCTCCCTTAAACCTACCCTTCAATGATAGGCTTGAAGACTATAACATGTAGCCGTGTCACCCTTTTAACCCTAGATTTAGCTGTGTCCGATGCTAGCTCTCTTTTAATAGTAAAAGCCTCATATGGAAGCTTCAATGTTGACATATACCAAAATCCTATCCCTCCATAATGTAAGAATATAAATGCTTTATCACCCCCAAACCCCTAAATATCTCTAAGATTCCCCATAGTCACATTGTCAGTCAAAAGCTAATCATTTAACCATCAAAGTCCTGCTTTTCTACTACCTGATACATAAAAATTACATTATATTTGTCATCTCTAACCTTATGTTCATGCTTATCCAAAGTTATCATATAACATCCCAATATGATATTCCCATAAACATACCCCTTACCTCATATGTTTTATTAGACCAAAAACAACTTTTATCCTCACTGGTTCACCTGAATACTTCAGGTTTCCACTGTTACCTGACTTTACTTTCCATCTAACAATTCCCATAGGGTAATCCATTTACCCAAGAACACTTAAACCCTACTGTTCTGACAACTACATTATTTTATCGGTCAATGACTGTTGCCGATACCACAGTCATGACAAAGCATAACCCTGACCCAGACCCGCTAGAGGCTGCGCAACCGTCCAACACGTCTTGGGCTGGCATCCCCAACAGACATCAACCCTCAAGATTCCTCACTGATTCTTACAGAATGAGTTAATCTATCTCTAATTTTCACAACAGAGGAACGAGCAGCACTGATCAGATGCCCCCCTCTGTCATCAAAATCAAAAGACCTCATCCTGCAGCTTCCATGATGAATCTCTCTTCTCCATTTCAGATTAATCTATATTGCTCTCTACAACTATCTGCTCTGCTTTTTTAACCCTATTCGTCAGTAACCTAAACCCCTGAGTCTCTCTTGCTGCCTCCTTTAATTTCAGAAAAGTTGTTGTCATCCTTCCTACATTTGCTATTACCATCGTATCATTAATCCCTTCCCAAAGTTACCATTAACGTTGTTGATTTAGTTGATTAATTAAAACCCTTAATTCCTTCTAGTGGAAAAGCTACCACTATACTCTGTGTATTATTTACTGTTTGAGTGACTACTGTAATCTACCCTTCCTGAACTCCCTCAATGACTGTGGAGGCTACAACAGACCTCAACTCTTCCATTATAAGCATCACTTTATGAATTACATAGCCCTTTACCCAATAATTCCCAACCAAAACAAATTCTAATGCTTGCACTAGATAAGTACACATATTCTCCCTGACCTTTCTCTGTAACATTACGCAAAATAAGTGAACAGTCACTCCTAACCCTCTTCTAAACTATACCTCCTTTTACTCCTGGTCCTGATAACAACACTTATTCTCCATAATTATCTCTCCATATGAGAGAAACGTCCCCATCCTAAACCCTAATAAGTGTTTTCCCCCTAAAATTGGTGCTGTATTGGTTCCCTTATAATCAAATGCGATATATTTATGACTTTAATACCTATCAATGTTGAAAGAGTTAAATTGCTTCTCTCTGTTGTTCTAATAGACTGAAGTGTTAATGTCCTTATTTACTCCTAGTTTCCCCCCAGTTTTCCCCTAAAACTTTGAACTCTTTCCTTGTACTTCCATCCATCACCACTAGTGTCACTTTTTCCCCAAATCTCAGTCCTATCTCTAAATCCCTGACTTTCAAACTTTTGATTACACAAAGTACACCTATAATGACCTTGATCTCCCTGCTGGAAACTGTAAATATAGATACTCAATCACCCTCAAATCATTCAGCAACACATACTTTCTCCATGCATCTGCCCCTATCAGATCTAAACTCCTACCATATCTTCCCACTAAACTTTAAAATGTCCTTCCTCACTGTTCTCTCTCTGTCTTACTACTAACTTTGAAACTTAGCTTACTGTCTCAGAGTTCCTTCACCCCTAGTTCTCCTAACTTATTTTAATCTAATCTTTTCTCTCATAACATTTAAAACCTTTTCCCACTGATTTATTGACAAAATTCCTTCCCCACTAATTTTTAGAATACGTGATTGGGAATTCCCCACCTGCTCCTGACTCCTTTACACAGACTTGGCAAAACCGACTAAACACCTTTTAGCCTAACCTCAAATCTCTTAGTGTAAGAATATAACCCAAAATAACAGTCACCCCTATTAAGTTTTTTTCCCCAGACAGATTGTCTAACAGGCAATCTAATACATTATCATCCTTCCTATGATATTATCTTTTAAGCAAATGATTCCCAAAAACCCTACTTCTTAAAATATTCTACCAGACAGTCAGTCATTTAGTGTGCCTCTGATTGAACCCTTCAATTTAAACCATGCATCTCTTCCCACAATATCCTTGATATATTGTCCTAATATTAGTATGTCTATTGTAATTCCTATTTGACTTCTATAGCAGAGCTCAATTGATTCCCGAAGAGTAAACTGTTTTACTACTTCAAATCCCTATCCTAACCTAATTAGTTTATTTTACAGAGTGATATGTTTAACCTCTTTAGGCTGAACCCAGATAAGTTTTTCCCCTATTCACTATCACTTCTAATGGTCGGTTGTTTTTACTTCAATTGTTGCTATTTTCTCTTCTCCTCTAATCGAGGCTCTCAGCAATGCACCCCCCTTCCTGATCTCCTCTAGACACTAACAGGTGATCTTGAATTGCCCCTGTATCTTCCTTAAAAATGTTCTCTGTTCTTCCTCCTAACTTGTTGCATGAACAGGTACCCAATCTGTCCATAATTATACCAGTCTTCTGAAAGTTGCTGAAAGTGTAGCTGAAATATTCCTCCTTCTTCTTTGTTCTTCTCCCTCTCCAATTCTGTGTCTGTCCAGAAATTGGCGGTCGATATGGAACATCTGGTCCCCCCTTGGCTGGTACAATTGCCTTTGATATTGTTCAGTTAAAGCTGTAACAGTGATTGTTGATTTGATTCACTCTGATTCTTCATAACCAACACTTATTTTCTTCTTCTCCACCACCAGTTATAAGTTGTATTTGATTGAGTTTTCTTCGTCCTGTTGTTCTCGTCGTTGACATATCAGTATTCTTCAAAAGGTTCTCTTCTAAGTTCTGTCCTCGAAATATCATCTTCCATCATCTTCTTACTTTTCTTCTGTGCCAGTCCTTGTAGGACAAACTCCTCTTGAAAATAAAGCACCTTTAATCTCCAAATCTTCATCGCTTTCTTCATCTTCAACTTCCATCAGAGATCAAATCTCGTTGTACCCTTCTTCTTTCCTCTCTTGCCACTTCCCTCTGATCACAGAGTCACCTCCACCCATGACCTCTCATCAATCACTCTCATTCTCCATCATCCTCGTCTCCTTCATCTTTCTGAACCTCCTTCTCTTCGTTTCCAGACATGTCGGTTCTTCTTACTTCTGGAGTTTTGAATTCATCTTCATCGTTGTTTCTGCTGGTACCCTATCTATTATTAATCTATATTTCTGATGCAATAATCACTCCTGGATGATTATTGTAAACTGAGAATAAACCTCCCTAAACTCTACTTTTTAAACCTATCTTATCGCTGACATATTTTATCAATTTCTGTTTGAGAATGAAGGGCAACTTTTGTTTCACTTGCCGGATACCCTAGCAACACTTTAGTTAAAGGATTACCACTATGCACTATATCAACCCGTGTAATGACTTTCATAGTCCTGATATCTTTTTCCCCATTGTAACAACCCTTTATATTCCTTTATTGTGAACTATCTTATTTTAAATTATATAGCCTATGTAGGCTTCCCCCCTGTAATTCTTAATATAACCTAAACAACTCCAAATAAATCCAAATAAGTCAATTAAAAAATCATGAATAATTAAAACCAATTTTTATTCCTATCTCCTATGTCCCCAATTTATCCATTAGTGTTGACTATATTACCACAACCCATCAAATGCAAGTAAATTAGTCAACTCCAAAGCAATCCCAACACAAAGCTTTTAACCCTTCAATGAATGATACAATTCCCATCAAATGCCAGTGATACACAGAGCATCCAAAATGCAATTTTTAATGAAATAGTATTTGCCAAGCCCATGCAAAATCGTCATAAGCTCACATATCTTGTAACAGTAACCTGTTTGATGACTTGATCCCTCCACCGCGTCACGTGATCACTTCCTGTATCTCCTCACTCCCCCTCTCTCCTGTCTCTCATGACAAGGGACAAAGACACAGAAACAGCTTTTAATAGTTAATGCCATCACTGAGTGTTTCCAACCATTCAATATTCGTTCGTTCTACATTCACTCTAAAACTTTAACTCAGGACTAATTATAGATCGCCCAAAAACATTTTGCTTTTAATCCGTCATTTAATTATTTAATTCACTCTATTATAATCCGCCACCATATATTTAATTTATAAATTCAATAGGTCCCAAAACAAGTTTCATCTTAACCCACCGCCGTGTAAACTTCGTGTTAAACTCTCCTTGTGCCTATTTGTTCCGTCGTCTGTGTTCCTCTGTCTCCCCCTGCAGTTTAACCCATGTGTTGTTTTGCAGAATCCCACGCATGCGCAAATATCATTTATTACATAGATCGCTCCAAAACATTTCAGTTAATTTTAATCGTCTTATTTTAATTAATTATACTCCGTCAACATATATTTGATCTATAAATGTACTACATCTCGCCAAATAGTTTCCCGTTCGAACAACAGTTACTTTAACGATTTTAAAATATTCATGTCCAACTTTCCTCCTCGATAGCTATTAAACCCCTGCAAAGAAACCCCCAACATAGGACCTTACGCCCCCATTTTGTTTCTTCGACCGCATGTCGTAGATTTAGTGCCGTAAACCAAAACGTGTCCTAATCTCGTGTCATAAACTCCCCCTTTCTGTAGTGTAGTGTCGCAAAATTAAACGCATGCGCACAACCATTCAAAAATACCTTTCCCCGTGAAAGAATGATTCTCTACTCTCTCTCCCCAAACAGAAAGAATAACAGCCAGCTGTAACTTCCCATTTCCCCCTTATAGTCAAACAACATTTAACAGCGCTCACAAAACATACAACCTGACTTACAGACAGTGACAAGTTTAAGAGACTTTAATCCATCGCAATGGAATCTCTAAGGATATCCGTTAGCATGTAGCACGCAACACAATTAGCATTCAACCTTAGCATTTAGCTTAGCCTAAGGTACACCGTGGCACCAAACACAATTAGCACTAGCATCCACCTCAGCCACCATGATGTACAAAAATTAGCCTTTAGCCTTAAGCATTAGCATTTAGCCACGATGTACCACGTGGGCCGAACCATACAATCAAGCCTTAGCCCCGAGGCACCACGTGTCCTGAAACAATCCAGCATTAACACCAACCTCCAGCTAACTGCAGCCTACTAGCTATACAAATGAACACCCCGCACCGTGGCCCAATCATTGTCCATGATTATCAATAATATCTCCTTCTAACTTTGTGTTGCCGTAAGTTCTGGATAATCATAGAGAGGTTACCCCAAGCATTATAGTTCGTCAACCATACGATGAGTATATAACATACATATAATTCATCCAGCTTAATAATTCCCCAGAATTAACCTTCCACCACATAACAGCGTTGCAAGGATTTTATGGCCCATTCCTAAAGAACCGCCTCGATTCGAGGGCTTTTCCAGATCCCCCGGTGCCCTAATTATGCAGATATCTTCCAACCTTTATTCTCTACCAATCCATTGTCCTAAACATGCTATTATTCCCCATTTACCCATCAACCAAATTTAGAATATTTGTTATCAGACTCCCAATCGACAACAACACCCCACATTGACCACGACCCAAGTACTTTTAACTGTACACCGTCAAAGCCCTCTCATGAATCAGCGGGATAACCAATGACCAAATTTCTTCGTGAGTAATCTCTCACCTTTAAGCCGGCTTGGACAGTAGTCACCTCGCGAATCCAGGAAAGGGACCAACAACGATGCAATCAATATCTCAGCGGAGCCTCCAAATGTAGTATACGTCAATCGTAGGTGTTACCATCAATTAAAGAGTCTGCTCATACTGACCGTTGATCATAAGGTTTATTCAGCTCACAAGCTTCAGCATGAGTAACAGGTGACATGACACCAGGAGAGCAGTGATCTCTAATTCTAATGTCTGCTCTATCTTCTTCGTGTACCCCTATTTATAACCAATGCAACAAGATGGGCTCCCTCTTCTGGCCAGTTTTACAATACACTTCCTGTCTATTATATGTGGTATTACACCTAAAACATTCCCTCTGGATAGCAATAATCAACCTTCCATTTCTTCATGAAAAACATTTAACAAAGACATAATTTTAATACACTACAATATCAACATATCAACTTTCCCACAGTAAAGATTATGAAAGGCTGTGCCATTATGCAGAATTTAAATTGTACGGCCTTTTAACTTGCAGGGATTGGCACTCTCGAATATCTTAATTATAGGCTACCCCGACTTTGTCTGTTTCCTACTTCTATCATGTTAGATATTAGCCACTATCAGTATTGACCATCAGTAGGCCTAATAACAATACATCTGCCATTCTGCCCTTGAGCAAGGCAGTTAACCCCCAACAACAATTGCTCCCCAGGTGCCGATTATGTCGTTTAAGGCAGCCCCCCGCACCTCTCTGATTCAGAGGAATTGGGTTAAATGTGGAAGACACATTTCGGTTGAATGCATTCAGTTGTGCAACTGACTAGGTATCCCCTTTCCCTTGAAGAACTGAATGTGGCAATTTTCAGAATGAATCAAAACACTGTCTTCTTTCTTTCGTGATTCATAAATACACTACATGACCAGAAGTATGTGGACACCTGCTTATCGAACATCTCATTCCAAAATCATGGGCATTAATATAGAGTTTGTCCCCCCTTTGCTGCTATAACAGCCTCCACTCTTCTGGGAAGGCTTTCCACTAGATGTTGGAACATTGCTGCGGGGACTTGCCTCCATTCAGCCACAAGAGCATTAGTGAGGTCGGGGACTGATGTTGGGCGATTAGGCCTGGCTTGCAGTCGGCATTCCAATTCATCCCAAAGGTGTTTGATGGGGTTGAGATCAGGGCTCTGTGCAGGCCAGTCAAGTTCTTCCACACCGATGCTCAACAAACCATTTCTGTATGGACCTCGCTTTGTGCACGGGGGCATTGTCATGCTGAAACAGGAAAGGGCCTTCCCCAAACTGTTGCCACAAAGTTGGAAGCACAGAATCATCTAGAATGTCATTGTATGCTGTAGCGTTAAGATATCCCTTCACTGGAACTAAGTGGCCTACCCCGAACCATGAAAAACAGCCCCAGACCATTATTCCTCCTCCACCACACTTTACAGTTGGCACTATGCATTCGGGCAGGTAGTGTTCTCCTGGCATCTGCAAAACGCAGATTTGTCCGTCAGACTGGCAGATGGTGAAGTGTGATTCATCTCTCCAGAAAACGCGTTTCCACTGCTCCAGTCTAATGGAGCTGTGGAAACCACTCCAGCCAACGCTTGGCATTGTGCATGGTGATCTTAGGCTTGTGTCCGGCTGCTCGACCATAGAAACCCATTTCATGAAGCTCCCGACGAACAGTTCTTGTGCTGACGTTGCTTCCAGAGGCAATTTGAAACTCGGTAGTCAGTGTTGCAACCGAAGACAGGCAATTTTTACACGCGGCGGTCCCATTCTGTGAGCTTGTGTGGCCTACCACTTCGCAGCTGAGCCGTTGTTGCTTCTAGATGTTTCCACTTCACAATAACAGCACTTACAGTTGACCAGGGCAGCTCTAGCAGGGCAGACATTTGACGAACTGACTTGTTGGAAAGGTGGCATCCTATGACGGTGCCATGTTGAAAGTCACTGAGCTCTTCAGTACGGGCCATTTTACTGCCAATGTTTGTCTATGGAGATTGCATGGCGGTGTGCTCGATTTTATACACCTGTCAGCAACAGGTGTGGCTGAAATAGCCGAATCCACTAATTTGAAAGGGTGTCCACATACTTTTTTTTAGTGTTTTTCCGCTAGATGGGCCAGCTGAAAAGTCAAAATTGGCTATATTGTAAAAATTCATGAAAAACATTTGCTTTTTGGGCTTAATTTAAGGTTACGGTTAAGCATTATGGTTCGCAATGTGGTTAAGGTTAGGGTTAGGTTTAAAATCTGAATGTATGACTTTGTGGCTGTGCCAGCTAGTGACCACTCTGCAGAGCTGCCTCCAGAACAAGATTCATGACGAAAAACACTAACCTGCTCTTAGTAAACCACAGGGTCACAGAGGTAAGATGTTTGTCCTGAAATGTACTTCATGCCCCTGGACTCAAGAGTAACCTACACAGCTAACGTGATGTGAATCCAAAGTCTATACTCAAACAAACGACAATCTCTGTGTAAATAGGATCAGTGAGCCCCAATGTTAATATCCAATAGTAAATGACTAGGCCTATGTGTTAATTATATATGCAAACAATCTAGATATACAAACAATCTAGTTCAGTCCCCCTTGCATTGCTGAATCACTTACAGTTAGAGTTGCAGATAATGTGTATGTTTGTTTATCAGATGTGTTACATCATTTAAGGTGAGCTCTCATGAAATGAGAAAAACTCTGACTGACACCCCCTTAGTCAATAGAACTGTAGTGTGCGATGAGAGACCTAGATGCCAAAGCACTCTGTCCATACAAAGGTTAGTCTTCTCACACAAATGGTTGCAAAATTATGTGGGTGATCTGACAGAATCACTCTCATAGCCGCACATTGATCACTGCCATCATGAACTCCAAGCTGCTCTTCTTCTGCCTGTTCCCTGTAGTGCTCATCCTACCTGTTCAAGTAGGTATTCCACCCTTTTGACTTTTTTTTTTTTGCCGGAGATATCAGGAATACTTGTTATAGGGTGATAGACTTTGTAGCAAGTTTAGAGTAAACGCCTGTCGAATGTGTTTGCTCTCCTTTACAACATGTCTCCAGTTGTTTAATCATTTATTTAGCTGCGTTCAATAAAATCTAAAATAGAATAATGTCGTCAGTATAATTCCTGGATAAAATTATCATTTAGAACAGTTTTTGTAAACATTGCATGAGTGCTTGCATTAGGCCTACTCTGCTTTTTTGTTGGCCATATCATTGGTGAAATATACAGTAGATGTATTAAATATGCCTACTACTGTCCATAATGTTACTTGGTTGAAATAAGAATGCTGAAATATTTTATTCAGTTAAAAATGAGAAGCATAAAAAACATAAGAAACATGAGAAACGCAACAACAAAAGATTGAAAAAAAAACACGGAATACATCAGGATATTCTGAAGATTCAGCATCACTCAGTCAAGGGAAATATAGTATTCTTTCTAACAGATACTGTATTTACATAAACTGTATTTCAGGAAAAAATTTGAAAGTATGTAAACATTATAGTTTTGAAAACAGCTTTCCAAAAAGATTGGTCTCTCGGCACAACTTACCCCGGGTATGGGGTAAGTTGGGCCGCGGGACAGTGTAAGTTAAGCCGCCTACAAATGTCTGTACTGAATTAAATATTACCACTACCTTTCTAAAACCATGTCTATCTTTATTCCCCAAACACAATTCAACACAATCATGCACTTTCATGCTAGGTGTAGGACCTAATTTGGAAGCTTATACAGTGGGGAAAAATTTAATTTCGTCAGCCACCAATTGTGCAAGTTCTCCCACTTAAAAAGACGAGAGAGGCCTGTAATTTTCATCATAGGTACATGTCAACTATGACAGACAAATTGAGAATTTTTTTCTCCAGAAAATCACATTGTAGGATTTTTAATGAATTTATTTGCAAATTATGGTGGAAAATAAGTATTTGGTCACCTACAAACAAGCAAGATTTCTGGCTCTCACAGACCTGTAACTTCTTCTTTAAGAGGCTCCTCTGTCCTCAACTCGTTACCTGTATTAATGGCACCTGTTTGAACTTGTTATCAGTATAAAAGACACCTGTCCACAACCTCAAACAGTCACACTCCAAACTCCACTATGGCCAAGACCAAAGAGCTGTCAAAGGACACCAGAAACAAAATGATAGACCTGCACCAGGCTGGGAAGACTGAATCTGCAATAGGTAAGCAGCTTGGTTTGAAGAAATCAACTGTGGGAGCAATTATTAGGAAATGGAAGACATACAAGACCACTGATAATCTCCCTCGATCTGGGGCTCCACGCAAGATCTCACCCCGTGGGGTCAAAATGATCACAAGAACGGTGAGCAAAAATCCCAGAACCACACGAGGGGACCTAGTGAATGACCTGCAGAGAGCTGGGACCAAAGTAACAAAGCCTACCATCAGTAACACACTACGCCGCCAGGGACTCAAATCCTGCAGTGCCAGACGTGTCCCCCTGCTTAAGCCAGTACATGTCCAGGCCTGTCTGAAGTTTGCTAGAGTGCATTTGGATGATCCAGAAGAGGATTGGGAGAATGTCATATGGTCAGATGAAACCAAAATATAACTTTTTGGTAAAAACTCAACTCAGTCGTGTTTGGAGGACAAAGAATGCTGAGTTGCATCCAAAGAACACCATACCTGCTGTGAAGCATGGGGGGTGGAAACATCATGCTTTGGGGCTGTTTTTTCTGCAAAGGGACCAGGATGACTGATCCGTGTAAAGGAAAGAATGAATGGGGCCATGTATCGTGAGATTTTGAGTGAAAACCTCCTTCCATCAGCAAGGGCATTGAAGATGAAACGTGGCTGGGTCTTTCAGCATGACAATGATCCCAAACACACCGCCCGGGCAACGAAGGAGTGGCTTCGTAAGAAGCATTTCAAGGTCCTGGAGTGGCCTAGCCAGTCTCCAGATCTCAACCCCATAGAAAATCTTTGGAGGGAGTTGAAAGTCCGTGTTGCCCAGCGACAGCCCCAAAACATCACTGCTCTAGAGGAGATCTGCATGGAGGAATGGGCCAAAATATCAGCAACAGTGTGTGAAAACCTTGTGAAGACTTACAGAAAACGTTTGACCTGTGTCATTGCCAACAAAGGGTATATAACAAAGTATTGAGAAACTTTTGTTATTGACCAAATACTTATTTTCCACCATAATTTGCAAATAAATTCATTAAAAATCCTATAATGTGATTTTCTGCATTTTTTTTCTCATTTTGTCTGTCATAGTTGACATGTACGTATGATGAAAATTACAGGCCTCTCTCATCTTTTTAAGTGGGAGAACTTGCACAATTGGTGGCTGACTAAATACTTTTTTTCCCCACTGTATGTCATCAGACATTGTAAGAGACATTGTAACAGTAAGACTGCCTGTTATAGAAGCGAAGAAGTAAAAAGTAAATACTTTTTTTCCCCACTGTAGAGACCCCAACTGATAGAACAATCTTAAAATTATTTACTTTGGTTTCGATACAAGCATCATGAACCCTCTACCACAATAAACTAATTTGACTTGGTAAAAATCTGTTATTTGGACCTAACTTGCTTACCACTTTTTCCATGTGGTTTCTTCCTTCACAGACTCCATTCAATATTTTATTCCTAAATATTTGGTGAAATTATAAATGTTGTGTATGGTTTCTTAGAAACAAGGGTGGCTCAACTTACCCCTTTGGCTCAACTTACCCCACTCTCCCCTAAGCACATTACTGCATTTATTTATAATGCACTGTAGGCTTTCATAATGTAGGCTTCACAAGAGGCTTAACACACACACACACACACACACACACACACACACACACACACACACACACAGAGAGAGAGACCATGTAACACTGCAATATTTGACAGTGTATCTCCGCTCTAGACCCATTCTTTGAGATCCTGACCGGCTTTATGAACTCCAAGAACCAGATGGTAAGACATGAAAAATAAATTGAGCGTCACATACGTTTTCAGGGTAGCAAAATATATTTGTGAGCTACTTTCCAACAAATAGAAAATGTATGAGAATTGGGACTGTCAATCATGAATCTTATATTTTCTCAAATGGGGTGCTAAAGGAAGATTCATCCATTTAAAAAAAGCAGTGTATTGAGTTATAGGCATGTGGGGACTGAAACACAAAAATATTCTGTATCAGAATGTTTTTAATGGCATATTCACCATAAACAAGTTAAGCAATACAAAAGTCTCCATCATTCAGTCATACAAGTAGCTAGCTAGCTAGTAAAGTGGTTGTCAAACTAGCACATTGGCTGCCAGGGCTTGAATTTAACTATGGTGGGGGTCAAACTAAGAAAATGTGTTAATGGCATCAAAGAAATTAACAGCATAAAATATGTAATGCATTAACGCGTTAACTTTGACAGCCCTAATGAGAATCAATGTATTTTTTACAAAGTTTGTCATTTCTATACTTCTTCGCTTCTATAACAGGCAGTCTTACTGTTACAATGTCTCTTACAATGTCTGATGACATACAGTGCCTATAGAATTTATTTTTCACATTTTGCTGCCTTAACATTCAATCTAAAAAGGGATTACATTTGTTTTTCCCCCTACAGATCTACACAACATACTCCACATTTTCAAAGTGAAAGAAAGTGATTGAACATTTTCCAAATTAAGAAAAAATACATATACGGAAATATCATAATAAAGGTCTCCACCCTCCTGAATTAATACATGGTGGAAGCACCTTTGGTAGCCATTACACCTGTGAATAATTTCATTAAGATTCTACCAACTTTGAGCAACTCTTAGTGCAAAATATATCCAAAAGCTCATTACATTTGGTTGGGAATTATTGATGACAGCAATATTCAAACCTTCTCTGATTTTCAAACAAATTTAAGTCAGGACTGAGACTAGACCGCTCAGGAACAAGTATTGTGGTGTCAGCATCATGTTATGGGTATGCTTGTCACCGGCAGGGACTGGGGAGTTTGATCCTAGAACAGATCCCTGATCCTAGAACAGCACTCCTACTCTTAAATTACCTTTAATAATTCCTATAAGTGATTAACATTTGCTACGCAATACATAGATATAGTATGTGTATAAAAAGACACCTTATATACTTATCTTGCTCCCGAGTGGCGCAGCGGTCTAAGGCACTGCATCTCAGTGCAAGAGGCGTCACTACAGACTCCCTGGTTCGATTCCAGGCTGTATCACAACCGGCCGTGATTGGGAGTCCCATAGGGTCCAGAGAAGCCTACAGCAGTGCCAAAGCCCAGTGTAGCCCCAGGACAGACCACAGCCAGCCCAACCTCTGATAAGCAGTTCACCACCTGTGGGACGCCCACCCGAAGAAGGCCATTACCAGGATCTACGGAGGCCTGAAGGCCATCCCTGGAGCCCAGCCCTGGCAGCTGTCCCTGCAGGTCTGACCCAAAGGCTCCAGCCAGGCGTGCAGGCACATCTGTGGAGCGGTGCTCATCAATAGCTGCTGGGCTCTGACCTTTGACCACTGTATGTGAGCATAACTATAATATATGCACATGCATCCATAAGGACCAATGCATGACAACATAGAACCCATACTATATAGACCACTGACCCACTGTATTTATTACAATCCCACTGATCACTGCAAGTGATTTGTGTAACCCTACATTGTGTTTGTGCTGAACCAGTGATCCAAAGGACCAGATGTAGGTGGTGGCTGGTGGTCTGACTCTAGGGAAGGATGAGCCCATGGAGCAGACAATCGAGGTGGAGCAAGCCACAAGGCATGAGAACTACAAGGAGACATTCACAGCTTTTACAATGACATAGGTGATGTGGTCCTCTGTAGCTCAGCTGGTAGAGCACGGCGCTTGTAACGCCAAGGTAGTGGGTTCGATCCCCGGGACCACCCATACACAAAAATGTATGCACGCATGACTGTAAGTTGCTTTGGATAAAAGCGTCTGCTAAATGGCATATTATTATTATTATTATGAACTTGCCCTTTCTCAACGCTCCGTTTACTGTAGTTTGCATGTCAGGATTCCTTTAGGGTGGTATATTGCAAGGTTCCCCAGCTGGCGGCCCGCGGGCCAAATTTGGCTCGAGAGTGGTTATATTTGCCCCCGCCGGTTTTCTGAGCAAATTATTAAAATAAAATGAATTTTGAATTTTCATTGTTGGACGTAAAAGACTGTAAAAACACCAGGAAATCAGCTCCAATTGATTTTAATTTTGGAAATCTGTTCGCAACTATTCCCACGCAGGAATTTGCAGTCTACAAATTATTGGTAATTATGTTCTGGCCCCCCGACCATCCGCTCAGGAAGAAATCGGCCCGCGGCTAAATCTAGTTGATGATCCCTGGTCTATTGTTATCAGGGTTGGGGTCAATTCTATACTGAACAAAAATATAAGCGCAACATGCAACAATTTCAAGATTTTACTGATTTAAAGTTCATATAAGGAAATCAGTAAATTGAAATAAATTCATTAGGCCCTAATCTCTGGATTTCACATGACTGGGCAGGGGTGCAGCCATGGGTGGGCCTGGGAGGGCATAGGCCCACCCACTTGGGAGCCAGGTCCACTGACTGGGGAGCCAGGCCCAGCCAATCAGAATTTGTTTTTCCCCACAAAAGGGCTTTATTAAAGACAGAAATACTCCTCAGTTTCATCAGCTGTCCAGGTGGCTGGTCTCAAACGATCCCGCAGGTGAAGAAGCCGGATGTGGAGGTCCTGGCCTGGTGGTTACACGTGGTCTGCGGGTTTTAGTCCGGTTGGACGTACTGACAAATTCTCTAAAACGACGTTGGAGGTGGCTTATGATAGAGAAATTAAAATTAAATTATCTAGCAACAGCTCTGGTGGACATTCCTGCAGTCAGCATGCCAATTAAACGCTCCCTCAAAACTTGAGACATCTGTGGCATTGTGTTGTGTGACAAAACTGCACATTTTAGAGTGGCCTTTTATTGTCCCCAGCACAAGGTGCACCCTGTGTAATGATCATGCTGTTTAATCAGCTTCTTGATATGCCACACCTGTCAGGTGGATGGATTATCTTGACAAAGGATCCAATGCTCACTAACAGGAATGTAAACATTTGTGCACAACATTTGAGAGAAATAAGCTTTTTGTGTGTATGGAACATTTCTGGGATCTTATTTCAGCTCATGAAACATGGGACCAACACTTTACATGTTGTGTTTATATTTTTGTTCTGTTTATTTAAATTCAGTCAATTCATGAAGTAAACAGAAATTCCAATTCTAATCTCCAATTCCAAGGTACAATTGAATATAATTGACTGAATTGAAATGAAATTGTCCTATTTATACTTATGAAATTGATCCCATATTATATTTTAATGGACTGTATAATATCACATGTGCAATTATTGTTTACACTGTAACTGTGAAGAAATAGCAATAACATATATATATATATATATATATACACAGAGTGTCTTAGTAAAGTATTCAAACCCCTTGACTTTTTCCACATTTTGTTACGTTATAGCATTATTATAAAATTGATTAAATTGTTTTTTTTTCTTCTTCTCATCAATCTACACACAATACCCCATAATGACAAAGCAAAAACAGGTTTTTAGAAATGTTTGCTAATTTATGTATATATATTTAAACACTGAAATATGACATTTACATAAGAATTCAGACCCTTTACTCAGTACTTTGTTGAAGCACCTTTGGCAGCGATTACAGCCTCGAGTCTTCTTGGGTATGACGCTACAAGCTTGGCACTTATTATCTGCAGATCCTCTCAAGCTCTGTCAGGTTGGATGGGGAGTGTTGCTGCACAGCTATTTTCAGGTCTCTCCAGAGATGTTCGTTCAGGTTCAAGTCCGGGCTCTGGCTGGGCAACTCAAGGACAATATGCGTTGTCTTGGCTTTGTGCTTAGGGTTGTTGTCCTGTTGGAAGGTGAACCTTCGCCCCAGTCTGAGGTCCTGAGCGCTCTGGAGCAGGGATCAAGGATCTCTCTGTACTTTGCTCCATTTATCTTTGCCTCGATCCTGACTAGTCTCCCAGTCCCTGCCGCTGAAAAACATCCCCACAGCATGATGCTGCCACCACCATGCTTCACCGTAAGGATGGTGCCAGGTTTCCTCCAGACGTGACGTTTGGCATTCAGGCCAAAGTGTCTTGGTATCATCAGACCAGAGAATCTTGTTTCTCATGGTCTGAGAGTCTTTAGGTGCCTTTTGGCAAACTCCAAGCGGGCTGTCATGTGCCTTTTACTGAGGAGTGGCTTCCGCCTGGTCACTCTACCATAAAGGCCTGATTGGTGGAGTGCTGTAGAGATGGTTGTCCTTTTGGAAGGTTCTCCCATTTCCACAGAGGAACTCTAGAGCTCTGTCAGAGTGACCATCGGGTTCTTGGTCACCTCCCTGACCAAAGCCCGTCTCCACTGATTGCTCAATTTGACCGTGTGGCCAGCTCTAGAAAGAGTCTTGGTGGTTCCAAACTTCTTCTATTTAAGAATGATGGAGGCCACTGTGTTCTTGGGGACCTTCATATATACAGGTGTGTGCCTTTCCCAATCATGTCCAATCAATTGAATTTAGCACAGGTGGACTCCAATGAAGTTGTAGAAACATCTCAAGGATCAATGGAAACATGATGCACCTGAGCTGAATTTCGAGTCTCATAGCAAAGGGTCTGAATACTTATGTAAATAAGGTTGTTTTTAATTTATTTTTTTATACATTTGCAAAAATATCTAAAAACCTTTTTCGCTTTGTCATTATGGGGTATTGTGTGTAGATTGATGAGGAATTTTTTTCTTTAATCCATTTCAGAATAAGGCTGTAACGTAACAAATGTGGAAAAACTGAAGGGGTCTGAATACTTTCCGAAAGCACTGTACTATGTCTATTGTAAACTCTAAACAATACTGTATAATAGTAAAGATTACATTTACATACTACAGACCTACATTATCAGCCTTTGGCTACACTATCTGAATGACGGAGAGGAGACATTAATAGCTGTAGCTTTTCCTTGTGGAAAAATAATTAATCCAACAGTGTAAACTGCCTGACCTTGAAGGGGCAGGGCATTCTACCTCACACGTTTACAACTTATTTATTGCTTTATACGTGTGGGTCGGCTGTAACTCACGTCACGTTAGCTTATCTCTTGCTATATACATGGGAGTGCTGGTTGGCATGATTTAAGGGAAAGTGTGTTTAGAACTGTGCTTAGTACTGCAATAGTCACCTCTCGTTAAGCTAGCTACTTTGCATAGCTTGTTCACTCAAACTTTCCTGCCCTGTTTCCAATCGTCCACATGGCTGGGAGAACCTATTCAAGTAAGTAAATACATTTTGAAAATGTAAAGAAAGACGCTGTATTATTAGCTAACTAGCTGTGCAGGCTAACTCAAATGAGCTGCTAACATAGCTAGGTAGCTATCTGGCCAACTTTACATACTGTATATGTCACGACGTCCTCCGAAGCTGCCTCCCCTCCTTGTTCGGGCAGGCTTCAGCATTCGTTGTCACCGGCCTTCTAGCCACTGCATATCTCATCATTCCATTTGTCTTGTCAATTACACACACCTGGTTCATATTCCCCTCATTAGTACATGTATAAGTGTTCCCTCTGCCCCCTTGTCCTTGTGGGTGATTGTTTCATGTGAGATAAGTGTAGCTCGGTGGAGCTACCTGTACTTTGTATTGCCGGGGTATATTTTCCCTGTGTGCCTGTATTTGTTCCAGTGCACCTGTTTTGCGCACTGGACTGTTGACGCTATCCAGCTTAACTGTGTACTACGGAATAAACTCTGCATTCTGTGATTTACCCTCCTGCGCCTGACTCCTTCAAATCACACTCTCACAGGAATAAACTCTGTATTCTTCATATTAGCTCACTATCTTGATGTATTTGTTATTGTAAAAAACAAACTCCAAATGCATTTGTAGGTAGCTAGCTAACAGCCATGGAGGAGGGTGAAAGCAGCCCCAACTGTCAAAGTGAGAGAGTAGGCTATTCTGGATAGGGCAGGTACTTTTGTGTAGTTTTAGTCCCTAGAAATGAGGACAGAGATAATAGTAACATAATATTCATTGCTGTCTAATTTGAGTATAATGTTTGTTGTGATGTTTTCTGTCCTCAGATACAGAGAGCTGTGAAAGCCTGTCTGCAGATGAAGAGGTCCCAATGAAGAGCAGTGGTTCTCAGTCCTGGTCCTGTAGACTCAAAGGGGTGCATGTTTTTGTCTTAACGCTACTGTACACAGCTGATTCAAATTATCAACTCATCATCAAGCTTTAAGTGGTATTTATGTATTAATTTGTGATTCTATACTTTATATGATCCTACTGTTGTCACATGCATCTATGTAGCCAGTTCAGATGCGGGAGGGGTTCACTGACACAGAGGATTTAGGGAGAAGGGGGGGGAGAGGGATGAACTGAAGGAGAGAGACTGTTATTGAGAACATAAGGCCGTTAAAGAGACAGTGTTCAACAGGAATCTGTGTGTGTGGCCTCACCTGGTGTCCACACCAAGTGGCTGCAGAGTACTTAATACTGAAAAACATGCACAGTCACACGAGGACAAACAATATAGCGTAGTTATATAAATGAAGTGTCTTACTATTCTCCATGGTTGTTCTTCTTGGCTATTCTTTGAAGTTGGAAGGAGCCACAGTTATACATCTGAATATCCTTACTGCACAACAAAATCCATCAATCAGATTGATACACAAGTGTGTAGGTGTGGGTTATAGGGTGTCTAATTGTTCTTAATTTTTTCAATATGGGTGACTCTTAAAAGAGCCTGTTCTGTTTTTGTACAGACATCACCCTTACCTAAAAAGCACACACCTGAGAAGTAGAAATCAAAGGGAGAGAAACTGGTAATTGAATAACTGCAGTTGACATAGCTAAGTAAATGGAAGAATACTCTTATTGCAATGTGAATTACATGTAAAAGATCCTTTGGTTGTGCATAGTGTAGTCTATGGTGTTGCCAGGGAACAGCACCCTCTTCAAAGAAGTAGGAGATGAAGATCAGAGCAACAGACCTTTCCTCTGGCACACGGCGGCGAGCTGCATATCCCCTCCTGGTCCTCGTGTCAATCCTCATTAATTTATGCAGGACACAGGTAGCCTTCACATGCCTGAATTCCCCCAGGAGGCAGTCCCAGATGGCCCTGGTCACCAAACCTTGCAGTGCCCTACACGGTAACTGTAGGCAATTGTTTTGAAGGAATCTCCAGTTGCAAGGTATTTGTAGGAAAATGGAAGATAATGTCATTATTAGACTTTTACATCACCAGGTCATTGTGGATTACTTAAGTAACAAATCATGATAACATTGGATAGATGGATGCATGTGCACGCACATGTGCAGCACATGTGCATGTGTAGCATGTGACAACAGCAGGATCATATCAAGGATAGCGTCACAAATGAATACATAAATACCACTTGAAGCTTGATGATGAGTTGATCATTTGATTCAGCTGTGTAGTGCTAAGGCAAAAACAAAAATGTGCACCCCTTTGAATCCCCAGGACCAGGACTGAGAACCACTACTCTTCAATGGGACCTCATCTGCAGACAGGCTTTCACAGCTCTCTGTATCTGAGGACAGAAAACATCACAACAAACATACTTCATTATACTCAAATTAGACAGCACTGAATATTATGTTACTTTTATCTCTGTCCTCACTTCTAGTGATAGAAAATGGCGCCGGAGAAGATGGCTGCCGTTTTACAGCCCTCTTGCCAATTGTAGTATTATGTGTGTTTTTTCACGTTATTTATCATTTATTCTGTACATAATGTTTCTGCCACCGTCTCTTATGACCGAAAAGAGCTTCTGGAAATCAGGACAGTGGTTACTCACCTCGTATTGGACAAAGATTTTTTCTTCAACGAATCGGACACGAAGGATATTTTACAGACACCCGACAAGGCCCAAATCCCTGTCATTCGCATGAGAAAGAGACGGAGATATCGTGGACGTAGGTCGGGGTGCCTTGTAAGGATTCGACGGCGAGCGAGTAAACTGCCTCTTCCATCAATCCTATTAGCCAATGTTTTAATCATTTGAAAATAAATTGGACGACCTAAGATTAAGGTTATCCTACCAACGGGACATTAAAAACTGTAATATCTTATGTTTCACCGAGTCGTGGCTGAACGACGACATGGATAACATACAGCTGGCGGGATATACGCTACATCGGCAGCATAGAGCGGCTGACTCCGGTAAGACAAGGGGTGGCGGTGTATATTTGTAAACAACAGCTGGTGCATAACATCTAATACTAAGGAAGTCTCGAGGTTTTGCTCCCCTGAGGTACAGTATCTCATGATAAGCTGTAGACCACACTATTTACCAAGAGAGTTTTCATCTATATTTTTCGTAGCTGTCTATTTACCGCCACAAACCAATGCTGGCACTAAGATTGCACTCAATGAGCTGTATAAGGCCGTAAGTAAACAGGAAAACGCTCATCCAGAGGCAGCGCTCCTAGTGGCCGGGGACTTTAATGCAGGGAAACTTAAATCCGTTCTACCTAATTTCTACCAGCATGTTAAATGTGCAACCAGAGGAAAAAAAACTCTAGACCACCTTTATTCCACACACAGAGACACGTACAAAGCTCTCCCTCGCCCTCCATTTGGCAAATCTGACCATAATTCTATCCTCCTGATTCCCGCTTATAAGCAAAAACTAAAGCAGGAAGCACCAGTGACTCGGTTAATAAGGAAGTGGTCAGATGACGCAGATGCTATGCTACAGGACTGTTTTTCTAGCACAGACTGGAATATGTTCTGGGATTCTTCCGATGGTATTGGGGAATACACCACATCAGTCACTGGCTTCATCAATAAGTGCATTGATGATGTCGTCCCCACAGTGACCGTACGTACATACCCCAACCAGAAGCCATGGATTACAGGCAACATCCGCACTGAGCTAAAGGGTAGAGCTGCCGCTTTCAAGGAGCGGGACTCTAACCCGGACGCCTATAAGAAATCCCGCTATGCCCTCCGACGAACCATCAAACAGGCAAAGAGTCAATACAGGACTAAGATTGAATCGTACTACACCAGCTCCGACACTCATTGGATGTGGCAGGGCTTGAAAACTATTACAGACTACAAACGGAAGCACAGCCGCGAGCTGCCCAGTGACACAAGCCTACCAGACGAGCTAAATCACTTCTATGCTCGCTTCAAGGCAAGCAACACTTTTAGCATGAATGAGTGAGTCAGCTGTCCCGGATCACTATATGATCACGCTCTCCGTAGCCGATGTGAGTAAGACTTTTAACCCTCCCGTTGTCCTAGGGTCAAAATGACCCGCCACTGTGTTGAACCAACTTTTTTTTGGATCATTTGTGAGAAGGAGGCAGTGATACTTTCTTTAAAGTCTCACTGCCTCCTCACAAATGATCCCAAAAATATAAAAATTAAATAAAGTTGGTTCAACACAGTGGCGGGTCATTTTGACCCTAGGACAACGGGAGGGTTATGCAGGTCAACATTCACGAGGCCGCAGGTCCAGACGGATTACCAGGATGTGTACTCCGAGCATGCACTGACCAACTGGCAAGTGTCTTCACTGACATTTTCAACATGTCCCTGACTGAGTCTAATACCAACATGTTTCAAGCAGACCACCATGGTCCCTGTGCCCAAGAACACTAAGATAACCTGCCTAAATGACTACCGATCTGTAGCACTCACGTCTGTAGCCATGAAGTGCTTTGAAAGGCTGGTCAGGCTCACATTAACACCATTATCCCAGAAACCCTAGACCCACTCCAATTTGCATACCGCCCCAACAGATCCACAGATGATGCAATCTCTATTGCACTCCACACTGCCCTTTCCCACCTGGACAAGAGGAACACCTACGTGAGAATGCTATTAATTGACTACAGCTCAGTGTTCAACACCATAGTGCCCTCAAAGCTCATCACTAAGCTAAGGACCCTGGGACTAAACACCTCCCTTCCTGACGGGCCAACCCCAGGTGGTAAGGGTAGGTAACAACACATTTGCCACGCTGATCTTCAACATGGGGGCCCCTCAGGAGTGCGTGCTCAGTCCCCTCCTGTACTCCCTGTTCACCCATGACTGCATGGCCAGGCACGACTCCAACACCATCATTAAGTTTGCCAACAACACAACAGTGGTAGGCCTGATCACCGACAATGATGAGACAGCCTATAGGGAGGAGGTCAGAGACCTGGCCGTGTGGTGCCAGGATAATAACCTCTCCATCAACGTGATCAAGACAAAGGAGATGATTATGGACTACAGGGAAAAAAAAGAGGACTGAGCACGCCTCCATTCTCATCGACGGGGCTGTAGTGGAACAGGTTGAGAGCCTCAAGTTACTTGGTGTCCACATCACCAACAAACTATCATGGTCCAAACACACCAAGACAGTCATGAAGAGGGCACGACAAAGCCTATTCCTCCTCAGGAGACTGAAAAGATTTGGCATGGGTCCTCAGATCCTCAAAATGTTCTACAGCTGCACCATCGAGAGCATCCTGACTGGTTGCATCACCGTCTGGTATGGCAACTGCTCGGCCTCCGACCGCAAGGCACTACAGAGGGTAGTGCATACGGCCCAGTACATCACTGGGGCCAAGCTCCTGCCATCCAGCACCTCTATACCAGGCGGTGTCAGAGGAAGACCCTAAAAATTGTCAAAGACTCCAGCCACCCAAGTCATAGACTGTTCTCTCTGCTACCGCATGGCAAGCGGGACTGGAGCGTCAAGTCTAGGTCCAAAAGGCTTCTTAACAGCTTCTACCCCCAAGCTATAAGACTCCTGAACAGCTAATCATGGCTACCCGGACTATTTGCACTGCCCCCCCCCCACCCACCCCTCTTTTACACTGCTGCTACTCTGTCTATTATCTATGCATAGTCACTAACTATACCCACATGTACATATTACCTCGACTAACCGGTTCCTCCGCACATTGACTCTGTACCGGTACCCCCTGTATATAGCCTCCCTACTGTTATGTTATTTTACTGCTACTCTAATTATTTGCTATTTTTTATTCTCTTAAAACTGCATTGCTGGTTAAGGGCTTGTAAGAAAGCATTTCACTGTAAGATCTACACCTGTTGTTTTTATTTATTTTTGTATTTGGCGCATGTGGCAAATAAAATTTTATGTAATTTTTTACTACACAAAAGTACCTGCCCTATCCAGAATAGCCTACTCTCTCACTTTGACAGTTGGGGCTGCTATCTTTTCACCCTCCATGGCTGTTAGCTAGCTACCTACAAATGCATTTGGAGTTTGTTTTTTACAATGATAAATACATCAAGATAGTGAGTTAATATGAAGAATACAGAGTTTTAATATGAAGTTAGGTAGCTGGTGATATTTAATTCACTTAGCTAACTAGCTATACAGTACTTAAAGTTGGCTAGATAGCTAGCTAGCTTCGTTAGCAGCTCATTTGAGTTAGCCTGCACAGCTATTTAGCTAATAATTCATCATTGTTTTACATTTTTGAAATGTATTTACTTACTTGAATAGGTTCTCCCAGCCATGTGGACGATTGGAAACAGGGCAGCAAAGTTTTTTTTGTCACTAGAGTGGTTTAGAACATATTACTATTTACCTGTGAATAAATTAATGGATTAGACTGTGCTGCCAGCACGCCCACAAGCGAGCCACTTGGCGGCCGGAGCGTCACGCGGCAATTTACCGCGTACTAACATACACGTGCGGTACTCGGAATGTATCCATATACCATATTGGATACCATATTGGAGTGATCCAATATAGTGCTACATAATCTGTGATTTCATCTCTTAAACAGGAAATTACATCGAAATAGTGGCGGCAATTTCCTCAGGGGGATTCTATAAGGGAGATGATAAAAAAGAGAAACAAAAGACAATTCATTCAAAAGATGTCTTACTAACCGTACTTATAAAAATGGAATGTTCCCGCTGCATAAAAGTTGACAACTGATGAGCAAAGACATGTTGTCAGATTGCCACATCCATAATTATTGTTCACCACTGACATATGCACTAACGGGCATGTTGGAGCGGATCACTTTTGTCAGGTCAGTGATAACCTAACATAGCAGTGGAGTGGAGTTCCCACATTCGGTTTTCAGCAGAAAAGTAAACTAGGTTGAATTCATTGAGGTATAAAGAAGATGTCTGACCATTGTTTTCAAGGTTAATCTACTCACTTTCCCATACACCGATTCACAAGTATTTCACTACACCCGCAATTGTCACGATCGTCGAAGGAGGAGGACCAAGGCGCAGCGTGATACTCGTACATCTTACTTTATTAAGTGTACACACGATAAACAAAACAACAACCGATACGTGAAGTCCAACGGTACTAACACGGAACAAGATCCCACCAACACTGTGCGAAAACTGGCTGCTTAAGTCTGGTTCCCAATCAGAGACAACAAGCAACAGCTGATACTCGTTGCCTCTGATTGAGAACCACACTGGCCAACATAGAAACACAATACTAGAAATACGACATAGAACAAAAACACATAGACTCTACACACCCTGGCTCAACATATTAGAGTCCCCAGAGCCAGGGTGTGACAGCAATAACATCTGCTAAATATGTGTATGTGACCAATAAAATATGTGTATGTGACCAACAAGATTTGATTTGATTAGATGTATATTTGGGTTGCATCCTGTTTACACAGACCAACATGTGCACTAATACTCAGTGTGCACAGGGAGCAGAGCGAGCAGCGATGACGTCACCACGTCATCCAAAAACATGGCAGACATTGGATGATTATAAAATGTAAATATTTGAACAAAAAACATTTGGAAAAAAATCGACCTCAGCAACAATTATTTGAATAATTAAATTGATGTTTTGTGCACAAAGGTGATGTCTAAAGTGTCTTATTAGGAATTTTCTAATCTGGCTTCTCTATGTGGCCGTCTATGGAAATTGTCTTTCTGGGACGGGCGTCAGTAAAACGTCAATACCAAAGCGAGACTGTATAAGCAGTCGAAACCATGCTCTAGACCGGAACCCTGGCCCCTTGGTTGAATTAGCTCTATCCCTGAAAACCGGATGCATCCGGTTGTTGGCAATTTCAGTAGGGTGGGTCTGTGACATAGAGATAGATAGAGGACTCATCTTTGTATCTGTGACAGCATGGGTGGCGCCATTGAGGCTAACTCCATTTTAAAGTAGTACATTTTCTTCTTCATTGGCTGATTGCTCTTAACTCATAGGAATCCCCACCCAGTTGATTACTTTAAAGTGGTGGAAGCCCTCAATGACAATGTCCATGCTAAAACTGGTTATATCCATGATGAGTCCTCTATCTCTATGGTCCGTGAGCCTTGTTCGTCACCACCTTTCAAAGTGTGTTGCATTATGGGGATAAAAATGGTCTGACTTACACCTACATGTAGACTGCATGAACTAATACTGGGCTTGTTCGACATTGCAGCCTACAGTGCAGGAGACTGCCGACTGACTGATCTACAAATAATCTTGCATCATAAATAACGACTCATTGGACTTGTTTGAGTGGTAAGGCGAAAGCAACCGACAATAGACGAAAGTCGAGGAGTGAAGTCTGGGGAGGTGCATATGTGAGAGCTGAAAGTCTGACACTGTAGTGTTTTTCCAACAGCAAGGCTTAGATCAACATGGCAGTGTCAACATAGCAGCTATTGTTTATAAAAGTTTGTCTGTATAAATGTCAAAATAAACTTTTCTTTAACCCCCTATCACACACTCACAAACTGGAAACATAACGTGTATACAATTCATTGGTTAGAGAGAGGTCTCAAATATAACTTTTCATTTGTATCCCCTGTAATTTTAGAATCGCGCAAAGTTGGTTCCTGTTTCAGTCACATATTTGGCCACATTTGCTTGGGTCAAACAAAAACACCCTAATGATTTGTTGACAAATAGTGCCTCCCACAATGCAGGTGATGGCTGCATGGTGCAGTTGGTGAGAAGCAACTGCTGCGACTTGAAGGTGACTTCATCAAAAACTGCATGACCTTTGATCACATGATTTTTGTAAAGCTAATACTGTCGACATTTAGTCGCAAGTCGGACAATTTGTATAATGATAATGCGACACACTTTGGAAGGCGGTGACCAACAATAATCAACGACTTGACAAAAGTGATTCACTTGAACGCGCCCAGAATTACTTGTAGATCAGTCAGTCATACACAATTTACCCATGAACATCAAGGTTTTGATACTCTCAAACACACCAGTGAGCAACATGAGCAACAATAGTGAAATCAGTGGGTTGCCTTCAAAATAAAAGTCCCCAATTGAAACTGATGCAAACTGATAAAAATTGTGGACTCATGCCACAGTTGAACTAGATAATGCTTAATAACCTCATCGTGAACCAGACTTCCCTAAAACGGGAAGCCTGGGGAAGTTCCATGGCAGAAATCAGCTAAAGAGGGGTGGGAACCCGGTGTAAATCAGTGACGCATCGCAACACATCAAATGCCTTGCTTAGGAAGAGCCCCAAAGGTGCTCACCAGGTTAGTGCTGTAGGAGCAATAGTGCATAAGGACAAAAAATGTCAGCAAAACAAGCATTGGTGACAAAACATTTTAGAATGTTTGCAGCACGCTAGTTTTCACAGTATTTCTCTGTTATTTCGAGATGAGCGAAAGCTTCATCAAGAAGGGAGAAATGGTCTACAATGCTGGCCATATAAATATGTTAAATGTTGACGTTTCTGGAGTGATATTTGGCTGTGCAGGCTAGCATGAGGGACAAGAAGTAGCTAGCCACAATGAGGTTTGTTTTGAGAAAAGTCAGCTAACCTCGTAAGCTACCTTTGTATAACCAGCTACCGTTAGCTACTAGCTAGTTCAATTTCTTTCATGATTATAAAGCCAACTGCATATTATTGACCTAAAAGGTTAGCTGTGAGCCCAGTATCTAGCTTATCCAGGGTCAATGATAGGCCTACATACAGCAACCGTGTACTGTCTATCTACTATGGGAAGAACTGCAACATTTTTGCAAGCAACATTGCTAAAATTAATGAAATAAAATTAACCTCATACACTTAGTGTACAAGAAATTAGGAAAGCTATGATCCCTTATTGGTGTCACGTGTTAAATCCACTTGAATCAGTGTTGATGAAGGGGAATAGACAGGTTAAAGAAGGATCTTTATTAGGAAGGTGTTCTTAATGTTTTGTAGACTCAGTGTATGTTACCATTAGGCAGGATTAGGCGGCCGCCTTGAGCGACAGATTGACGAGGGCGGCATTTTCTGATGTCACGCCCTGACTCAGGGGACGTTTATTTGTAGAGTCAGGCTGTGTATATTCCTTGTTATGTTAAGTTGTCTATGTATAAAAAAATGTATAAAAAAATTAAAAGACCACTAATTTCTCTGGTGAAGTATTTTATTTATTTCTGTAAAGACAGGAGTAAGCCTATTATATAATTTTGGCAAATATATTTCAATTTAGGTTACTTTTGGAAGTGCTGCCTATGGTAGCTGATATTCAGAGCTTGAATAGCCAAAATGATTAGTCTTAGTCAGGTATCAGGACTATACATCCAATGCAACTGGCTGTTTTAAAAACCACATGGATAGGCATTCATAAAAGTGCATTATGGGCCGACACTGTAGGCTATAGCCTACGCTACTATTCTACTTTGCAGGGATAGGAGGGTGGTCATTTTTTGTCTAGCCTAGGGCGGCATATTGGCCAGGACCGGGCCTGCTTAAAAGGAAAAATCTGGTATATGGTTTGCCTCATATACTGTACATTGTCTACTGGTATCATTTTAAATTGAGAACACATACAGTACCAGTCAAAGTTTGGACACGCCTACTCATTCAAGGGTTTTTCTTTATTTTGACAATTTTGTACATTGTAGAATAATAGTGAAGACATCAAAACTATGAAATAACACATATGGAATCATGTAGTAATCAAAAAAGAGTTAAACAAATCAAAATATATTTTATATTTGAGATTCTTCAATGTAGCCACCCTTTGCCTTGACCACAGCTTTACACACTTTTGGCATTCTCTCAACCAGCTTCACCTGGAATGCTTTTCCAACAGTCTTGAAGGAGTTCCCACATATGCTGAGCACTTGTTGGCTGCTTTTCCTTCACTCTGTGGTCCAACTCATCCCAAACCATCTCAATTGGGTTGAGGTCAGGTGATTGTGGAGGCCAGCTCATCTGATGCAGCATTCCATCACTTTCCTTCTTGGTCAAATAGCCCTTACACAGCTTGGAGGTGTGTTGGGTCATTGTCCTGTTGAAAAACAAATGATAGTCCCACTAAGCCCAAACCAGATGGGATGGCACATCGCTGCAGAATGCTGTGGTACCCATGTTGGTTAAGTGTGCCTTGAATTCTAAATAAATCACAGACAGTGTCACCAGCAAAGCACCCCCACACCATAACACCTCCTCCTCCTCCATGCTTTATGGTGGGAAATACACATGCGGAGATCATCCGTTCACCCACACCATGTCTCACAAAGACATGGCGGTTGGAACCAAAAATCTCAACTTTGGCCTCCAGACCAAAGGACAAATGTCCACCGGTCTAATGTCCATTGCTCGTGTTTCTTGGCCCAAGCAAGTCTCTTCTTCTTATTGGTGTGGTTTCTTTGCACTAATTCGACCATGAAGGCCTGATTCACACAGTCTCCTCTGAACAGTTGATGTTGAGATGTGTCTATTACTTGAACTTTGTGAAGCATTTATTTGGGCTGCAATCTGAGGCTGGTAACTCTAATGAACTTATCCTCTGCAGCAGAGGTAACTCTGGGTCTTCCTTTCCTGTGGTGGTCCTCATGAGAGCCAGTTTCATCATAGAGCTTGATGGTTTTTGCGACTGCACTTGAAGAAACTTTCAAAGTTCTTGAAATGTTCCGTATTGACTGACCTTGATGTCTTAAAGTAATGATGGACTGTCGTTTCTCTTTGCTTATTTGAGCTGTTCTTGCCATAATATGGACTTGGTCTTTTACCAAATAGGGCTATCTTCTGTATACTACCTCTACCTTGTCACAACGCAAGTGATTGGCTCAATGCAATAAGAAGGAAATAAATTCCACAAATTAACTTTTAACAAGGCACACCTGTTAATTGAAATGCATTCCAGGTGACTACCTCATGAAGCTGGTTGAGAGAATGCCTAGAGTGTGCAAAGCTGTCATTAAGGCAAAGGGTGGCTACTGTGAAGAATCTCAAATATAAAATATATTTTGATTTGTTTAACACTTTTTGGGTTACGACATGACTCCATATGTTTCATTTAATAGTTTTGATGTCTTCACTATTATTCTACAATGTAGAAAATAGTAAAAATAAAGATAAATCCTTGAATGAGTAGGTGAATCCAACCTTTTGACTGGTACTGTAGCTCAACATGTAAACAATATATGAGTTTAGCTATTCTCTGCTTCAGATGACAGATCCCCATAGCTGCATTGGCGATGCATGCCATATGATAAGCTGCTACATGAATTCAGATAGCTGATATACTGAGACAGTGACAATCAAATAAAACAGTTTGGAGATTTTACAACTAGACAAAAAGGAAATGTTTATTTGAGAATACAACACAGAAACACAGACACACTAGAGAAAGAACAGAACCCCTTCCCCTCTTTATTGCAGGATTGTGATACAGTATGTGATTAATCAACATTGACACTAGTTCATTTAGAATAATAGTTTAACAGTTAAATCAAGTTTAAACACTTCAATTCAAAGAATCAACACTTCATCACTACAACATGTACAAATAAGATAACTGAGTGGTAAAGATTAGACATCTTAGTCTAAACAATAGATAATTGAGTAGTAACAAGTAGGTTACTATTACTAAAGCATCATTTCAGGTGAACAAAAAAACCCTCTTCCTCCAATGAGCCCTGATCTACTGGGTGAGCAGACTTAGGTTACAGCCCAGCAATAGCACACTTGATTATCAACTCCTCATTAGATTTGATAAGTTGAATCAGGTGTGTTATTGCTGGGCTGAAACAGAACCCTGCACACCCAGCAGGGTTGGTCTGCTCCTATTGTAATAGGTTTATACATTGTGTGTGATGTTTAACTGTATTTTTGTATACACCGTGCTAACATAGGTAGGCCTACACATACAGTGCTATGAAAAAGTATTTGCCCCCTTTCTAATTTTCTCTACTTTTGCATATTTGTGATACTGAATGTTATCAGATCTTCAACCAAAACCTAATATTAGATAAAGGGAACACAATTGAACAAATAACACAACAATTACATATTTATTTCATTTATTTCATAAACAAAGTTATGCAACACCCAATTCCCCTGTGTGAAAAAGTAATTGCTTTACACTCAATAACTGGTTGTGCCACCTTTAGCTGCAATGACTCCAACCAAATGCTTTCTGTAGTTGTTGATCTGTCTCTCACGTCGCTGTGGAGGAATTTTGGCCCACTCTTCCATGCAGAACAGCTTTAACTCAATGACGTGTGGGTTTTCAAGCATGAACTGCTCGTTTCAAGTCCTGCCACAACATCTCAATTGGGATTAGGTCTGGACTTTGACTAGGCCATTCCAAAACGTCCAATTTGTTGCTTTTTAGCTATTTTCATGTAGACTTGATTGTGTGTTTTGGATCATTGTCTTGCTGCATGACCCAGCTGCGCTTCAGCTTTAGCTCACAGACGAATGGTCTGACATTCTCCTGTAGAATTCTCTGATACAGAGCAGAATTCATGGTTCCTTCTTTAAGGCAAGTCGTCCAGGTCCTGAGGCAGCAAAGCATCCCCAAACCATCACACCACCACCACCATGCTTGACCTTTGGTATGATGTTCTTACTGTGGAATGCAGTGTTTGGTTTTCGCCAGGCATAATGGGACCCATCTCGTCCAGAAAGTTGACTCAAGTTTGCCAAAAAGCACCTGGATGATCATCAAGACTCTTGGAAGAACGTTCTATGGACAGATGATTCAAAAGTATAACTTTTTGGACGACATGGTTCCAGTAATGCCTGGTCTGGCCTGGCCTGGCGAAAAATGATAGATTAATTTGTATTTTGAAAATAATGACTAAATGATTTCACCCCAAATACGGTATAAATGTGTGAACTGTGTTAGAGTTATAATGTAGTGTAAACCCACTAACAGGGGGGGTGAGTTAGAAACTGCTGAGAAAAACATTCCAGGAGGGAGGAGACTTAGAAACGATTTAAACATTCTATACTGTGGAAATTTACAGACCGCCTAAAGGTGGGCGGAGCAAAGTGCCTTTGTGTGAAGTCATATATAAAAGCTGTATATGTGTTTTGGCGGCAGAGCTCTCCATGATTAAATAATACAGATAATTCTTGCTGGTTGTGGACCTTTGTTTAATTCATGATTAAAACCAGAGCCTTACACCCTCTGGGAATTATTCAAAGCATTAAGTTTAATTAGAGATAGAAATTCTCATGACAAATGGTCCTTCGAGCCGGATCTCAAAATACGTCTTTGTTATTCCGGGGACACTGAAAACCGTGCATGGGCTGATGATAGCATCTGTATAAAATAAGACCTGGCCTTTGACATTAAGGTTATAAACAGGCCGGTGATGAAACTTATGAACGACAAAAACGTTGACGAGATCTGAAAAAGCATTTAAATCCCAGCGGCAAGAAGAAGGTCAGTAATTTTTAGTTATGGATTTTGGGGGGATGATCTGAACTTGTAATAACATAGAAATACTGTTGTAATTCTTGTAAAGGGCAGAGAATGATTACCAAAATCCAGTAAGACTTGCCATCACGTTTTTAGACGTTTATCTAGAGAAAACCCAATGCGCCAGTATTCTAGATAGATATAAAATGCGAGTGGTATAGCACAGTAAACTTAAGTAAAGAGAGGTGGGTCCGAAATTGAGTTATTGGGCTACGGGTTGAATCATTTAAATGGTTAATTACAAAAGCTGATCATGACATTTGCTCAAAAGTTGCACCTAATAATAGGTCCAAAGGAAAATAATAATTGAGTGAATTATTACTAGATTATAAGGAAAACGGGGGGATTTCTTCTTTTTCTACCATGGTAAATAAATATTCAAAAGAGGTCAGAGAATTAACGGGGGTTGAAAGATATATGGTGGGAAAAGATCAAAGGAATATTTATTATGGATCCATTTGGGGAAAGAAGTATGGGTTTATTGGGCATCTCGATGTAGATAAATTAGAGGCTATGATTAATCAGATTTATGTAAACTGTGGAACGGATTTAAAGAAACAGCGAGGGGAGGGGCTAGACACTGCTAGAGTGTGGCTTTCAGAGGCTCGGAAGAGAGAGGAAGGACAGAGAAGGAAAAAGGGAGTTATGCAGAGAGTAAGTGAAGTGAAGGTGGAGGGGTCAGTGCCTCCCCCAGAGCAGAGAGCAGAAAGGTTATATCCAGTCCTAGCAGAACAGGCTTGGAAAGAAAACCCGGATGATGATGTTGTTGTGTTTAGGAGAAAATTAGGACTTGTCCCCGCACCTCCCCCACCATATGACGGCCAAGCCGGAATATTAGAAGAGGAAGGAGCAGGGGGGGAGAGAAGGGAGGCCAGTAAAGATAAGAAAGAGGGGGAAGTTTTAGAGAAAGAACTTAGAAAACTCAGGGAAAGTAGGGAGGAAATAGACAGGCTGAGAAAAGAACTGGATGGAGAGAGAGAGAGTCAGGAAAGACTAGAGAATTTAAACACAGAGAGTTGAAGAGATTAGAAGACTATAATAAGCCAGGGAAAAAAGAGTGGTTAGATGATGAGGAAGGAGATGACCAATACCCACTGATAGCCTTGCCAAACCCACAGGCTGGGGAGGAACATGCCCCGGACACACTGGATGTGTATAGGGCATGGACACAGAGAGATGTGGTAAGAGCTATAGAGGGTGTAGTGCACCCTAAGACAGGAATAGAAGGGTTCAGGAGAGTCTAGCAGCGAGCTTTAAGCTAAACACAGGGGAAATTGAGAGAGCAGTCAGAATGCTGGTGGGGAAATATTGGGCAGCAGTTCGGGGGCAGTGGGTTGCAGGGGATGCCAATGGAGCAGTCTTGCCATGGGCAGATAATGGGCAATATGTTGGGAAAATAGCTGAGTGTAATAATTTAAGGGAAAATTACCATCGACATGCTGACTTCTCCAAAGTACATGAGTGTAAAGAGGAAGACAGTGAAACCATCAGCCAATACTTAGAAAGACTGAAAAATGTATTTAACGCAAACAGTGGCATACCTGAGCCTCCCCAGGCGCAGGGAAATGATACTCCGTACCATCAGCAGCTGAAAATAGCATTCCTCAGTGGAATGAGACCAGAAATAAGCAGGAATGTTAAAAAGACCTTGATGGGGCGGGGAACGATATCATTAGCTTAGGTTAAGAGATATGCAATCCATCATGAGCAGAATAATAGACAGGACAGAGTAAGAAAAGAACAGAAGGGAGCAGTATTTAATGACCACTCTAAGGGAAATAGCTGGTAGAGGTAGAACTCCAGGAGAGAGGGGAGAAAGCCCTCACTCTTTCCGGCCCTATGGGGGAGGAAATAAGTGCTTTAACTGTAACAAGGGAGGGCACCTTGCAAGGGAGTGGGGCCCGTGTAAATACTGTAACAAGACAGGCCATAACCATCGCAACTGCAGCCATAAAGGAAAGGGTAAGCGAGATAATGTTAGGCCTACTGCTGCTAGGTAGCTCTCTCTCTGCTCTTCCCCTCCCCTCTGTTTGTCCTTGATTGCAGGAGTGAAGTCTGGTGTGCGGGAGTCAGGGTTCCAGCTGCAGCTCATTCACCATAATCACCTCAGCCCTTTAAGACCCGGTCAAACTTGCCACTCATCGTCAGATCATAGTCAAGACAACCATGTTAGTCTCGCTGCCGACTCAACCTGTCTGTTTTCGCTCTTGTGTTTTTTGGACTGTTTATTTACTTTTTCTCCTGTGCCACAGATATTTGGAACCTGACTCCTGCCTCCGCTTCACTCCTGCCACCACCATCCTGCTCTCCACTATCGGACCTCTCCTTTGGACTCCCCACGGACACTAGGACATTACGGTACCACACCTGCCCTGACCTGGATCTGTACCCTCACTGTAACCTGGACTTGCTCTTCCCCATTTATTGGAAACCTGGACTATTGAACATTATAATAAACCTGTTAAAACTTATCTGGCTTGGTGTACTTGTCTGCATTTGGGTTCTATCCAGTTAAATCATAACAGTATGATCTGACCCACATGAACCCAGCAGACAGTAGCTCGGATACCACCCCAGAGTGCACTCAAATTTGGACTGCCATAGCCAATCAGGGCATTTTACTTGGTCGACATGATACCCTGTTTAAGACGATTGCTGAGGACAGTCAGGTGCTGCTTAATCAGGTTCAATTACTCACCAATCAAAGTGTCTGCCCTTACTACCCCTTCAGCCCAGATCAGAGAGCCTTTTGTTCCTGCTCCAGAACGCTATGACGGGAACATGGGAACCTGTGGCGAGTTTTTGACTCAATGCTCGTTAGTGTTTGAACAACAGCCCTCACCTACGCCTCAGAAAGAGCCCGTATTGCCTACCTTATCAACTCTACTAGCGGTTCCGCTCGTGCCTGGGGATCCGCGGTCTGGGAGAGTCAGTCGGACATTTGCAACGTTTACGTGGCCTTCACCACGGAGATGAGGAAGGTTTTGACCACCCCGTACGAGGCAAGGAGGCTGCGAAACGGTTGTTTTCTCTTCGGCAGGGGGTTCGTAGTGTGGCGGAGATGGCAGTGGAGTTTCGGACTTTAGCAGCAGTGAGTGGTTGGAATGACGAGGCATTACAAGGAGTGTTCATCAATGCTTTGTCTGAGACTTTAAAGGATGAATTGGTGTCATATGATGAATCGCCTACGCTGGATAATCTTATTTCACTCACTATCAGGTTGGATAATCGGATTCGGGAGCGCCGCCGGAGAGAGGAGTGTCTGTCATCAACAAACTCCTCCCTGCATCTTCCCTACGGAGAAAGCCGTGTCTTCCCGAGTCGATACGAGGAGCACTGAACCCGAGCGATGGAGGTGGGTCGGTGCACGGTTGTCCTCAGGAGGAGCGTGCACGTCGTATTCAGGCTCGGGTCTGCCTGTATTGTGGAGAAGCTGGTCATTTCGTTCCTTCCTGCCCAGTTCGTCCGGGAAAAGGCCCGGCTCATCATTAATGGGAGAAGTTTTGGTGAGCCGAGCAGCGGATTCTTCCTCTTCCCCGCATTCTGCTCCAGGCATCCCTCCAGTGGCAGTCTCAGAATTTCTCGAGTTAGTGCGCTGATTGACTCTGGTGCCGACGAAAGCTTTTTGGATAGAGAGTGGGCTCAACAGATGGATTTGGAGACTGTTCCTATGGACTGTCCGCTGCAGGCTAAGGGTCTAAATGGACAATTGTTGACCCGTATTACCCATCAGACTGTTCCTGTGTGTCTTAGAGTGTCGGGAAATCATCAGGAGAACATTCAATTCCATATTATCGACTGCCCACAGACCCCCTGGTCCTTGGTATCCCCTGGCTCATAAGACACAATCCACACATTGATTGGGTGACAGGTAGCATTGTTTCATGGAGCACTTTTTGTCATGTGAATTGTTTGTGTTCTGCTCAGACTCCTGCCAGTACTGTGCCTCAACCTCCACTGGAGTCCATGGATCTTTCTGCTGTTCCTGACGCGTATCATGACCTCGCATCCGTTTTCTGCAAACACAGAGCTACTTCTCTTCCTCCTCACCGGCCTTATGACTGCGCCATTGACCTCCAGCCAGGAGCCCCGCTCCCAGCAGTCGCCTGTACAATCTCCCGGCCGGAGACGGAGGCTATGGAGAACCACATTCGGGACTCCTTGGCGGCAGGTATTATGCGTCTTCCTCGTCACCTGTAGGAGCAGGGTTCTTTTTTGTTGCTAAGAAGGATAAGACCCTCAGACCCTGTATTGATTACCGTGGACTTAACAATATCACCATTAAGAACAAGTATTCTCTGCCTTTGATTAATTCTGCTTTTCCCCTCCTTCATGGTGCTACCATCTTTACGAAACTTGATCTACGAAATGCGTATCACCTGGTGCGCATTCGTAAAGGTGATGAATGGAAGACTGCCTTCAACACACCCTTGGGACATTTTGAGTATCTGGTCATGCCTTTTGGTTTGTCTAATGCCCTGCTGTTTTTCAGTCACTCGTGAATGATGTCCTTCGGGACATGTTGAATCGTTTTGTTTTTGTCTATCTGGATGATATCCTGATTTTCTCAGAGTCCTCCCAGGAACATGAACTACATGTGCGCCAGGTGTTGCAAAGGTTGTTGGAGAACAAACTATTTGTGAAGATGGAGAAATGTGAATTTCATGTGTCTGAGACCTCTTTTGGGTTACATAATCGGCTCAGGGGAGTTGCGGATGGACCCAGCTAAGACTCTCTGCAGTCACCGGACTGGCCAGCCCCCTCCACCCGCAAAACAACTTCAACGATTCCTGGGGTTTGCGAACTTCTACAGGAGGTTCATCAGGACTACAGCCGCATTGCGGCACCACCACCGCTCACCTCCATCTCACTACGCCGTTTGAGAATGAAGGGGCCGAATCAGCGTTCAAGAACTGAAACATCGCTCGCCTCGCTCCCATTCTGATGCAGTGCCGGACCCAGACCGCCAGTTTGTCGTGGAGGTGGATGCATCCGACACTGGGGTAGGTGCGGTTTTGTCACAACGCGTTTTCCTGAAGATAACAAACTGCATCCCTGTGCTTTTCTTTCACGGAAGCTTTCTCAGGCAGAGAGGAATTATGATGTTGGCAATCGTGAACTGCTCGCCGTTAAGCTGGCTCTCGAGGAGTGGCGGCATTGGTTGGAGGGGGCGGAACAACCCTTCATCGTTTGGACGGATCACAAGAATCTGGCATACATCCAGTCAGCTAAGCAGCTCAATCCCCGTCAAGCCAGGTGGGCACTATTTTTTTGGGAGATTCAATTTTTTCTCTGTCTTACCGTCCTGGGTCACGCAACGTCAAGCCTGACGCCCTGTCTCGTGTTCATTCTGCTGTTGATACTGGTAGTAACCCTGAACCCATCTTGCCTCCTACCTGCAGTATTGCGGCCATTACATGTGACATCGAAGGGATTGTGACAGGCTCAACATCATCAAGCTGACCCTGGGAGCGGTCCTCCTAACCGGTTGTTTGTCCCTGAGTCTGTTCGCTCCCAGGTACTTCAGTGGGCTCACCTGTCTCCCTTACCTGTCACCCTGGAGTTACTCGGACCCTTGACTTTGTGCGACGGAAGTTCTGGTGGCCCAGGATGGAGGCGGACACTTGAGCCTTCATTGCTGCTTGTACTGGTCTGTAACGAAGTAAGAACTCCACCCAGGCCAGCGCTGGTCATCTACGACCTCTGCCAATACCCAGTCGGCCCTGGTCCCACATTGCTTTGGATTTTGTCACTGGACTTCCCCCTCGTCTGGAAAGACTGTCATTCTTACTGTGATTGATCGATTTTCTAAGTTTGCTCATTTTTGGCCCTACCTAAACTGCCCACTGCCAGAGAGACGGCTGATATTTTGGTTGAACATGTGTTCGCGCTCTCATGGTCTGCCCACTGATATTGTCTCCGACAGGGGTCCCCAGTTTGTCTCCCAGGTATGGAAAGCTTTCTGTAAAGCTTTGGGCATCACATCCAGCCTGTCCTCTGGATATCACCCCCAGACCAACGGGCAAGCCGAGAGAGCGAACCAGGAGATGGGAGACCGCTCTCCGCTGTGTCACAGGGTCTAACCCTGGGTCTTGGAGCTCCATGCTCCCCTGGGTGGAGCATATGCTCATAACACCTTGACTAACGCTTCCTCTGGTTTGTCTCCCTTTCTGTGTGCTCTGGGTTATCAACCTCCCCCTGTTCCCTTCTCAAGAGAGGGAACTGCGCGGTACCCTCGGTGCAGTCCCACATGCGCCGCTGCTTCAAGGTCTGGAGGAAGGCCAGGGTAGCTCTGTCCCGAGCCGTCATACATGCAGAGGCAAGCCAACCCGTCACCGGTCCCAGGCTCCCAGGTTACTCTCCTGGTCAAGAGGTATGGCTTAAGTCACGTGATCTTCCATTGAAAGTAGAATCTAAGAAGATGGCGCGTTTTATAGGACCGTTCAAGATACTGTCTATTGTTAACCCCTGCGCGGTTAAGCTACAGCTTCCTGCCTCCCTACGGGGTTCATTCCACTTTTCATGTATCCCAGATCAAGCCTGTGTCTGTCAGCCCTCTGTGCCCGCCCCTCTCGTCCCCTCCTCCGCCCCGGATCGTGGGTGTGGGGTCCTGTCTACACTGTCCGGCGACTTCTGGATGTTCGCCGCTGGGTCGTGGTTTCCATTACCTGGTGGATTGGGAGGGTTATGGTCCTGAGGAACGTTCCTGGGTGCCCAGGAGCTTCATTGTGGATCCTGCTCTGGTCCGTGAATTTCATCGGTTACATCCCGATAAACCTGTCGGCCGCCAGGTGGCGTCCGTAGAGGGGGTACTGTTAGGCCTACTGCTGCTAGGTAGCTCTCTCTCTGCTCTTCCCCTCCCCTCTGTTTGTCCTTGATTGCAGGAGTGAAGTCTGGTGTGCGGGAGTCAGGGTTCCAGCTGCAGCTCATTCACCATAATCACCTCAGCCCTTTAAGACCCGGGTCAAACTTGCCACTCATCGTCAGATCATAGTCAAGACAACCATGTTAGTCTCGCTGCCGACTCAACCTGTCTGTTTTCGCTCTTGTGTTTTTTGGACTGTTTATTTACTTTTTCTCCTGTGCCACAGATATTTGGAACCTGACTCCTGCCTCCGCTTCACTCCTGCCACCACCATCCTGCTCTCCACTATCGGACCTCTCCTTTGGACTCCCCCCACGGACACTAGGGACTACGGTACCACACCTGCCCTGACCTGGATCTGTACCCTCACTGTAACCTGGACTTGCTCTTCCCCATTTATTGGAAACCTGGACTATTGAACATTATAATAAACCTGTTAAAACTTATCTGGCTTGGTGTACTTGTCTGCATTTGGGTTCTATCCAGTTAAATCATAACAGATAATCGGGGTGGAAAAGGAGAAAGGACCTACAGACGCCCATCGCCCAGTTCCGGTAAGGAGGAAGAGGAAGATGGAGCATGACTAGAACAAGGGGAAGATATAGTACAGATAGTGGAGAAGAGGGGACTGAGGAACCCATTGATACGGGGTGGGAAGTGTTTGAATTGGCAACAATTGAATTAGCTCTGCAGCAAGAACAGAAACCATACCTCACCTTAACGGTACTGGGAAAAAATATTAAATTATTGTGTGACACAGGGGCATGTCGCACAGCGATCTGTGCAGCCGACAGGCCCGAAGGGATTAGAATTAATGGGGGGAAAATCATGGTACGCTCGGCCTCGGGCCATCAATTTCTAGAGCGATTATCGGCCCCTGTGACAACATGAAGATTCAGGAGGAAAAGTATGCATACCTGTACTTATATCAAGCCTGTGTCCAGTCAATTTACTAGGAAGAGATGCTATGACTCAGTTGAACGTATCTGTAAAGCCGACTGAGAGGGGTATGAAGGCATATGTAGTAAGGGATAACATGGTAATCAGCGGGGAGGGAGAACCATGCTATTGGTATAGCCAGGATCTGCTAAGAGGGGGACTTACAGACATACCTAAATCACTGATAGACCTAGCAAATGATTGAGTGATTGGATCAACCAAGATGACAGTAGATGACTTACACTGTACATTTTTGGTATAATGAGCACCCAGGCCCTGACCCAGGTTATGAGGAAGAATTGTTCAAAACCACAGAAAGAACAATTGGGTTAAAATGGGTTCACTATGATAAAACACATGCAGCTGTAGAGGTGGGGTTGGGACCACCAAGCCAGAGACTGTACAGAGAAAAGTGGAGCCCCCATGTTTCCCTAGTGAAAGAACCTTCAGAGGAATGGTTATCACTAGGTAAATGGGTAAAACAGGGTAAGAACATCACTGACTGGCAGAATACACCAAATGGGGATCAGTATAGCCACTCCACTGGGAGATACAGAAGAAAGTTGAATTGGAGAGCAAAAACCCAACCCGGGGTCCACCTAGAGACAAGTTTTGACGAATGACAGGAAGATATTTTAATAACTCAGGAACAGGAAGATGAGTTAGCAGCAATTCCGTTCAAATTAAGACCTGCCGGATGTGGGACTAATTAAGGGGGTAGCTCCAGTACAAGTGGTTCCTCGATCTGATCACAGACCATACCAAAAGCAATATCCTATGAAGCCAGAAGCAATAAAAGGGATAACACCTACGTTTGAGCATTTACTTAAGGGAGGGGTGATAATTCCTGGAGATGAGGCACAATGCAACTCTCCAGTATTTCCTGTTAAAAAAGCGGCACCCAGCGCCGACTGGAGGATGGTCATGGACTTGCAGGGGGTTAATAAAAACATAATTCCCAGAGCTCCATGTGTACCAGATCCACATACTTTGCTCAACCAATTGAAACCAGAGAACTCCTATTTTATGGTGATTGATTTAGCGAATGCTTTCTTTAGTATCCCAGTTCATCCAGATAGTCAGGGGTGGTTTGGCTTTACATTCCAGGGAAGGAAATGGACTTACGCTAGGATGCCACAAGGCTACTCGGAAAGTCCTACAATTTTGCCCAGGTTATAACTAGGAATTTGGGAAAGTTTGAACCTCAGGAAGGAAGCCAAATGTTAGTTTATGTAGATGATATTCTATTAGCTAATCCCACGCAGGAGGGATGTAAGAGGGACACAATCCAATTGTTGACCTTTCTGGCAGAACAGGGACACAAAGTAAGCAAAAAGAAACTTCAACTTTGGCAGAGCGAGGTGATTTACTTAGGACACACCATAACTCAGTGTCACGAATTCTGCCGAGACTGCTCCTCCTCCTTGCTCGGGCAGGCTTCGGCGTTCGTCGTCCCCGGAGTACTAGCTGCCACCGTTGAATGTTTCGATGTGCGTTTGGTTTGGTCTGTCTGTTACACCTGTGTCCGTTTGAGTCTGATTATGTGCCCTATAAGTTTCCTGTGTTGTTTTCGTTAGTTTGTGTGTTATTGTCCGCCTGTCCATTGGTGTAACCTGTGCAGTACTCTGGACTTTGTTTATTGTAACGCACTGTGTTGCGTTGTCGCTCGCCTCCTTTGTTGAGGCCCTTTATTTTGGTACTGTTTTACAGTTAGTAAAGTCTTGTTTGACTCAGCCTATGCGTCCTGCGTCTGACTCCTCAACCGCATCCACATCAACACTTGACACTCAGGAGGGGAGATTGTTAAAGTCATCCAGGAAAACTGCTATACTTGGAGCGCCAAAACCGTTAAACAAGAAACAAATGATGAGCTTTTTGGGAATGATAACCTACTGTAGAACTTGGGTACCACATTATGCACTGCATACTGGTAAGTTAAGTGATCTTATCTATGGGAAGGCAATGGCAGCCCATGATAAAATCATTTGGAACTCCGAGGCGGAGGAACAATTTATAGAGATAAAAAAGTTGCTCACTTCCCAAACAGCCTTAGCTTTTCCTAGATATGACAGGCCTTTTACCCAAACGGTGGACTGTAGGGAAGGATATATGACATCGGTCTTGACTCAGGAACATGGTGATAAAAACAAACCCATTGCATATTATTAATCTAGGTTAGACCAAGTAGCACAAGCAATGCCTCTATGTTTACAGACTGTGATAGCTGCAGCTCAGGCGGTGCAAGATTCGGCATCAATAGTTTTGTACCATGATTTAACGCTAAGAGTTCCGCATGCAGTATCCATACTATTGTTGGAGCATAAGATGGCCTACATGTCACCCGCTAGACATTTATCTTGTATGATAATCCTGTTAAATATCTGACCATAGAACAATGTACAACTCTAAACCCCTCTACTCTGGTTCCTATTGCAATAGATGGCAGCCCACATGATTGTATAACTGAAACTGAGAAACTTGTGTTGCCAAGACCTGACTTGACAGACCTAGCCTTAGTAGATGGGGAAGTGACTATGTTTGTTGATGGTTCATCTAGAAAAAACTAAGACTTATTTTTCTTCGTGTGGCTTTACGGGAGATTAGACGCTATGTTGCGCAATGCTGCCTTTCACAGTTTGAAAAGTGAATTTCACTTTTGTTCACAAAAAAAAGGGGAAAGGGAAATGGGGGAAAAAAGGGAATAGCACTAACCCTATATATGTACCACTATCCTTAACACACCCCATCACCCCTTCCCACTACTTTGGCCCTAACAGATCCTACACCACGCCGTTGGCCTGGGAGGCTGGTACCCCTTCACTCAAAACCCCCTGTAGTTCTTCTGCACTACAATCTCTGATACCCAAAGACTTCTCTGCTGCTGCTACTACCAATTCAATCTTCTGGGATTTCCTTTCCATCTGTGCGGTACAATTAATGACCATAGCAATAAATGCCAAGAAGCCAACCTTACTAAAGCACAAACTGTTCGTGTCACTCTGTACTGGCCTACTACTCACAAGGATCCTCTCAGGCTTGCTCACCCTTTGCCCACCATCCTCTACTTTCCTCACTGCCTCAGCATATGACACTTTCTGCACTGCTCTCACCCTGGAAACTCCAATCTGTCTTACTCGCACAGGACATTTCTGATCCCCAGCAACATGGCCACCCCCACAATTGAAACACTCCACTTTATCCACCGAAACTACACACTATTTTGTCCCATGCCCTCCTGCACACACCTCAGAATGTCCCTCCTACATACTGCTGCAACATGACCATAAACTTGGAACCTGAAAAGCTCTCACGGGATAACTTATATACCCTAGCATGACTTTATCCGGCAAACACGCAGAAGCTCAGAAGGACAGACAGGGTCTCCTCAAACTTGCGCTTGCCACCGGGTCTGCGTTGCACCAAACGGCATGCATCACAGACACCCGGGATTCCAACTTCAGTTGACCCACATTAACACTCAACCCCACCCCAGTTATCACTCCTTTCGGCAGCGCTCTGCTCCAGAGAGCAAAGCAGGACACCCCTCTGAGCAGCAGACACACAAAAAGTCCACCCACCTCTGGATACTTTGACCAAACTGATAGAACCCAACTCGTTCTTCACCCAGCATGATACCACAAACAGACCAAAAGTCATGGATCAACTTTCTCCACGAATCGTACTCCCACTGGGCCAGAGTTGTCTCTGGCATTTTCCTGATCATTGAGGTGAGACTCGGAAGCCTTCACCTCACCTGACGACGCAGGTTCTTTCTACTCACTTTTGTCAGGATCAATTTCAAGATTGCTTAGGGTTTTCAGGCGCATAACATGCATTTTGTGGTCCTCTGTAGCTCAGCTGGTAGAGCACGGCGCTTGTAACGCCAAGGTAGTGGGTTCGATCCCCGGGACCACCCATACACAAAAAATTTATGCACGCATGACTGTAAGTCGCTTTGGATAAAAGCGTCTGCTAAATGGCATATTATTATATTATTATTATTATTATTATTATATTATTATTATTATATTATTATTATTATTATTATTATTATATATTATTATTTTCTCTCCTGTGCTTGACCCAAAAGCGAACGATTTTGGGGGTATGGCAACGCGAGACTAGATAATGCTAAACAAGGTTGGAATGTTGTTATATAAATTCAACCAGTGGAGGCTCTTCAGAGGAGGAAAGGGAGGACCATAAAATAAAAATTGTGAAATACAAAAACAAGTATAATTTCTGGACAAAGCTATACTAAATATATTCACAAGTCAACAAATAACAGATTTTAACACACGGTTTTGCAATGAAGGTCTGTCTACAGTGGCCTCAACAGCACTCTGTAGGGTAGCACCATGGTGTAGCCGGAGGACAGCTATCTTCCATCCTCCTCTGGGTACATTGACTTCAACACAAAACCTAGGAGGCCCCCTTTCATAGACATACACAGTAATTCTGACGACTTCCGGAGGACGTCCTTCAACCTAACAGAGTTCTTGCAGCATGAACTGACATGTTGTTCATTCAATCAAAGGATCAGAGAATGAATCTAGAACTGAAAGCATAAGCTACAGCTAGCTAGCATTGCAGTGCATACAATGTGGCGAGTAGTTGACTCAAAGAGAGAGAAAGACAATAGTTGAACAGTTTTGAACAAATTCATTAATTCTAAAATAATGGAGAAGCAGCAGAGAGAGAGAGATTTCATTGTTTCGTTTTTTTCAGTTTTACTTTTACTTAAACTAGCTAATGCAGCTATTTTAGCCTACTCAACAACCTGACTCAAACAGAGATGACTTATATTTATGTTAGCTAGCTGGCTATCCAACACTCCAACTCTTCCAAGTCAAGGTAAGCTTTTGGTTTTATTAATTTATTGCCACCGGGGCCCGTCGGTGTAACTGCTAAACTTCTTGCTTTACACCTTACTGCGTGATTGTACAAATGGATTGGATTGTGGGTTTACTAACACGTTAGTTCTAGTAGCTATGTGTTGACTATGACGTTAGCCAACATGGTGACAACAATGTAGGCTGTGTGTAGCGGGTATGGTATGAAGGTTTGGCTTGGAGAGGTTTTTTCGCTGATCACAGACCGCTGTTGTGTTGTGCATTGAATTCCACAAGCAAAGTGAAAATCTGAGTGGAGGAGAGCACGTAGATGTGATTATGCTATTTGTATGGGTGCTATGAAAGTGAATTGTGTGTGCGGGTGATCAGGGGTGTATTCATTCAGCCAATTCAGTTGAAAATTGTTTCTTAAACGGAAGCAAATGGAACGAAACAGGGATGGACCTACCTGAATTTGTCCAATAGAAACTCTTGTTTTAGTTGCAAGATGTAACATTTCGACTAATGATTACTCCCTAGATCAGCTAGATGAAGGCAAGAGTGTGCAAGGTGGTATTGAATGTGTTACTTTCTGCCACCTTGATTACTCTCAATCTGTGCACCTACGTTATAAACTTTAATTTGTAGGCTAGGTTGTAGCAACCTCATGATGGGTATAGGGCAAATTCGAGTGTCAGTAGCCTAAACCTATCGATGTTACATTTAGCTGGGTGAATGGAATATGATTGACAGTCATCCCATATGCTGTAATAGAAATAAGGCCATGCTCATAATTGTTTTAATCATCCACCTTAATCTTAAACGGCACCGACCACCACTGGATTCAACAAAAGACAATAATTAGTTAATTTGATGCAAAGTAAAACATCTGTTGAAATGGCACTGTGGATGTATTACTTCAGAATTGCATTGGGGGCATGCTCATATTGCAAGCTATGGGTATTGGGTCCATGACATTTATTAGCCTACTCAGTGCCACCCATAGATTACAATTCTAAAGAGTTTACACAAATATTAGCGTCGTAGCTCTTATTTCGGGACTTTAACTGTGAGAAATCACCTCACAATTCAGTCTATTTGACATTCATATTGCTATGTACAGCCTTACCTATGGATCTTGGATGATTCCACATTTTTTATCCGTTTGCATCACTTTCAATGGGGGACCTTTATTTTGAAAGCGAACCGCTGATTCACAGTTATGTTGTTCACAACACAACCCACACGTTTCGAGGGGGTTAGGGTGCATGGGGGATTCTTTTTTTGACAGCTTCACGGAAGATGTCGGAAGCGGATGATGAAGTGGAATGTGAATACAATGGCGGTATAATCAAGGAGAATTTGAGTATTGTTCAAAATAATGGAAAACGGAGCAAAGTAGGGTACAGATAGAGGGGGACGACACAGAGCGTAACGAGTGACCGTGGATGGTGGTTGGAAGAGCGCGCTTATTTGAAATGGAAAAGCGTCGCGGTAGCTATTGATTAAGAAGAGCACCAAGACGCGCTCTGTGGGATGCACTGTTGAGCGCTACATCCCGAGGGGTTCGTGCTGATTGTACGGAGATTGTGACAGCCAGTTAAATGGCGTCCCTTGAGAAGGCAAGAACAAGATGTATGTCAGGAGAAGTGTAGTATTATCATAAGGAGAGTTAACTTGGAATACGGAGGAGGAATGGAGGGAAAAAGAGAGGCAGATGAGGTCTAAGAGAGAGAGAGAGGGAGGAAGAGGGTGAGATTGAGTCGATTAAAAATGGTGGGGAAAAGGGAGATGATATGTTAAAGACAATGGTAGAAAGTATAAGCAGAGTGAGCTGAAGACAGGAGGAGAAATGGAAGTGAATGAGGGTGAAGTATCGGAGGTGGTAGGTGTGGTGAAGTTCTTGGAGCTCGAGGATTGCACAGAGGGTCAGAATAAAGATGAGTCTGTGACAATAGGAGTGACGTTTTTGGAAAAAGTGGAACCTTGTCTTTTGGCTGATCCATTTGTGGTTTCAGGGTGGAAGAAAACAGAGTTGGGGGCTGTGGAATCGGTGAGGGTAACCAGAAGTGGTCTTGTGATAATTGTTTGTGTTTCTGCTCATAGAGGGAGCAGGCGCTCCACATTAAACAAATGGGGGCAAGAGATGTGAATTGTTTTTTGCTCAAGAAAAGGGCGCCATTGAAAGGAGTGATTATTGGGGTGGCAGTAAATGTAAAAGTAGACCAACTGAAGGGGAAGATTCCCGGTGTTTGTTATGCTCGTCATTTGGTGCGAAGCAGACAGGGTGGCGTGAGTGGTGAAACAGAAGAGTCATTGTCTGTTCTTTTGTGTTTTGATGTTGAGTCTTTGCCTGACAAAGTGATGTTAGGATATATAAGTTATACTGTACGAGCTTTTGTGCCAAATACATTATGTTGTTACAGGTGTCAAGCTTATGGGCATGTGGCAGCAGTGTGTAGGAGGGAGGTTCCTAGGTGTGAGAAGTGTTCAGAAGGGCATGAGACAAAGGAATGTGTAGCAATGGGGAAAGTAGTGGTATGTGTTAATTGTAGGGGTGCCCATGGGGCTGGGGATCAGAAATGTCCCATGCGAGAGAGGCAGGTTGAGGTTTCCAGGGTTAGAGTAGTGCAGAAGTTGTCATATGCTGAGGCAGTGAAGAAAGGAGTACAACTCCCTTATACATTGCTTGTCATATGTCAAGTTGTCATATGCTGAGGCAGTGAAGAAAGGAGTACAACTCCCTTATGCATTGCTTGAAAAAAAAAAAAAAACTACTATCTAACACTACATTCACAAATTACTGTCTTCACTGCCTTTTTATTTTTTTTATTTTTTTCAAGCAACGTATAAGGGAGTTGTACTCCAGTCTAGTAGGTTGCGGTAATGCAACATTTATTGGATGCCAACTGCCGTTATACCTCATCGAAGAAGAAGAAAGTAGGGTACAGTGATGAGAATGACCCTTCGTATCTAGTAGGAGTACGGTTTGTTAATAAGGAGCAGCTGAGCAGAGTACCAATCTTGGAAGAAACCATTTGAGTTATCCAAACTGGGGGAGAGAGTGTTGGGTAAAGTGAAGGATGCGAGGATCACGAGAGGCGGGCTTGTTTAGATTTGTTATGATTCTGCGGAACAGAAGGAACGTGCGTTGTATCGTAATCGATTTGATAAATTTGAAGTGTGTGTCGCTTCGGAACAGGGCACCCCTTAAGGGTGTTATATCTGGCGTTTCGTGGGAAGTTGATTAGGAAGAGATTAAAAATATTATCTCCCTAATGAAGTGCGGTTAGGGTATATTAACTACAGAGTTAGAACATTTATCCCAAGAACAATGCAGTGTGAATATTGTAAAGATTTTGGTCATGTACAAAGTGTTCGCAGAAGGGAGAAGCCGAGATGTACAAGATGTGGAAAATATCATATTATGTGTTATCAAAGTGAAGAAAATGTGACATGTTGTAATTGCGGTGGGAATCATGAAGCCACGTCTTCTGAATGCCCCACAAGGGTAAAAGAGAATGAGGTTTCCAAAGTCAGGGTTGTACAGAGCATTTCATATGCAGAAGCTGTGAAAAGGGTTGAGGGTTTGAATGTTGCGCCAGAAGAGTCAATGGTAGTGGATAGGCCTTAACTGCAGTCTGCAGGGGTTGTCTTACACCAAGAGGATCATGACATTTTAAAGGTTTAAAGGGTGGCCTTTATCGCAATGGTGATAAATGGCACTGCCAATGTAACCGGTGCTGTACTGCACCGCTGTAGCTCTGCGTTGTGTGTGATTGATTGGGACTATAGACGTGGACTTCGGAGATCAGGCTGTTTTAATTAATCAGAACTCTCTCTGCATCCAAAAGAAAAGACAAAACATTTGTAGAGCACAAATATGTTCTGCCCATTGTCGCCTCTTTCTCTCATAGTGCATCAACATTATTTGAGCACGAGCACGCAGGGCAAAACGTAAGTACACACTCTCCTATTCCCAGGATGCAGGCATGCATAATAACAAATCAACATGTTATATTAATATATGAACCTGGTGAAATTCACAAAGTAATTTAACAACTGTTACACCAAGGTGGAGAAAAGATCTAGGAAGATTGAAATCATTGTGATTGAGGCGGAGCGATTCCTGGGGCTGAAGGATTTCACAGCAAAATAGTTACATGGAATATCAGCAAAAGCCGTACCACCTTCTCAGGTCCTAGAGACTGAGAAGGGAGATATGAGAACTAAAAGGAGGAAGAAGTGGGAGTTTTGTTTGTTTTGGCAATGTACCATTTTTATTAGGGTGGATTGTTAGAATCACTATTAAGTATGGATTTATTTATTTTAATTGTATTTTTGGTTTCAAACCGTCCAGTTGGTGGCAGCGGCAATACAACTTTTGGATGTAGTCCGCCATAAAAGCCAAAGAAGAAGAAGAAGAACACACGTTTCGGAACACGGCCTCTGGCTACCTGTGGATGTGGCACTCTAACGTCGTGTCTTTGCTCAGCAGTTGTCAATTTTGCTGCAGCGGGAACCTTCGACTTTTATAAGTACTGACTGTTGGTGAGACGTCTTTTGATGAATTCTCTCTTTTGTTTCTCTTATTTTTTTGCCTGCCTTAACGTTAGTCTGTTGCTAGCTAGCCAGATGCTAGTCTGATGTAGCTAACGTGCTCTATCTACAGCAGCTATAAGCTAGATGCGGCCACATTGTAGTAGTCGCATATTTTCCCGCTTTCTCGCCATTAAATAAAGTTAATAAGGCAATCGAAGCCTTTGCAGCCTGAATGGAGACTGTTTTAAGTACGAACCGGTCGAGGGGGAACACAAGTGTATTTCCGGCTGGCCACATCAAGCCCAGACGATAGTGTGGACGTCCATGCCCAGGCTACTTTGATAGCTAGTAGCCTACAGCTTGATTTAGCGAACGTGTTCTAGACATTTCAGCAGCCACATCAACAGACTTGCATGACAACTTCGTTAGCTAGGTAGATAGCCAACGTTACACATTTTATCTATGACAGTACTGTAGCTAGTTACGTTAGGCCGATTGGATGTACTGCCAAATTCTCGAAAACAACGTTGGAGGCGGCTATGGTAGAGAAATGAACATTCAATTATCTGGCGACAGCTCTGGTGGACATTACAGCAGTCATGCCAATTGCACGCTCCCTCAACTTGAGACATCTGTGGCATTATGTTGTATTACAAAACGGCACATTTTAGAGTGGCCTTTTATTGTCCCAGCACAGGGGGCACCTGTGTAATGCTCATGCTGTTTAATAAGCTACTTGATATGCCACACTTGTCAGGTGGGTGGATGGATTATGTTGGCAAAGGAGAAATGCTCACTAACAGGGATGTAAACAAATTTATGCACAAACTCTGGGAGAAATAAGCTTTATGTGCGTACAGAACATTTCTGGGGTCTTTTATTTCAGCACATGAAACATGGGACCAACACTTTACATGTTGCGTTTTATATTTTTGCTAACTTTAGTGCTTGAGACTGTTTAACGGTTGGTGCAAGCCAGTGCACCAAGCTATTTTCTACCAATTAGCTACAACAACGAGACAATTTGGTTTAGGTTACTCATAAGCAGGTGAACGCCTGTATATCAACCTAAAGGATGCCCACTTTATTGTGATGTATAAGTAGCTGTGTACTGTCCTCAGGTCACGTTGCCATGATGTTGCAGAGGCTGGCCTTGTGTTCCAGTCTACGGTCCAGGAGCCTGCAAGCAAATGTTTGCCCATGCTTTGCCAGGGCAGTGTCCCAAACCAAGTGTAAGTAGCCAACCCCATTCCACCATTCCAAAACACACTGCACTGGTGCACCCCACTACAGATGACACTTGGTTCATAACACACCTCTTTGGCAGTCTCAGATGTTTGTCTATATAATAACCTAACATGCTGTTGCCAGACAACCCAAGGTTTACGCTGTGTGAACTGCTTTTCAGTACGTTTTGGATAAACAGTTATTTTGGGTCATGTTCAGTAGGCATGAAAAGGAAGAAAACAAGTAAAATATGAACTAAGAAACTTTTGTTTTTGTTTTTCGTTGCAAAATGTTTTGTTACGGTTTGCCCTAATGAACATGACTCTGGTGTTAAATGAATGTCCTGTTATCTGTTGCAGTCCTTGTCACCCATTCTCCTGGGAAGTCAGCAGCGCACCGCAGTGAGCTCAGACAGGCCAAGCGCATTGTGGTGAAACTGGGCAGTGCTGTGGTGACGCGGGGAGATGAGTGTGGCCTGGCCCTCGGGCGTCTCGCCTCCATTGTGGAGCAGGTGAGGTCACGACCCGGTCATTGATGATATAGGTTACAATGACCAAGAACTACTAACGAGAACCAGAAATAATGTAGAAATAGAAGACTCCAGAATATTGAAATTGAAGACATGATTATGTGGGTTTTGATTGACATTGAAAGGTATCTTCTGGATTTCAAGGGGAAAAACTGCTGAGGTAATGGTCAGTTACATTTTTGGTGGGTCTTTAGAGAAGACTTGTTGAAGATAGAATTAAGTTGATTAATATGTGGTGTGTAAGAATAAGTCATTGTTATGTGTGTGTCCCTTAGGTGGCCGTGCTGCAGAACCAAGGCAGGGAGATGATGATTGTCACCAGTGGAGCCGTTGCTTTCGGAAGGCAGAGACTGAGACACGAGATCCTGCTATCTCAGAGCGTCAGACAAGCCTTGCACTCTGGACAGAACCAACTCAAAGAAATGGTATATAAAGTCACCTCACACAACAGATTGGATGGCAATGGACAATAAATAAATAACTATTGACTTTTACTCATTATTTACTCTCTATTTCTCTGGGTTTCAGTCCCTTCCAGTTCTGGAGGCCCGGGCGTGTGCAGCTGCTGGACAGAGTGGCTTGATGGCTCTATATGAAGCAATGTTCACTCAATACAGCACCTGCACTGCACAGGTACAAACACACTTACTAAAGTATTACTCTATCATTCTTTGCAGATGGAATTGCATAGTGTCTGATGTCACTACATTCATGTAGTGTTTTTCTATGCATTTTCTTAGCCAACGTTGTATTGACAATCATCCCTGTATTGTCGAAGAACACCTATTTTGAGTAGAAACTAGAATAATGTTTTTAGAGTGACTATATGCCTACGTTAAACCCTCAAACTGAGATCTTTCTTATGCCTCTTCAATAGATCCTGGTGACGAACCTCGACTTCCACGATGAGCAGAAGCGTCGCAACCTGAACAGCACCCTCCACGAGCTGCTGCGCATGAACATAGTGCCCATCATCAACACCAATGACGCAGTTGTACCGCCCCCTGTTCCAAACAGTGACCTTCAGGGGGTAAATGTGGGTACTTTCTGAAGGGCATGCTGGGAATGCGTAGTGTGGTCCAGAGTTGTGATGGTAGAGTACACTACCGGTCAAAAGTTTTAGAACACCTACTCATTCAAGGGTTATTCTTTACTTTTACTATTTTCTACATTGTAGAATAATAGTGAAAACATCAAAACTATGAAATAACACATATGGAATCATGTAGTAACCAAAAAAGTGTTAAACAAATCAAAATATATTTTATATTTGAGATTCTTCAAATAGCCACCCTTTGCCTTGATGACAGCTTTGCACACTCTTGGCATTCTCTCAACCAGCTTCATGAGGTAGTCACCTGGAATGCATTTCAATTAACAGGTGTGCCTTCTTAAAAGTTAATTTGTGGAATTTAATGCGTTTGAGCCAATCAGTTGCGTTGTGACAAGGAATGGGGGGGTATACAGAAGATATCCCTATCTGGTAAATGACCAAGTCCATATTATGGCAAGAACAGCTCAAATAAGCAAAGAGAAACGACAGTCCATCATTACTTTAAGGTCAGTCAATACGGAACATTTCAAGAACTTGCAGTCGTAAAAACCATCAAGCGCTATGATGAAACTGGCCCTCATGAGGACCGCCACAGGAATGGAAGACCCAGAGTTACCTCTACTGCAGCGGATAAGTTCATTAGAGTTACCAGCCTCAGAAATTGCAGCCCAAATAAATGCTTCACAAAGTTCAAGTAACAGACACATCTCAACATGGATTCGATTCCCACGGGGGCCAGTATAAAAAAATATGTATTCACTAACTGTAAGTCGCTCTGGATAAGAGCGTCTGCTAAATGACTAAAATGTAAACTGTTCAGAGGAGACTGTGTGAATCAGGCCTTCATGGTCGAATTAGTGCAAAGAAACCACACCAATAAGAAGAAGAGACTTGCTTGGGCCAAGAAACACGAGCAATGGACATTAGACCGGTGGACATTTGTCCTTTGGTCTGGAGGCCAAAGTTGAGATTTTTGGTTCCAACCGCCATGTCTTTGTGAGACGTGGTGTGGGTGAACGGATGATCTCCGCATGTGTATTTCCCACCATAAAGCATGGAGGAGGAGGTGTTATGGTGTGGGGGTGCTTTGCTGGTGACACTGTCTGTGATTTATTTAGAATTCAAGGCACACTTAACCAACATGGCTACCACAGCATCCTGCAGCGAAACGGACAGGACAATGACCCAACACACCTCCAAGCTGTGTAAGGGCTATTTGACCAAGAAGGAGAGCGATGGAATGCTGCATCAGATGACCTGGCCTCCACAATCACCTGACCTCAACCCAATTGAGATGAGTTGGACCGCAGAGTGAAGGAAAAGCAGCCAACAAGTGCTGGTTGAGAGAATGCCAAAAGAGTGTGCAAAGCTCTCATTAAGGCAAAGGGTGGCTATTTGAAGAATCTCAAATATAAAATCTATTTTGATTTGTTTAACACTTTTTTTGGTTACTATATGATTCCATATGTGTTATTTCCTAGTTTTGATGTCTTCACTATTATTCTACAATGTAGATAATAGTTAAAAAATAAAGAAAACCCCTTGAATGAGTAGGTGTTCTAAAACTTTTGACCGGTAGTGTACCTAAGGCATATTTTTTATTTTACTTTCTCCACCCACATAAATGTTTCTATTTGGTTTAGCATTAGTAAAAAAAACAAAACATTTAGCTTTGATTTCTACTTTTATTAGTGCCTCTTCATGCATCTGAGGGGCGAATCCGAACTTCCACTTAGGTTTGCATTGACGTCAATGGAAGACTAAGTGAAAACTCTGTAATGTGGAAGTTAGCATTCAACTTATGTTTAAGTCAGAGCCAATGCTAATGTAGAGGGGCCTATTGTAGCAAGTTTTTATTCAGCAAGCTGCTCTTACTTTAAAATGACATCCTAGGGTACAGTGCATGGCTATGATACATGAGCTGTTTGCATGTATTAAATGGCGTCATGCTGTTTTATATAATGTTTTTTTCTTGCATTTCAGGTAATACACATCAAGGATAACGACAGCTTGGCTGCAAGACTGGCTGTTGAAATGAAAGCAGACCTTCTTATTGCTCTATCTGATGTTGAAGGTATGCAATGCATTTCGAAATGAGCTACGTTGTTGTTCATTTACTCTCAGCTAAAATAAAAAGTATTTGCATTGACCATGTTGTATCCCACAGGATTGTATGACAGCCCCCCAGGAACAGATGATGCTAAACTCATCGATATCTTCTACCCCGGAGACCAGCAGTCTATCAGATATGGCTCAAAGTCCAAAGTGGGCATTGGGGGCATGGAGGCAAAGGTTAGTGGCAAGCAACCCCTAGTTTGAGGAGGAAAGCGGCATCTACACTTCTCCAAGTGTTAAAATAGTATGGTTGGCTGTTTTGAAAGAAGGTTTAATCAATCAATTTAATTTATAAAACCGTTTACATCAGCAGTTGTCACAAGTGCTTTTACAGTAACTCGGACCAAGGCCCCAAAGGCAGAAGCATAGAGGCAAGAAAATCAAATCAAATTGTATTTGCCACATGCGCTGAATACAACAGGTGTAGACATTACAGTGAAATGCTTACTTACCAGCCCTTAACCAACAATGCAGTTTTTAAAAATAAATACTCCCTAAATAGAAGAAACCTAGAGCGCAAATAGGCTCAGAGGGGACACACCCTCCACTGGCTGTACTGGGGTATGTTTCATTTAAAATGTTTAATAGAACCATGTTGTCTCACCCAGGTGAAGTCTGCTCTGTGGGCGCTTCAGGGTGGCACATCGGTCGTCATTGCCAATGGCACCGACCCCAAAGTCACGGGCCACGTCATCACAGACATAGTGGAGGGAAAGAAAGTGGGCACCTTCTTCTCTGAGGTCAAGCCTGCTGGTGAGTCACTGATACCTTGTAGAGAGAGAAACTCCAACCTGCAGTAGTAACACACATTAATAAACTATTTATAAACTACATTATTTGTAAAAATGCATTTCATTACAATTCATGAGCATTTGTAACATTTATAATAATGTATAAAGAATTTGTAAGCATTTCAAAAAATGTATAAGCATTTATACCCAATTTGGATAAGAGCGTCTGCTAAATGACTTAAATGTTAAATAATGGCTCATGTATGAAAGTGATTATAAAGAGTCACTGAAACAGTTGAGATGGTGAGATGCCCCACTCTGGTTCATGTTGTTGTGGGGTGTGACACACACAGGTCCCACTGTGGAGCAGCAGACAGAAATGGCCAGGCAGGCAGGCAGGACTCTGGCCACTCTTCACCCAGATGAGGTGAGAGTTCCCTCTTTTACCCTTTTCACACTACAGAGCTGTGCCGAGCTGTACTGACTGGCCTGGTTACACGGTGCTGGAAAGGACCATGTGAAAATAACATATCAGAGCTAGCACATTCCAGTTTGGGTCTGCATGATAGTGTGAAAAGGGTAATAGAGTGCTCATCTGAGCTGATGTGTAATCTATCTCTGCTGTACTTAAGTCATTATTTTTTTTTTTACACGTCTATTCATTTAACACAACCAGAGAGGAGAGATAATTTGCCGTCTGGCTGACCTGCTGACAGAGAAGAAGGATGAGATCCTCAGTGCCAACAAGAGAGACATGGAGACGGCAGCCTCATCAGGTACTCAATGCAGCTTCATCAGGTCACAATGGGCCCACAAATTAAGATCATACCAGATACTATTAATATTGCTGACACAAGCTGTCTGTCTATCAGCAATTGATGAAATAACATAAGCCATAAGAATGTTAGTCTTATATTTTTAGTGTGATTCCCTCTAGGCCGTCTCTCCCAACCCCTGTTGGCGAGGTTGAGTCTGTCCACATCGAAGCTGAACAGCCTAGCCATCGGCCTGCGTCAGATCGCTGTATCGTCCAGGGACAGCGTGGGCCAGGTGCTCCGCAGGACCAGAGTCGCCAACAACCTGGAGCTGGAACAGATCACTGTGCCCATCGGGGTGCTGCTGGTCATCTTCGAGTCCCGGCCCGACTGCCTTCCTCAGGTCAGACACCTGATGGTGGCCATGCTGCTAAACCACAAGGCTCAATCCTGGGCCCAATCCCAAATGGACCCCTAGACCCTTCACCCTAGGCACTTGTGGAGACCTGAGAGGATTTGATTGGTGTAAGCAATATGGTGAAACTTTAACCTAGCCTATTAGAGGGCAAGGTGAAGCTATTACTATATTGCCTACATTGGTCAAATCCTTTCAGATTTGAGTTAATTATATATATAATTATATATTTTACTTTACCCCCTTTTTCTCCCCAATTTCTTGATATCTAATTGGTAGTTACGATCTTTTCTCATCGCTGCAACTCCCCTACGAACTCGGGAGAGGCGAAGGTCGAGAGCCATGCGTCCTCTGAAACACGACCCTGCCAAGCCGCACTGCTTCTTGACACACTGCTCGCTTAACCCGGAAGCCAGCCGCACCAATGTGTCGGAGGAAACACCATCCAACTGACGACCGAAGTCAGCTTGCAGGCGCCCGGCCTGCCACAAGGAGTTGCTACACCCGCAATAACATCTGCTAAATATGTGTATGTGACCAATAAGAATTGATTTAGAGCATGAGACAAGGGAAATCCCGGCCGGCCAAACCCTCCCCTAACTCGGACGATGCTGGGCCAATTGTGTGCCGCCTCATGGGTATCCCGGTCATGGCCGGCTGTGACACAGCCTGGGATCGAACCCGAGGCTGTAGTGGCGCCTTAGACCGCTGCGCCACTCGGGAGGCCTCAAATCCTCTCAGATTTACACAGATTTTAAGTACATAGGACATATGGCCTAGGGGTCGATTTGGGATTGGACCCTATTGTCTTTTATTTTCAGAGACATGATAGTACTGATGTGACTGAAGTGTCGTATGGACTTGTACCGGTATGTACTACAGGTGTCAGCTCTGGCCATTGCCAGTGGAAATGCTCTGTTACTGAAGGGGGGTAAAGAAGCGGCCAACACTAACCGTATCCTGCATCAGCTGACCCAGGAGGCTCTCTCTATCCACGGGGTGAAGGATGCTATTCAGCTGGTAAGAGCTTGATCAGAATCAATGGGAAATATGAGGCATGAGTTGAGTTTTAGGTTACACATTACACTTTTATTAGACACGCTTATGTTACAGATAGGAGAGAGCCTTTGAGTGGGGAGAACGACAGTACACTTGTACTGTAGGTCAGGGCTGGGGTAAATTCCATTTTAATTCAGTCATTTTAGGACGTAACTGAAATTCACATTTTCCTCAATGCTTCTCTATGAGAAGACAATTGGAATTGACTGAATTGAAATGGAATTGACCCCAGCCCTGTTGTAGGTACATATGATTTTAGAGTTTGCATCGTAATAAAGTACGTTATTAACGTGTGTGATGTAGGTGAGTACCCGTGAGGAGGTGGAGGACCTGTGTAGACTAGATAAGATGATAGACCTGATCATCCCTCGAGGCTCGTCCCAGCTGGTCAGAGACATCCAGAGAGCTGCCAAGGGCATCCCTGTGCTAGGACACAGCGAGGGCATCTGCCATGTCTACATCGACTCTGAGGCCTGCATCGAAAAGGCTATTGACATCAGTGAGTGTTTTATTACCCCATTGTTTACAAACAACGTACAATGTGTCGTTTTAAACTTATGGTGAAGCTATCTTGTGGATGTCATGAACTGTCAGTCCTTGCATCTAGGGCAGGTGTCAAACTCGTTCCACGGAGGGCCGAGTGTCTGGGTTTTCACTCCTCCCTTGTACTTAGATTGATGAACTAAGGTCGCTAATTAGTGAAGAACTCCCTTCACCTGGTTGTCTAGGTCTTAATTGAAAGGAAAAACCAGTAGACACTAGCCCTCCATGGAATGAATTTGACACCCCTGATCTAGGGCTTCCATTTAGCTGAAAAACAAATCTCAGATTGTAGCTTTAGTTGACATTAGATGTACTCGTTCATACACCCAGTCCTCTAAGTGAACGGTAGTCTGATAAATGTTCTGTCTCTGCAGTCAAAGACTCTAAATGTGACTACCCTGCGGCCTGCAATGCCATGGAGACCCTACTCCTCCACAGAGATCTACTGAGGACTCCCCTGTTTGACCAGATTATAGACATGCTTAGAATCGAACAGGTGAGACAAACACACACTATCTATCCATGTAGACAATACACATACTCAGACTGAGGCTTGTTCAGTATCTTATACAGATCACAGACATTACACAATCCAGACCACACACTATTTAGAGACATTAATTTATAAAGGGAGAGACTGGGTCAACACTCTGTTTTGACCTTTTGGTGTTGTCATCAATGCATTGTCATCTCTGAAGCAGCCATTCATAAACTTACCAGAGAACCCCACAGCAGAATAGCTAAAATTATTCAATTAAGATCTTATTCATGTGGTACCTTGCCACCCTATCTGACCAATTGTAAGGGGGAAAGGCTTACTGTGTCTTGTTTATTTAAATCGGTAAAGCATCTCACTGGCCAGTTTTTAATGGGATATTGCACTTCAAAACATTTGACTTAAAGTATTCTGATGTTGAGATACTGTGTGCACATTCCTCCTTGATTTGAAATGTAATGTCCCTTTAACTACACAGTAGAGCTATGTGTACATGGTCAAATACAGTCATCGTTGAAAATGTAACGTCTTGTGTCCTCCCACAGGTGAAGATCCATGCAGGCCCCAGGTTTGCCTCCTACCTGACTTTCAGCCCGTCAGAGGTGAAGTCTCTGAGGACAGAGTACGGGGACCTGGAGTGCTGCATTGAGGTGGTGGACAGTATGCAGGACGCCGTGGACCACATCCACAAATACGGCAGCTCCCACACAGATGTTATTGTTACAGATAACGGTGAGCAAATCCTGCAACGTGCATGCACGACACACACACACACACACACACACACACACACACACACACACACACACACACAGTTTTCAATGAGAGCTAGAGCACTGCATGTCAACATTCCAATGTTGTCCTAGTCTATAGGCCTACCATGCATTTATTTACAACAAAATACATTTGTTTACACTATAGGGTTCCAAAAAAGTCACGTCTATGTCAAATTATTTTAAATATAGTAACTGATTCCTAGAATAATAGATTGATATTGTAATGTTTTTCTGCACAGAGGAGACAGCTGAACAGTTCATGCAACAGGTGGACAGTGCCTGTGTTTTCTGGAACGCTAGCTCTCGCTTTGCTGACGGATACAGATTTGGTCTTGGTGAGTACAAATAATTTTACCATACAAAATATAACAGTAAACCTAGTTATAAATGCATATGAAAAATGTATAAATGTTGTATACTTATGAATTGTAATGCTTAGTTTGTTATAATGCTTATAAATGCGTATACATGTTGAGTACAGTATTTCATTTTCTGTGTTAATAGTATGTTCAGTGCACTATAGTTTAATGCATATTCATGATAAACAGTTATTATAACGTGTGTCTAGTACAGCACATACTGATCTGTATTGTGGTGTTGCAGGTGCGGAGGTTGGCATCAGCACAGCTCGGATCCACGCCAGGGGCCCCGTGGGTCTGGAGGGGCTGCTGACCACCAAGTGGGTCCTCCGGGGTGAGGGGCACACAGTGGCAGACTTCTCAGAGGCGGGCAGTATGAAGTACCTTCATGAGAACATCCCTGTTCCTCAGAGATTCCCCAGCTAGGAAACACAGTCAGTCCCAGCACCCTCCAATACAGGAGCTGTCGTGGGAAGTGAAAACCCCAAAGTTCATTTTCATCAGTAGTGCTTAAACTGCAACCTTATCTATGGATCTGTATGTGACTGTGGTGGTCAACAAACCACATTCAGGAACCACATACATGAAAGCAGCAGGAGGCTGTTTTGTATCTGCTAAAATATCGGAGTGTTAAGATGACCTGGAAATGAATGTGAAGAGGTGGTGAACGGTTGCACAGGAAAGAGAATGGTCAAACGTGTGTGTGTGTGTGTGTGTGTGTGTACGCTATATATACAAAAGTATGTGGAGACCCCTTCAAATTAGTGGATTCTGCTATTTCAGCCACACCTGTTGCTGACTGGTGTATAAAATCGAGCACACAGCCATGCAATCTCCATAGACAAACATTGGCTGTAGAATGGCCTTACTGTAGAGTCAGTGACTTTCAACGTGGCACCGTCATAGGATGCCAACTTTCCAACAAGTTAGTTTGTGAACTTTCTGCCTTGCTAGAGCAACTGTAAGTGCTGTTATTGTGAAGTGGAAACTTCTAGGAGCAACAACGGCTCAGCCGCGAAGTGGTAGGCCACACAAGCTCACAGAACGGGACCGCCGAGTGCTGTAGCGCGTAAAAATTGTCTGTCCTCGTTTGCAACACTCCCTACCGAGTTCCAAACTGCCTCTGGAAGCAACGTCAGCACAAAAATGGTTTGTCGTGAGCTTCGTGAAATGGGTTTCTATGGCCGAGCAGCCGCACACAAGCCTAAGATCACGATGCGCAATGCCAAGCATCGGCTGGAGTGGTGTAAAGTTCGCCGCCATTGGACTCTGGAGCAGTGGAAACGCGTTCTCTGGAATGATGAATCACGCTTCACCATCTGGCAGTCTGACCGACAAATCTGTGTTTGGCGGATGCCAGGACAACTCTACCATAGTGCCAACTGTAAAGTTTGGTGAAGTAGGAATAATTGTCTGGGGCTGTTTTTCATGGTTCGGGGCTAGGCCCCTTAGTTCCAGTGAAGTGAAATCTTAACGCTACAGCATACAATGACATTCTAGACAATTCTGTGTTTCCAACATTGTGCAACAGTTTGGGGAAGGCCCTTTCCTGTTTCAGCATGACAATGCCCCCTTGCACAAAATGAGGTCCATACAGAAATGGTTTGTCGAGATCGCTGTGGAAGAGCTTGACTGGCCTACACAGCCCTGACCTCAACCACATTGAACACCTTTGGGATGAATTGGAACGCCGACCGCGAGCCAGGCCTAATCGCCCAACATCAGTGCCGACCTCCCTAATGCTGTTGTGGCTGAATGGAAGCAAATACCCGCAGCAATGTTCCAACATCTAGTGGAAAGCCTTCCCAGAAGAGTGGAGGCTGTTATAGCAGCAAAGGGGGGACCAACTCCATAATAATGCCCATGATTTTGGAATGAGATGTACGACGAGCAGGTGTCCACATACTTTTGGTCATGTGGTGTGTGTGTGTGTGTGTATGTATGTATATACACAGACAGAGCATTCGGAAAGTATTCAGTCCCCTTTACTTTTTCCACATTTTGTTACGTTAAAGCTTTATTCTAAAATGCATTTTTTTTAAATACAATAAAATCCCTCATCAATCTACACACAATACCCCATAACGACAAAGCAAAAACAGGTTTTTAGAAATGTTTGCAAATGTATTAAAAATAATAAACATAAATATCACATTTACATAAGTATTCAGACCCTTTACTCAGTACTTTGTTGAAGCGCCTTTTGGCAGTGATTACAGCCTTGTCTTCTTGGGTATGACGCTACAAGCTTGGCACACCTGTATTTGGGGAGTTTCTCCCATTGTTCTCCACAGATCCTCTCAAGCTCTGTCAGGTTGGATGGGGAGCGTCACTGCACAGCTATTTTCAGGTCTCTCCAGAGATGTTAGATCGGGTTCAAGTCTCTGGCTGGGCCACTCAAGGACATTCAGAGACTTGTCCCGAAGCCATTCCTGCGTTGTCTTGGCTGTGTGTTTAGGGTCGTTGTCCTGTTGGAAGGTGAACCTTCGCCCCAGTCTGAGGTCCTGAGTGCTCTTGAGCAGGTTTTCATCAAGCATCTCTCTGTACTTTGCTCTGTTCATCTTTCCCTCGATCCTGACTAGTCTCCCAGTCCCTGCTGCTGAAAAACATCCCCACAGCATGATGCTGCAACCACCATGCTTCACCGTAGAGATGGTGCCAGGTTTCCTCCAGACGTGATACTTGGCATTCAGGCCAAAGAGCGTTTCGTCAGACCAGAGAATCTTGTTTCTCATGGTCTGAGAGTCCTTTTAGGTGCCTTTTGGCAAACTCCAAGCAGGCTGTCATGTGCCTTTTACTGAGAAGTGGCTTCCTTCTGGCCACTCTACCATAAAGGCCTGATTGGTGGAGTGCTGAAGAGATGGTTGTTCTCCCATCTCCACAGAGGAACTCTGGAGCTCTGTCAGTGACCATTGGGTTCTTGGTCACCTCCCTGACCAAGGCCCTTCTGCCCTGATTACTCAGTTTGGCCGGGCGGCCAGCTCTAAGAAGAGACTTGGTAGTTCCAAACTTCTTCCATTTAAGAATGATGGATTGTGTGTTCTTGGGGACTTTAAATGCTGCAGAAAATATTTTGGTACCCTTCCCCAGATCTGTGCCTCGACACAATCCTGTCTCGGAGCTCTACGGACAATTCCTTCGACCTCATGGCTTGGTTTTTGCTCTGACATGCACTGTCAACTGTGGGACCTTATATAGACAGGTGTGTGCCTTTCCAAATAATGTCCAATCAATTTAATTCACCAAGGATGATCAATGAAAACAGGATGCACCTGAGCTCAATTTCTAGTCTCATAGCAAAGGGTCTGAATACTTATGTAAAAAAGGTATTTCGGTTTTGTTATTTTTCATAAATTAGCAAACATTTCTTAACCTGTTTTGTCTTTGTCATTATAGGGTATTGTGTGTGGATTTTATGAGGGGGAAATTTTTCTTGAAATAAGGCTGTAACATAACAAAATGTGGAAAAAGTCAAGGGGTCTGAATCCTTTCCGAATGCACTGTGTATGTATGTATAAACGCAATGGTTTTACTGAGTTACAGTTCATATAAGAAAATCGGTCTATTTAAATATATTCATTAGGGCCTAATATATTGATTTCACATGACTGGGCAGGGGCGCAGCCATGGGTGGGCACTGCGGAGCAAGGCCCAGCCAATCAGAATGAGTTTTTCCCCACAAAAGGGCTTTATTACAGACAGAAATACTCCACAGTTTCATCAGCTGTCCGGGTGACTGGTCTCAGACGATCCCGCAGTTGAAGAAGCCGGATGTGGAGGTCCTAGGCTGGCGTGATTACACGTTGTGAGGCCGGTACACGTACTGCCAAATTCTCTAAAATTATGTTGGAGACAGCTTATTGTAGAGAGATGAACATTCAATTCTCTGGCAACAGCTCTGGTGGACATTCCAATTGCAACTTGAGACAGCTTTTTCTGCGAATGCAAGATTTCTGGGAATCTTTATTTCAGCTCATGAAACATGGGACCAACAGTTGACATGTTGCGTGTATATTTCCATCCATTTGTTGTGAGTGTCTGATGACAATCCTTTGCACTACAGTGGGTGATGCACAGGGTCTTGACAGTATGTTTTGTACAATTTGTGCCCCCATCCTCCACTAATAAATGTTTATATGGTAAAATTATTTGTAATCCTGATTGGTAACTGGCCCTAATTGATTTGTGACTTACCATTTTTTAAAAAATATATATAAACTTTTATCCGCTTCTGTTTTTCATGTTTATGGTCACATTTGGTGTCCGTACAGGTCCATAGTGAAGGTTTGTGTTATCTTTGTGTCCTTATGCCACAGATGCTTTGAATAATAAGTATGATGTACAGTTTGGTACTTGATGTTCTCTATCATGTTTGTTTCACAATCACAGATATATTTGATTTACAGATATATTTGGTTTATTTGTTGATATTAATAATTATTTGATTGTGATATCTGATTGCTCTAACTTGATTTACTTGTAGTGAACATCAAAAACACCAACATTGAATTGCCTCACACTTCAAACATCAACTGCCATTATTGTGTTATATTCTAAACAGTGCTACATTGACAAGTTAACAAAGTTACTTTGCCATAGACACATGAAGTTCATGTGTTTTGATATAGGTCAGAATAATGTTAAAAAACAATTGTAAGCAGGCTCAGTTGGAAGAATGTGCAACTGTCTTTGCTGCTGCATGCTGCATTAGTGACACAATTAAATATACTGTTCCTACAGTCCACTGGTTTATTATTCAATGTGAGGGGAGGGTGTGTATGAAGTGACATCTGTCTGCATAAAGCCCTTTAAATGCTCATATACAAATTACACCAGGATACCAAGCCACTGCTTTCTTCAGCCCAGCCATATTTGTATTAAGTGGTCCAATTACTAAAGGATAATCTCCTTATTTCCTGTTATCAACCATATGTGGAGATGGACTCATCTTGTCATCCGCTGTACATATGTATAGACTTCTGAAGGCTGTCAGAGAGATCTAGCCTGGCTAGAGAGAGCACTCTAGTAGACAGCTTTATTGGTTGTTTTGCTTCAGCTCTGTGACGCGACGCACCGAGCCGATGGTGGAGCTCATGCTGCCCCAGTCGCTGTGCTTGTTGTACTCGCCAGGGCGCAGGAAGTACTGACGGCCCCTGTAGTTTGGGTGCTCGTGGAGGATCCAGTAGCCCTCCATAACATTGCAGGAGGAAATGTCTCTCAGGTGGAAGCGGTCCTGCAGGTTGGGGCAGTCGTCGCTCAGCTCCATCATCTTGCCCCCAAAGTCTGATCTCTCAAAGATCTTCATCCTGTAGTTTCCATTGTACTGCGCAAGGAGAAAATTGATTAACTTTATAGAACTGAAATACTGGTTTTCAATGTCAGACTTAGGCCTGAACACTTAGTATGAAGGCTTGGAAAGTTTGGGGAACTTCATGAACTCCCTAGCTACACAGAATATTGTCATAATTAAGTAACCGGTGTTGTAATCAGTCATGACAGCTGATGTAAGCTTATGGAATCTTGAATCTGACATCTGACAGCATCCACCTGAGAGATATCTCCTGCAATGTTATGGAGGGCTAACAAAATAAAACTGTTGTTTTGGTCAATTTCTATTGGCAAGGCTTACCTTTTACAAACATTCCTAAATAGTGGTTTGTGACAAGTCAATTGCCTATATAACCATGCCAAACTTATACCAGCTGTTATAAATGTTTACAAAGGCACAACAGATTCAAGAGCATTTGTTTGTGTTATGTTGTGTCATGACGGTCAAGATAAAGCCGTTCTCACAGCAGGGATTATGCGACAGGAGCGGATGCAGTCGTTGAAGCCGGACCAGCGATGGTGGTCAGGGTACTTCCCCCTTGTCAGCATGTACTGGTACCCAGAATAGTTAGGCTTCTCATAGGCCACCCAGCACCCGCTGTCCACCCGGATGGAGTTACACCGGGAGAAGTGGGAGTGCATGTCAGCGCAGTCACCACTGCACTCATAGTGGCGTCCCTCAAAATTCCTGCCCTCGTAGAAGATGATCTGAACAGAGAGCCTCTAAAGTTAATGGGAATACAGGCAGAAGCACATCTCTACATTTTAATCAAACTAGCTTAGAACCTTCTTTCTGGGTGTAAAACACATGAAATTGACTCTGCAAATATATTTGAGAATGGTATGAAGGATAGGAGAACACCTCTATTTTCCTAGCCTAGTCCCAGATCTGAATGTGCTGTCTCACCAACACCTATTGTCATGGTCATTGTCAATGTCATGCCATACAACGGCCACAGGAGTTGGTTATACAGCACAATCAGATCTGGAACCAGGCAAAAATAAAATCAGGAATCATACAACAATTATGATTTCAGACAAAACTCTTATGACTAAATCTGAAATGGAATGGCAATAGACTTGAAAAGGCGGTCTGTAATGTTTTTTTTTGTGTGGAAAATTATATGTTCTGCTTACCTTACCCATCATGACTGTGGAGGTCAACAGGACAGGCCTGTCCTCATCCCAGAGCCTTTTATGTGTCGGAGAAAAAGGACAGAGCATTGTTATTAAAATCACGTGAGTTATCATGTCAGCACAAACTGTTCTATCTATCTGCCCCTATGACACTGAGCACATCAACCTCATGCTTCCTTTAGATTGAATTCCATTGTTATGCAAATACAGTTCGACTATTTACTAGGCCCAGACAATAGAGTTGCACACTAGGTGTTTGGTCCCGAGGAAAACATGGCTCAGAACAGGTTTGAAAAAGGTTAGTTGCGAAACTGGACTTCACAAACATCCCCCTGTCTGCCCCCCACATGTTTTACTCTCACAGCCATATTTAAAAAATTCTGAATGATGACTCTGATGTATAATAATCTTTGTTAAATCTTGGAATATCCTCATATACTGCATTTACATATTTATGTTACTGTACATATCCAATAAACCACTGTGGGTTCTTCCTCTGTGTGGCAAATGGAAGAATTGAACTTGAATCTCTTGACTATTGATTTAGAACATCAAACAAAAGTAGAGACAAGAGTACCATAATTTATCCATATTGTAATATGTTTATTGTAGTCCTAAAGTGCATTCCCACTTTAGGAGACAGGGGGTGCAATAGGCCTTTTCCATCTTTGTATTCATATTTCGGTCTTCTTCTATGGTGTTCACTGTTCACTCTCGGCTCGCTCATAAAAACACCGGGTGGCTTGCTGCAAATCTGTCGTCGGAAATGGCAGCGGGTAGCTCCTACACATTAGTGGAATATTTCGGGGGAGATGACGGCTACCGCTGTGGTTATTGTAAAAATGAGAAGGGGAACTTCTCTCATGGTAAGTGTTAATTTGTAAAATCGCTGGGTCAACTTTATTTTACTGTCCTTCGTGAAGGCCTCGTCGTTGACAGCTGTCTAGCTAGCTTGCTAACTGTTAGCTAGCCATTTTTCACTAGCAAAGAGGCAGCTATCTAACGTTAGCTAGCCATCAAATAATTTTAGTTGGACAAAAATAGCTAACGTTACCTAGTTAAAATATTTGGCATATTATTTGACACATGGTTTACAACTTCATAGTTAAGCAAATTGTTAACGTTAGCTAGTCAAGCACACCAAGCTAACCTTAGCTAGCTAGCTAACGCCGGTAGCACCAAATATAACTTTATCATTGTTATATCTGCGGTGGTAAGACAGAACAATGAGCCAGATATTAAACCGGATGTTAAAATCTGAAGCATCCGGTTGGCGTTTACGGCTCACGACATTTTTTGGCTGACATTCTGCTAATTTTCTCAAAGATTAAACAGTTGATCTCCATAAATTTTTCTGTTTCCAAAACTAGAATCTGTAACAGAGTGGACTGCGTTTTGTAGACTTTACCCTTTGCCAAAGTTTCTATAAATTGCGCTGTTTAGGAGTGCAAGGGCGAATTGAGTTATTGCATAAGGCACTAAACACAGTGGGCGTTCCCTAACGTAAATAAGCAAATAAATGCTAGAACGCGTCAATAGGATCTCACTAACTCGTGCTTAGCTCTGCCCACCTTGTTTGTTCTGCCCACTATAATTAATTTACTCCCATTGGAAACGACAGGCTCTAGTATATCTTGAGTTAGTTATACAAATCTTTGGTACCACTGTGGTGACTTGGCAGCCAAGTTGGCTATGTTGACAGTGGACCACACTTCAATGTATAGCCTATTCGTTAGTAAGGCCTATGTGAAATCGATGTCTGTATACATAGGGACTTCCCCAGCTTAAAAAACGTTATAAAAATGTCCCTGCAGCTAGCTAGGTAACGGCAGAGCCAATATATATATATATATACACACAAGTATGTGGACACCCCTTCAAATTAGTGGATTCGGCTATTTCAGCCACACCCGTTGCTGACAGGTGTGTTAAATCAAGCTCACAGCCATGCAATCTCTATAGACAAACATTGGCAACAAGTCAGTTTGTCCGATTTCTGCCCTACTAGAGCTGCCCCAGTCAACTGTAAGTGCTGTTATTGTGAAGTGGAAACTTCTAGGCGCAACAACTGCTCAGCCGTGAACACACAGCCGTGAACAGCCACACAACCTCACAGAATGGGACCGCCGAGTGCTGTAGTGTGTAAAAATCGTCTGTCCTCTGCTGCAACACTCACTACAGAGTTCGGCAGATGCCAGCAGAACTCTACCTGCCCCAAGTCATAGTGCCAACTGTAAAGTTTGGTGCAGGAGGAATAATGGTCTGGGGCTGTTTTTCATGTTTCGGGCTAGGCCCAGTAGTTCCAGTGAAGGGAAATCTTAACGCTACAGCATACAATGACATTCTAGACAATTATGTGCTTCTAACTTTGTGGCAACAGTTTGGGGAAGGCCCTTTCCTGTGTCAGCATGACAATGCCCCCGTGCACAAAGCGAGGTCCATACAGAAATGGTTTGTCAAGCATCAGTGTGGAAGAACTTGACTGGTCTGCACAGAGCCCTGACCTCAACCCCATCAAACACCTTTGGGATGAATTGGAACGCCGACTGCGAGCCAGTCCTAATCGCCCAACATCAGTGCCTGACCTCGATAATGCTATTGTGGCAGAATGGAAGCAAGTCTCCGCAGCAATGTTCCAACATCTAGTGGAAATCCTTCCCAGAAGAGTGGAGGCTGTTATAGCAGCAAAGGGGGGGACCAACTCCATATTAATGCCTATGATTTTGGAATGAGAAGCAGGTGTCCACATACTTTTGGTCATGTGGTGTATTTTCTTGTAACAACTGCTTGTAGAACTATTTTTGTTCTTTTAAAAGACCTTTACCTGTGACAGCGAGACACCACTGCCCTCAACAGTACTCCCACCGGCTTTGGTCATGGAAGTAACGTAGGCTACACTCTTACTCCTCGCAGTTCCAGACGGGGCAGATCGCAGGGCAGATGGAAACGTTAACAAACAGCAGGGATTCAAACCATCACACTCGCAGGACAATCTGTGGTCCTAGCTGCAAGGGCTGTGGGCTATGTACAAGCTGCTAAAGTAACCTAGCTAGATTTCAAGCTAGCCAGGTTAACGTTAGTTAGAAGCTAGGCTAGTGTCTGCGCCAACAAGGGAACAATGAGCTACTTCTCTGGAGCAAAATAGACCTGCCATTGTTCTCTGTAATACAGTAAATGTCTTACACCTTAATGTGATGTTATGTTGATAATTATTTGAAAAAGCCATGAGAGAGATGCATGCCACCAGAACCGGAAGGTTGGTCTGGTCATCGGAGGACCAGGCTAATTGATGCTGTCAAATGCTACATACTGTCATGGGTGACAATGATACTGAGCCAACCTTGAACAGCTAACACCCTCCGTCTGGCTTGGAGCGACGTGATGAAGGTCAGATAAACTTGTGCAATCTATATCCTCTGAGGCATAATTCAGAGAAGGGCTAGCCAGCTTAGGCCTTATTTCCTGTTCAGAGAACTTACCTTAGAAACACCAGATTAAACTAGGCTAGATGTTATTAAAGTGAGACTGGAGTCTCACTTTAATAGTGAGTTTGCAGTCTTATGATGGGACATTTACAGAGTTAGGTTGGGCAGTTACAATTCATCACACCAATTTTTAAAAAGAAAGACCAGAATGTTTTAAACCAATGACTGATTTATAAATAGTAGGCTAAAAGCAGGGAAGGTGTATAGACAGACTCCCTGACAGAGATAAATGCTGGCCAACTTAGCCTTGAGTAGGCATACTCAATTCTCAAACCATGCATAGCTGTTAGGCCCTAATTCAGTCTAGGTGATGCACTCTATTAAAGGTCAAGGCTTTCAGTAATGTAACCCTTGGGTTAATTCATTTTGAATTCTATCACTTTTTGACAGCACCACTTTTGGTTTAAACAAAACTTTCCATTTTCCCATTGTAGAAGTGCTCAGAAAGTGACTTTTTGGATTTGAATGTCAAATCATTCAAGAAATTAGGTAAAACGTATTTTTCCATAGACCCGTCCTTAGTGTTTTAATCAAATACACTATATGCACTGAGCTTGTTTGCGAACTGTTTGATGAAATAATTAAGACACACAAATAACTAGAGGGAGTCCGACTGCAATTTATTTGATTGTGCCGCCTGGCTCAGACTTGCTGCGCTGTTTTAAGAAAAAAGACTGCGAGTGACTTTGTCCAGCACCTGTTGTCTGCCTCCCTCTCTCTCCTCCCTGCTGCAGCGACCACCACAGAACATAAGTGTGTGTGTATAGTGCTGTCAGTGTTGCTGAAGCTTCAACATAATTACAGCCATTTCTGACTGAAAAGTTGTTACCGAAATCCCTAATTTGTTTAGGGAAAAACAATCCCTATTCCCTCAACCCTTGCTCTCTTTACGTGACACATGTATGCTTCCCATGCACGTGACCAATAGGTCCTGACCTAGAGCATATCATAATCGCATCAATAAATTGGTTATAAACTCTGAACACCGTAACACGTTACAGCAAAATGGATGCAGAGGACGTGACCAACTCGAAATGGGGGAATGTTTACTGGTTGCGCAGGAGGGAAAGGGGATATGAGATGTGTGGAATAAATTTGACTTGTGGAAAATACTGGAGATCAAGAAAAATAAAGTATGGAGCAAGCGCTGCGTGCATTTTAGGCCTATGTGTGCCAAAAAGGTGCCGTTAGATTACAAAATAATTTTTCTGACCATTTGGAACAATGAAATTAACACTAAGTAAATTCTAAGCGTACCAGAGAGTAATGTTTTTTTGTAAAGCCTTTATTACATCAAAGACTAAACAGTCATTCATTCATGAATGCAATTTCTAAAATGGAACGGTTTAGGCCTATTTATTGATCACGCTAATTATTCAATGGTTATTTTATTTTAAAACTAAAATGCTTGATTTGCATTTCACATCATAAATGACTTGTATGCTGTGTGATGAAATGAACAAATACATTATTGATTGATACAGTAGCCTATACATACGTATTAATAGATACCTAAGTTACGCTATAAAGACTAAACAGGATGCGCTCTTAGTCCTACAGCTCGATGGTGGTTATACAAGGCTGCTATACTTAGCATAATAATAATAATAATTTTAAAAAAGATGGTTGTTATCAATATAATTTCTGACAATTGTAAATAATACCAGAGAGGCTGGTCTAACAGAAAGAAAATAGTGTAAAGCCTTTATTATAGCAAAGATTTTAAAAACAGCCGGATTTGTGAAATTGTTGCATGAGGCTTGATGCTCACGGAATCAGTAGGCTATCAACCAAACACTCAGATCCTGCTTCTGTTGCCTGTATCTTATTTCTGTAGAGATGTATATGGATGATTCATAAAGCCGGGCACATTTAACAGTTAGGCTATTGATTTATAGACCTAATTATGTTTCCTCTCTCCTCACTTTTCTTAGACAATTGAAGGCAAGCTGTTTTCTCATCTCGTAACTCTGCTGCTGCCTCCGCCGCATTGTTCTCAACACCAATATGCTGGTTAACTTTGCTATTATGCACATAGCAACATGGTCTAGGAAAAGGTGCCAATTCAACAGCGCACTGTGTTTCAGAACCTCGGACAGCGACCACTATCCGATGCAGGAGCGCATTTTGTTATAAAATATAATTTGTGTTGCCAATTGTTCTTACATAATATAACCATATACAATTTCAGTAGCACAGTCTTACACTGGACTGTGCCATCCCAGCGGCCTCCACAATGGATCAGTCCACTTAGACATGCACGAATCAGACAGGTGTCTTGTACACCATTAATTTATCTATTTATTTATTTTTTCTACTGCTCGACTAAAGAAATCTTGGGCGACCAACAACCTACTGACCAAACAATCGACCAGTCGACTAAATGGGGTCAGCCCTACAAGAGATAAAGGTGCTCATAGTTGACCCATTTTGCATACCCCACCATACCATGAGACGTCCATGCCTTCATCACTGGAAAATATAAATGGTTGAGATTTATATAATTTAGCACTAGAATCTCTGGGCCTCGACGGACTCCCCTTCAAGCTGATGAGCAGTCATTCTGAATGCAAACATTCTAAAATGATTCAAAAAGAATCATTTGGTTGTGTTTATGAAGGCCTTGGGTAACATTAGAATCCTATTTTTTTATTTGTTTTATAACACAATAGCTATTTCATTAGTTTGTTACTGTAGGCTATATGTACACTGAACAAAAATATAAACGCAACACGTAAAGTGTTGGTCCCATGTTTCATAAGCTGAAATAAAAGATCCCAGAAATGTTCCATACGCTCAAAAAGCTTAAAATGTTGTGCACAAAATTGTTTACATGCAACATTGTTTACATGCATTAACATGCTGAAACATGAGGTGATGGCAGCGAATAAATGGCGCCACAATAGGCCTCAGGATCTCGTCACGGTATCTCTGCATTAAAATTGCCATCGATAAAATGCAATTGTGTTTGTAGCTTATGCCTGGCCATACCATAACCCCACCATGGGGCACTCTGTTCACAACATTGATGTCAGCAAACCACTCACCCAAACGACTATACACGTGGTCTGCGGTTGTGAGGCCTTTTGGACATTAAATTCTCTGGCAACAGCTCTGGTGGACATTCCTGCAGTCAGCATGCCAATTGCACGCTCCCTCAAAACTTCAGTGTTGTTTGGGTGAGCGGTTTGCTGACGTCTACGTTGTGAACAGAGTGCCCCATGGTGGGGTTATGGTATGGCCAGGCATAAGCTACAAAGAATTGCATTTTATCGATGGCAATTTGAATGCACAGAGATACCGTGACGAGATCCTGAGGCCTATTGCCGCGCCATTCATCCGCCGCCATCACCATGTTTCAGCATGATAATGCACAGCCCCATGTCGCAAGGATTTGTACACAATTCCTGGAAGATGAAAATGTTCCAGTTCTTCAATGACCTGCATACTTACCAGACATGTTACCCATTGAGCACGTTTGGGATGCTCTGGATCGACGTGTACGACAGCGTGTTCAAGTTCCTGCCAATATCCAGCAACTACTTCACACAGCCATTGAAGAGGAGTGGGACAACATTCCACAGGCCACAATCAACGGCCTGATCAACTCTATGCGAAGGAGATGTGTTGCGCTGCTTGAGGCAAATGGTGGTCACACCAGATACTGACTGGTTTTCTGATCCACGCCCCTACCCTTTAAAAAAAAAAAGATATCTGTGACCAACCGTTGCATATCTGTATTCCCAGTCATTTGAAATCCATAGATTAGGGCCTAATGAATTAATTTCAATTGACTGATTTCCTTATGAACTAACTCAGTAAAATCTTTGAAATTGTTGCGTTTTAAGTATATTTTTGTTCAGTATAGTATGGATCAATACAGTAGAATGGCCAGCCCTGTTCTTCATTCACAATTGGTGATTACATAATGACGCATCATTTACTTCCCCTCTCTAAACTCACCTTTTCTCCCCATCATACTTTACTTAATTTATTTCATCTGTTATACAGTGCATTCGGAAAGTATTCAGACCCCTTCCCTTCTTCCACATTTGTTACGTTACAGCCTTATTCTAAAATTGACTAAAATAAAAAGTCCTCAATCTAAACACAATACCGCATAATGAGAAAGCAAAAACAGGTTTTTAGAAATGTTTGCCAATTTATTAAATATAAACATACCTTATTTACATAAGTATTCATACCCTTTGCTATGAGACTCGAAATTGAGCTCAGTTGCATCCTCTTGCCATCGATCATCCTTGAGATGTTTCTACAACTTGATTGGAGTCCACCTATGGTAAATTCAATTGATTGGACATGATTTGGAAAGGCACACACCTGTCTATATAAGGTCCCACAGTGCATGTCAGAGCAAAAACCAAGCCATGAAGTCAAAGGAATTGTCCGTAGAGCTCCGAGACGACAGGATTGTATCGAAACACAGATCTGGGGAAGAGTACCAGAAGATTTCTGCAGCATTGAAGGTCCCCAAGAACACAGAATCCATCATTCTTAAATGGAAGAAGTTTGGAACCACCAAGAAACTTCCTAGAGCTCCAAACTGAGTAATCAGGGGAGAAGGGCCTTGGTCAGGGAGGTGACCAAGAACCCGATGGTCACTCTGACAGTGCTCCAGAGTTTCTCTTTGGAGATTGGAGAACCTTCCAGAAGTACAACCATCTTTGCAGCACTCCACCAATCAGGCCTTTATGGTAGAGTGGCCAGAAGGAAGCCACTCTTCAGTAAAAGGCACATGACAGCCCGCTTGGAGTTTGCCAAAAGGCACCTAAAAATCATGAGAAACAAGATTCTCTGGTCTGATTAAGCCAAGATTGAACTCTTTGGCCTGAATGCCAAGCGTCACATCTGGAGGAAACCTGGCACCATCCCTACGGTGAAGCATGGTGGTGGCAGCATCATGCTGTGGGGATGTTTTTCAGCGGCAGGGACTGGGAGACTGGTCCGGATCGAGGGAAAGATTAACGGAGCAAAGTACAGAGAGATCATTGATGAAAACCTGCTCAGGACCTCCTCCTACGACCCTAAGCACACAGCCATGACAACGCAGGAGTGGCTTCGGGACAAGTCTCTGAATGTCCTTGAGTGGCCCAGCCAGAGCCTGGACATCTCTGGAGAGACCTGAAAATAGCTGTATAGCGACGCTCCCCATCCAACCTGACAGAGCTTGAGAGGATCTGCAAAGAAGGTGTGCCAAGCATGTAGGGTCATACCCAAGAAGACTCGAGGCTGTAAACGCTGCCAAAGGTGCTTCAACAAGGTACTGAGTAAAGGGTCTGAATACTTATGTAAATGTTATATTTCCATATTTTGTAATATAAATTAAGACATTTCTGTTTTTGCTTTGTCGTTATGGGGTGATTGATTAAAAAAATTAAGTAATCCATTTTAGAATAAGGCTGTAACGTAACAAAATGTGGAGAAAGTCAAGGGGTCTGAATAGTTTTCGAATGCGTTTAATTAGTTTAGGTATAGTTAGGTTTCGAGGCAATTATCGGGGTGATTATCAGCCGGGCACTGCATTTTCAACTGTCAGAAGGGGCGAGCAGGCTCTACTTTTGGGAGGAGGGGCAACGGGGGAAAACATAAAAAATAAAAATAATAATAATCCTCCTAAAATTGGTTATAGCTCCAGTTCTGTTTGATATTAAGATTCTAACACTGTCAACGACGGAGGGGGACTTTAATGGCAGAGTAATAAAACATTAATAAATCAGTCAAAATGACTGCTTTAGCAATCTAGTGTTAAAACCTTACTAAGAAGGTTGTCAAACCTTTTAATACTTATTATCATGTAACCTTTAATGTCAATGTGTAAACTCCAGATTTTTTTACATGTTGTATCTTAGACCCTATTTTACATCTTCTAAGGTTTTTGTGTTGTGCCTGTCATTGGTTGAGACTCAACATGGTCTTGAATACAAGGTGGGTGTCATGTTTTGGCTAATAATTGTACAAAAATGGGAATACAATTGACATTTCTATGCTGAACAAAAATATAAACGCAACATGCAACAATTTCAAGTATTTTATTGAGTTACAGTTCATATAAGAAAATCAGTCAATTTTAAATAAATTCATTAGGTCCTAATCTGTGGATTTCAAATGACTCGGCAGGGGTGCAGCCATGGGTGGGCCTTGGAGGGCATAGGCCCACACACTTGGCAGCCAGGCCCACCCACTGGGGAACCAGGCCTAGCCAATCAGATTATTATAATTTTTTTGTAGAAGCCGGATGTAGAGGTCCTCGACTGGCGTGGTTACATGTGGTCTGCGGTTGTGAGGCCGGTTGGACGTACTGCGAAGTTCTCTAAAATTAAGTTGCAGGCAGTTTATGGTACAGAAATCAACAAAATTATTTGGCAATTGCCCTGGTGGACATTCCTGCAGTCAGCATGCGAATAGCACGCTCCCTCAAAACTTGAGACATCTGTGGCGTTGTGTGACAGAACTGCACATTTTAGAGTGGCCTTTTATTGTCCCCAGCACAAGGGGCACCTCTGTAATGATCATGCTGTTTTAATCAGCTTCTTGATATGCCACACCTGTCAGGTGGATGGATTATCTTGGTAAAGGAGAAATGCTCACTAACAGGGATGTAAAGACATTTGTGCACAATTTGAGAAGCTTTTTGTGTGTATGAAACATTTTTGTTTTATTTTATTTCAGCTGATGAAACATGGGACCAACACATGTTGCGTTTTTATATTTTTGTTCATTGTATTTTGAAATGATACCACAAAGATGTTTGGAGGTCCACACATCAGAATGTTGACTTGAATGGGATTATCTGTTTTAAATTCTGTCAATCCTCCATAGGAAACCTATTGAAATATAGATAATGGAATAGACATTACAATTTTTAAGTTGATATTCGACGGTGGGTGGACCGGCGGACATTTCTTCTGTAGTAATTAGAAAAGTCATTTCTAGCCAGCGTGAGCGACACCACCAGTAGACAGTGTCCTTCACTCCCGCCTGCCCTCAGTCGTTAACAGAACTGCAGAAAAACAATGCCTGACAGATCGGGGCGAAGGACACTACCGCTACCCCCGCCTCACGCTAACACAGCATGCCGGAAGCCGGTGCATCACTGTGTGCTAGAGCTTGCTAGTTAGCTAGCTAGCACACTGTGTCGCCCCTGCCTCTTGCCTGCTTTGTACTGGAGAAAACCATGCCCGACAGGCAGGGGCGAAGGACATGGTCTACCCATCGTCCTTGCCCGGCGACACCGTGTACTAGCTAGCTTGATACTTTTTATCTCCTGAATGTTTTTGCATTCAGGTCCAGAGAGTCACTTTCTGACCACTTTCCATTGGCAAACATGTATGTAAAGTTTTTGCTTTAACAAAGTGATTGATTTCAAATGGATTTTACCCCTTCAATCACTGGCAGACTTTCCAGATTGCCAGACGGCGCTATAAAAGGCTGTGTAAGAAGATGCAAAGATTGTGTGTTTAACTCAGCGGGGGAAGGGCATGGATGGTAGGCTATAATTAAGCCTAAGGATATCCTGCTCCTACTGACTGCTAGCCATGCTGTCAATGATTAATGCACACACAGAGACCAGGGAGTGTTGTCTAATCTGAGTGGTAATCTGTAGTGCAGGTACGTACCATCACGCTAGGCCAGGGTGTGGCGAGGAAGAAAGCCTGGGGTATTCCCACAGAGAGGTCAGAATTGTGGAGGAGAGAGCACAGGCCTCATGGACCAGTGGCACAGGCCAGCCACTAAAGCAACCATAACACTAGTTATGTCACTTAAAGGGCATGAGTGCACAGTTGTAGCCTACCTGCTCCTTTCTGATGCTCCAAATGGTAGCTAGGCCTAGACTACTATGGCTGTGTTTGCTGATCAGCTCTGTAAAATATCTGATGTTAAAATATTTAACTTGATTGGTCAAAAGAGCAATTAGTGGAAAAAATATCATAATTGGGCTGCCTGTGTAAACGCAGCCAGAATGCACCAGTGGACTAAGCAGGCCAGGTTCGCTGTTGCTGCTCATTGAATGATTTTGACCAGCCCTGTTCTTCTTGAACACTAGTCTATTTCAGTGGTTCACAAAGGACATGTTCAAATACATGATTGAAAGTGCTGAGCGACTAGTGCTTTTTGAGGTCTGTTCAGTTTCGGTTTGATTATCCCAAAAAAATACATGTTTCAATGTTTTATTTTATTTACAAATGCATTATGAAATAATGATTTTTAGAGCTTTTTAATGGCAATTCCAAAGCCAAAAATAGTGAACATTCAATTTCCAAAACATTTAAAATATTCCGTTGTCGCTGTCAGGTCCACATTGGGTAGACATCAATAGGAAATTACTATGAAATATTTCAGTTGTGTATATTACTTAGTTTCTATTTGATTACTTTTATTATTTTTCATTCCTTAAAGTCATCATCTCATCTCAGGCAGTAGCAGTCAGCCAGTCAGACCATCTAACGCTATCTATGTGCACCATACTGTACTGTCATTAGTCATCCTACACTGAACAGAAATATAAATGCAACATGTGTAGTGTTGGTCCCAGCAATGTTCCATACACACACAAAGCTTATTTCAAATTTTGTGAACAAATTAGTTTACGTCCCTGTTAGTGAGCATTTCTCCTTTGCCAAGATAATCCATCCACCTGACAGGTGTGGAATATCAAGAAGATGATTAAACGGCATGATCATTACACAGGTGCACCTTGTGCTGGGGAAAAAATGGGCCACTCTAAAATGTGCAGTTTTGTCACACAACACAATGCCACAGATGTCTCAAGTTTTGAGGGGGCGTGCAATTGGAATGCTGACTGCAGGAATGTCCACCAGAGCTGTTGCTAGAGAATTGAATGTTAATTTCTCTACCATAAGCCGCCTCCAACGTTGTTTTGCCAGCCCAGGACCTCCACATCCGGCATCTTCACCTGCGGGATCGTCTGAGACCAGCCACCCGGACTGCTGATGAAAAGCCCTTTTGTGGGGAAAAACTCATTCCCATAGCCGCGCCCCTGCCCAGTCATGTGAAATCCATAGATTAGGGCCTAATTTATTTACTTCAATTGACTGATTTCCTTATATGAACTGTAACTCAGTAAAATTGTTGAAATTGTTGCATTTTGTGTTATATTTGTGTTCAGTATAGATGAGGCGTACATTCAAACTGTCTCTGTCCCTCTTGTCGTGGTGTTGTGTACATTCTTCTCTCATGCGGTCTCTGTGTGTATGTATCTAGTCTAATGTAGCAGGCGTAAAAGTGTATCCGTCCAGAGAACTGTCTGTCTGAGCCGGGACAAAATGGGTGCAATGGATTATGGTCATTGTAGTTAATTACCAAGAGCTGAACTAGGTTGAATATTTGCTTAATGAAACTACAACTCCCCTTCAGCATCCCACATACTTCCTGACTTGATTTCTCTCTAGAGAAACGGCGCGTTGGGCTTACAAAAAAACGATCTAAAGGGAATTCAAGTAATTGAACTGACCTTGGTCAAATAACCGAACCCCCGAAAATAGCTATCATTAATGCATCTGATTGCGGCACACACTCACTACTTCCTCTGTCGCACAGCTCTCTAATAGAACACTTTTTGTCACTGTCACACCTGAATAGTGTTGTGGATCATGTGTGACTGATGTGCAGGTGATATGCTTTCCATGACGACAGTAGCATTATGACTACTCCGGTTAATCTAGCCAAGTGTTTACCAACTCCAGTTATTGAGTACCTCCAACAGCACACACTTTTGTTGTTGCCCTGGACACACTCACTTGATTCAACTCATTGAGGTCTTGATGAATGGTTAACAAGTTGCATCAGGTGTGCTTCTCTGTGGCGACAACAAAAATGTGTACTGTTGGGGGTGGAGTTGGAAACACTGATCTAGCCTAGTCCTTTAGCTATCAGTTGCAGTCCCCCCCCCCCAACAGTACACATTTTTTAAAATTAATTATGTATTTTTTGACAGAACCGCTGAGGAGGTCACTTCTGGTGACTTAAAAAAAAAATGCATTCTACTCGAAAATGAATTAATGTAATAATGTTGACCACATCTGAAATATAATTTGCCTTTTTAAAAGTATTATTATTATTATAATAATAATATAATAATCAGTAGGCCAACTGATGCAGCATAGCGGCTTTAAATAAAAGCTCAGAGGAATGGGCAGAGCGAGAGGACTGACTCTGCCCCAAAATCTGTCAGCGCAAAAATAAAGCGTTAACCAGTGCAAGTGAGAGTATAGAATTTGGTCAACATTAAATGTAATTCCTTATTTGAGTGATTCCATGTGAAACCAGGACAACAAAAAAAACATGATGAAAACAAAAATGAAATGCATAGAATTCTCCTTAGGAGAAAGCATTGTTTTTATGTAGTACCATAAAAACATGTAGTACCATAAAAACATGAAGACCTAAAAACTATGAAATGACACATATGGAATCATGTCATAACCATAAAAGTGTTAAACAAATCCAAATATTTGATGTTCTTCAAAGTAGCCACCCTTTGCCTTGATGACAGCTTTGCACACTCTTGGCATTCTCTCAGCCAGCTTCATGAGGTAGTCACCTGAAATGCATTTCAATTAACAGGTGTGCCTTGTTAAAAGTTAATTTGTGAAATGTATATCCTTAATGCGTTTGAGCCAATCAGTTGTGTTGTGACAAGGTAGGGGTGGTATACAGAAGATAACCCTATTTGGTAAAAGACAGTCCATATTATGGCAAGAACAGCTCCAATAAGCAAAGAGAAACGACAGTCCATCATTCCTATAAGACCTGAAGGTCAGTCAATCTGGAAAATTTCAAGAACTTTGAGTTTCTTCAAGTGTGGTGGCTCTCATGAGGACCACCACAGGAATGGAAGACCCAGAGTTACCTCTGCTGCAGAGGATACGTTCATTAGAGTTACCAGCCTCAGATTGCAGCCCAAATAAATGCTTCAGAGTTCAAGGAACAGACACATCTTAATTTTTTTTACCTTTTATATAACCAGGCAAGTCAGTTAAGAACAAATTCTTATTTACAATGACTGCCTACACCGGCCAAACCCGGACGACGCTGGGCCAATTGTGTGCCGCCCTATGGGACTCCCAATCACAGCCGGTTGTGATACAGCCTGGAATTGAACCAGGGGGTCTGGAGTGACGTCTCAAGCACTGAGATGCAGTGCCTTAGACCGCTGCGCCACTCGGGAGCCCAACATTTTAACATCAACTGTTCAGAGGAGACTACGTGAATCAGGCCTTCATGGTCGAATTGCTGCAAAGAAACCACTACTGAAGGACACCAATAAGAAGAGACTTGCTTGGGCCAAGAAACACGAGCAATGGACCGGTGGAAATCTGTCCTTTTGGTCTGAATCCAAATTTCAGATTTTTGGTTCCAACCGCGTCTTCGTGAGACGCAGAGTAGGTGAACGGATGATCTCCACATGTGTTGTTCCCACCGTGAAGCATGGAGGTGTGATGGTGCTTTGCTGGTGACACTGTCTGTAAGTTATTTAGAATTCAAGGCACACTTAACCAGCATGGCTACTACAGCATTCTGCAGCTATACGCCATCCCATCTGGTTTTCTCTTAGTGGGACTATGGCCCAAACCACACATCCAGGCTGTATAAGTGCTATTTGACCAAGAAGGATAGTGATGGAGTGCTGCATCAGATGACCTGGCCTCCACAATCACCTGACCTCAACCCAATTGAGATGGTTTGGGATAAGTTGGACCGCAGAGTGAAGGAAAAGCAGCCAACAAGTGCTCAGCATATGTGGGAACTCCTTCAAGACTGTTGGAAAAGCATTCCTCATGAAGCTGGTTGAGAGAATGCCAAGAGTGTGCAAAGCTGTCATCAAGGCAAAGGGTGGCTACTTTGAAGAATATAAAATATACATTTTGTTACGTTACAGCCTTTTTCTGAAATTGATTAAATGTTAACGAATCTTCATCAATCTACACACAATACCCCATAAGGACAAAGCCCAAACAGATTTTTGCAAAGGTATAAAAAGAGACCTTTATTAACATAAGTATTCAGACCCTTTGCTATGAGACTCAAAATTAAGCTCAGGTGCATCATGTTTCCATTGATCATCCTTCAGATGTTTCTACAACTTGATTGAAGTCCCCCTGTGCTAAATTCAATTGATTGGACATGATTTGGAAAGGCATACACCTGTCTAAATAAGGTCCCACAGTTGACAGTGCTAGTCAGAGCAAAACCAAGCCATGAAGTCAAAGGAATTGTCCGTAGTGCTCCGAGACAGGATTTTGTCGAGGCACAGATCTGGGGAAGGGTACCAAAACATTTCTGCATCATTTTAAGTCTGGAACCACCAAGAATCTTCCTAGAGCTGGCCGCCCGGCCAAACTGAACAATCGGGGGAGAAGGGCCTTGGTCAGGTAGGTGACCAAGAACCCGATGGTCACTCTGACAGAGCTCCAGAGTTCCTCTGTGGAGATGGGGGAACCTTCCAGGGGGACAACCATCTCTGCAGCACTCCACCAATCAGGCCTTTATGGTAGAGTAGCCAGACAGAAGCCACTCTTCAGTAAAAGGCACATGACAGCCCGCTTGGAGTTTGCCAAAAGGCACCTAAAGACTCTCAGACCATGGGAGACAAGATTCTTTGGTCTGATGAAACCAAGATTGAATTCTTTGGCCTGATTCCCAAGCGTCACGTCTGGATGAAACCTGGCACCATCCCTACGGGTGAAGCATGGTGGTGGCAGCATCATGCAGTGGGGATGTTTTTCAGCATCAGGGACTGGGAGACTAGTCAGGATTGAGGGGAAAATGAATGGAGCAAAGTAAAGAGATCTTGATGAAAACGTTCTACAGAGCGCTCAGGACCTCAGACTGGGGCCAAGGTTCACCTTACAACACAACAACGACCCTAAGCAGACATCCAAGACAACGCAGGAGTGGCTTCGGGACAAGTCTCTGAATGCCCTTGATTTGCCCAGCCAGAGCCGGACTTGAACCCGATCGAACGTCTCTGGAGAGAGCAACACCCCCCATTCAATCTGAATCTGACTTTAGCACCCTTATGTAGACAGCCCCACCCACATCCGTTCCACGCATCGAATTGGGTTGGAGTCCAGGGAAGTAAGTGCTACCAAATATAACAATGTGCATTTCATAAATATTCTAATACAGTGTGTACATCAAACGTATTAAACACGTCTGTAAAACCACAATGAGGACATCAACGCACTAAGCAAGTTTTCATCAATCATTGGGTACAGTGCAAGAAAAACATTACATTTACGTCATTTATCAGACGCTCTTATCCAGAGTGACTTACAAATTGGTGCATTCACCTTATGATAGCCAGTGGGACAACCACTTTACAATTTTTTGTATTTATATTTCAAATTTGTTAAATTTTTTTTAGAGTATTTTTACTTTTCATTTGTTATATATATTCGTTTTTTTATTTATTAATATTTAAAAAAATATATTTATAGAAGAAGGATTACTTTTATACTATCCCAGGTATTCCTTAAATAGGTAGGGTTTCAAGTGTCTCTGGAAGGTGGTCAGTGACTCCGCTGTCCTGGCGTCGTGAGGGAGCTTGTTCCACCATTGGGGTGCCAGAGCAGCGAACAGTTTTGACTGGGCTGAGCGGGAACTCTGCCTGGATTAGGACCTGTGCTGCTTCCTGTGTAAGGTAGGGTCGTACTCTGCGAATGTTTTAGAGCATGAACCTACAGGATCGGGTCACCGCTTTGATGTTAGCGGAGAACGACAGGGTGTTATGCAGGGTCATGCCAAGGTTCTTTGCACTCTGGGAGGAGGACACAACAGAGTTGTCAACCGTGATGGTGATATCATGGAGCGGGCAGTCCTTCCCCGGGAGGATGAGCAGCTCTGTCTTGCCGGGGTTCAGCTTGAGGTGGTGATCCGACATCCACACTGATATGTCTGCCATACATGCAGAGATGCGATTCACCACCTGGTTATCAGAAGGGGGAAAGGAGAAGATTAATTGTGTGTCATCTGCGTAGCAATGATAGGAGAGACCATGTGAGGATATGACAGAGCCAAGTGACTTGGTGTATAGAGAGAATAGGAGAGTGCCTAGAACTGAGCCCTGGGGGACACCAGTGGTGAGAGCACGTGGTGCGGAGAGAGATTCTTGCCACGCCACCTGGTAGGAGCGACCTGTCAGGTAGGACGCAATCCAAGAGTGAGCTGCGCCAGAGAAGCCCAACTCGGAGAGGGTGGAGAGGAGGATCTGATGGTTCACAGTATCAAAGGCAGCAGATAGGTCTAGAAGGATAAGAGCAGAGGAGAGAGTTAGCTTTAGCAGTGCGGAGAGCCTCCGTGACACAGAGAAGAGCAGTCTCAGTTGAATGACCAGTCTTGAAACCTGACTGGTTTGGATCAAGAAGGTCATTCTGAGAGAGATAGCAGGAGAGTTGGCTAGAGACGGCACGCTCGAGTTATGGAGAGAAAAGAAAGAAGTGATACTGGTCTGTAGTTGTTGACATCGGAGGGATCGAGAGTAGGTTTTTTGAGGAGGGGTGCAACTCTCGCTTTCTTGAAGATGGAAGGGACATAGCCAGCGGACAACGATGAGTTGATGAGCGAGGTGAGGTAAGGGAGAAGGTCTCCGGAAATGGTCTGGAGAAGAGAGGAGGGGATAAGGTCAAGCGGGCAGGTTGTTGGGCGGCCGGCCGTCACAAGTCGCAAGATTTCATCTGGAGAGAGAGGGGAGAAAGAAGTCAAAGCATAGGGTAGGGCAGTGTCAGCAGGACCAGCGGTGTCATTTGACTTAATAAATGAGGATCGGATGTCGTCAACCTTCTTTTCAAAATGGTTGACAGTCATCCACGGGGGGGGGGGGAAGAAGATTCAGCAGGGAGTAGGAGGCGGCAAAGAGCTTCCTAGGGTTAGAGGCAGAGGCTTGACATTTAGTGGTAGAAAGTGGCTTTAGCAGCAGAAACGGAGGAAGAGAATGTAGAGCGGAAGGAGTGGAAAGATGACGGGTCCGCAGGGAGTCTAGTTTTCCTCCATTTCCGCTCGGCTGCCCGGAGCCCTGTTCTGTGAGCTCGCAATGAATCGTCAAGCCACGGAGCAGGAGGGGAGGACCGAGCCGGCTGGGAGGATAGGGGACATAGAGAGTCAAAAGATTCAGAGAGGGAGGAGAGGAGGGTTGAGGAGGCAGAATCAGGAGATTGGAGGGAGAAGGATTTAGCAGAGGGAAGAGATGATGGGATGGAAGAGGAGAGAGTAGCGGGAGAGAGAGCGAAGGTTGCGATGGCACATTACCATCTGAGTAGGGGCAGAGTGAGTAGTGTTGGAGGAGAGCGAGAGAGAAAAGGATACAAAGTAGTGGTCGGAGACTTGGAGGGGAGTTGCAGTGAGATTAGTAGAAGAACAGCATCTAGTAAAGATGAGGTCAAGCGTATTGCCTGCCTTGTGAGTAGGGGGGAACGGTGTGAGGGTGAGGTCAAAAGAGGAAAGGAGTGGAAAGAAGGAGGCAGAGAGAAATTAGTCAAAGGCAGACGTAGGGAGGTTAAAGTCACCCAGAACTGTGAGGGGTGAGCCATCCTCAGGAAAGGAACTTGTCAAGCTCATTGATGAACTCTCCAAGGGAACCTGGAGGGCGATAAATGACAAGGATGTTAAGCTTGAATGGGCTAGTGACTGTGACAGCATGGAATTCAAATGAGGAGATGGGCAGATGGGTCAGGGGAAAAAGAGAGAATGTCCACTTGGGAGAGATGAGGATTCCTGTGCCACCGCCGCGCTGACCAGATGCTCTCGGGGTATGCGAGAACACATGATCAGACGAGGAAAGAGCAGAAGGAGTAGCAGTGTTTTCTGTCAGCGCCAAGAAGTCGAGGGACTGGAGGGTGGCATAGGCTGAGATGAACTCTGCCTTGTTGGCCGCAGAACGGCAGTTCCAGAGGCTACCGGAGACCTGGAACTCCACGTGGGTCGTGCGCGCAGGGACTACCAGATTAGAGCGGCAGCAGCCACGCCGTGTGAAGCGTTTGTATGGCCTGTGCGGAGAGGAGAGAACAGGGATAGACAGACACATAGTTGACAGGCTACAGAAAAGTCTACAATAATGCAAAGGAGATCGGAATGAAATTAACTAAGTATCTGGGAAAGCGAGAGAGCGGGGCCTCCCACACATTTCACTGAAACACTCAAATATAACTCTCCCAACTTCTACTTTAGATTAATAAACTTTAGTTAGTGTCTGGTCTGTTAGTGATGTTACCAAACAGACTAGTTAAGTCTCTTACCTCTAGTTAGCGTCTGGTCTATTAAAACCTCAGAGTAATCTGAAATGGGGGCATTAAGTCATAGTCACATTTACAACATAAAATACATAGGCATTTCATCATTAAGACCTTCAGGAAATAATGTCTGGAGGGTGAAAATCCAAAAACATTATATTTTGCTCATAGTATTATTTATATCACCTCCCTTGTCTATCTTAACTTTCTCTATCCCACAAAATCTAAAGGTAGAAATGTCATGTTTTAGGTCATTAAAATGTACTGCGACTGGATAATCCCTGTCGTTCTCCTGATTTTAACTTTTATGTTCACTAATTCTCTGTTTGAGAGAACGAGAGGTTTTACCTACAGTCGTGGTCAAAAGTTTTGAGAATGACACAAATACTAATTTTCACAAAGTCTGCTGCCTCAGTTTTGATGATGGCAGTTTGCATATACTCCAGAATGTCATGAAGAGTGAACAGATTAATTGCAAAGTCCCTCTTTGCCATGAAAATGAACTTAATCCCCAAAAAACATTTCAACTGCGTTTCAGCCCTGCCACAAAAGGACCAGCTGCCATCATGTCAGTGATTCTCTCGTTAACACCGGTGAGAGTGTTGACGAGGACAAGGCTGGAGATCACTCTGTCATGCTGATTGAGTTAGAATAACAGTCTGGAAGCTTTAAAAGGAGGGTGGTGCTTGAAATCATTGTTCTTCCTCTGTTAACCATGGTTACCTGCAAGGAAACACGTGCCATCATCATTGCTTTGCTTTGCACAAAAAGGGCTTCACATGCAAGGATATTGCTGCTAGTAAGATTGCACCTAAATCAACCATCAAGAACTTCAAGGAGAGAGGTTCAATTGTTGTGAAGAAGGCGTGAGGGTGCCCAAGAAAGTCCAGCAAGCGCCAGGACCGTCTCCTAAAGTTGATTCAGCTGCGGGATCAGGGCACCACCAGTGCAGAGCTTGCTCAGGAATGGCAGCAGGCAGGTTTGAGTGCATCTGCACGCACAGCGAGGCGAAGACTTTTGGAGGATGGCCTGGTGTCAAGAAGGACCGCAAAGAAGCCACTTCTCTCCAGGAACAACATCAGGGACAGACTGATATTCTGCAAAAGGTACAGGGATAGGACTGCTGAGGACTGGTGTAAAGTCATTTTCTCTGATGAATTCTCTTTACGATTGTTTGGAGCATCCGGAAAACACCTTGCCCGGAGAAGACAAGGTGAGCGCTACCATCAGTCCTGTGTCATGCCAACAGTAAAGCATCCTGAGACCATTCATTTACATTTACATTTACGTCATTTAGCAGACGCTCTTATCCAGAGCGACTTACAAATAGGTGCATTCACCTTATAGCCAGTGGGATAACCACTTTACAATGTTTTTTTTTTTTGGGTTGGGGTAAGGGGGGGGTAGAAGGATTACTTTATCCTATCCCAGGTATTCCTTAAAGAGGTGGGGTTTCAAATGTCTCCGGAAGGTGGTGAGTGACTCAGCTGTCCTGGCGTCGTGAGGGAGCTTGTTCCACCATTGGGGTGCCAGAGCAGCGAACAGTTTTGACTGGGCTGCTTCTCAGCCAAGGGAGTGGGTTCACTCACAATTTTGCCCAAGAACACAGCCATGAATAAAGAATGGTACCAACACATCCTCCGAAAGCAACTTCTCCCAACCATCCAAGAACAGTTTGGATACCACCAATACCTTTTCCAGCATGATGGAGCACCTTGCTATAAGGCTCGGGGAACAAAACATTGACATTTTGGGTCCATGGCCAGGAAACTCCCCAGACCTTAGTCCCATTGAGAACTTGTGGTCGATCCTCAAGAGGCGGGAGGACAAACAAAAACCCACAAATTCTGACAAACTCCAAGTATTGATTATGCAAGAATGGGCTGCCATCAGTCAGGATGTGGCCCAGAAGTTAATTGACAGCATGCCAGGGCGGATTGCAGAGGTCTTGAAAAAGAAGGGTCAACACTGCAAATATTGTCTCTTTGCATAAACTTAATGTAATTGTCAATAAAAGTCTGACACTTATGGAATGCTTGTAATTATACTTCAGTATACCATAGTAACATCTGACAAAAATATCTCATAACACTGAAGCAGCGAACTTTGTGAAGACCAATACTTGTGTCATTCTCAACTTTTGACCACGACTGTACATAACACAGCCCACATGGACATTTAATCATGTAGATAACAGGGGTGGTGTTATACTTATTTCCCTCATTTAAAATGCAAATCAATTTATAAAAATTTTGACATGCGTTTTTCTGGATTTCTTTGTTGTTATTCTGTCTCTCATTGTTCAAATAAATCTACCATTAAAATTATAGACTGATCATTTCTTTGTCAGTGGGCAAACGTACAAAATCAGTAGGGCATCAAATACTTTTTTCCCTCACTGTATGTGACTCTTAAAATGGGAGGAAAACCTGATGACTGACTACAAAGTTAAGCTACTGTATTATCTCATTGAGGAAAAAGGCAGAGAGATTTGTGAGACCCTCTGTTTGGGCAGTACAAAAGACAACCTCTTTGTTGAGGATGCATTTTGTGATTCCTAGATGTGCAGTCAGGGACAAGATGAGAGTTAAGACACATCTCACTGAATTGAGCACTCTAGTGGCCACCTGCAACTTTGGAGTAATCAGACTCCCTTATCAGGGACAGGATTGTGTGTGTGGCACGTGTGACCCACACTTAAGAGAGCGCTTACTCAGAGAAATGCATACAGATTGGAAGAGCTGCAGAACTGTCCAGACAGCGCGCTAAAGCCATAAATGTGTAGGGCCCTGTAGCAGTGCATGCAGTATCACAGAGAGACTGAGAGGGAGAGGAGACCTTTACAGAGGAACAGAGCATTATACAATGCAGATACTGTGGACGGACACGAGAAAAAATGAATGCCCTGCAAATGGACAACAAAGTAAATCCTGTGGAATAAACAATCACTTCTCTATGGTTTGCAAAAGTGCAGGGACCAGCAAGGAACAGAGTCCTGGCAATGGAAAATGCATCAGCTGACTTAGAGCGGTGAGGATGTTCTCTGCATCACACTACGGCCAAAGTTAGAGAGCATCAATGTGGTACAGGAGAAAACCACAGAACCCAATGCAGCTCTTTTTTGCAACTATGCTGGTCAACAAAAAGTCAGTCAGATTTCAGCTAGATTGTGGTGCTAGTTGTAATGTTCTCCCTGTAAACCTCAAAAAGGCAGTCACCTAGAGCCCTGCAGTCAGGTATTGGTGATGTATAACGAATACTCTGACGCCGCTGGGGAAGTGCACACAAAGTGATCCATCCACGCAAAAAGAAAACCTACAGAGTTGAGTTCATCGTAGTCAACAAGAACGTGCACAGGCCCATTCTAGGAAGTAAGGCTATCCAGTGAATGGAGTTGATACTGTGCAGCATCACAACCTCCTGGCCATTGAGAAACTTACAGGATCCTGGACTGAAGATCAAATAAAACAGGAGTACGCTGATGTATTCCAGGGAGACTGATGATGCTTACCCGGCAAACTGAAGTTGGAAGTGGATGAGCGAGTGGAGCCTGTCCAGCTGCCAAAGAGAAGAGTGCCAGTAGTACTATATAAACCACTCAAAGAGGAGCTCGATGGTCTAGAGAAAAGAAGGATGATAAAAGCTGTTGAAAAAAACACAGATTAGATTAGCAGCCTGATCGTAGTGCAGAAACTGTCTGGAGAACTATATGTGTATTGATCCAAAACCTCTCAATGAGGAGCCACTACCCACTTCCCACTATTGAAGACGTGCTGCCAGACCTGAACAGAGCACGCGTGTTCTCTGTTTGTGATGTAAAAAACAGATTTTGGCATGTGGAACTGGAGGAGGAATTCAGCTATCTTACTATGTTCTCTACTCCCATGGGAAGCTAGCTACAGGTGGCTGTGCATGCCAATGGGAATCAGTCCAGCCGCAGAGATCTTTCAGAGGTTGAACCAGGCAATGGACGGTCTTCCAGGAGTCAAAATCATTGCAGATGACATCCTGATTGTGGGAGAAGGAGGCAACGATGAAGTAGCGACTCTGGACCGTGACAAGAACCTGAGAATGCTCCTGGACAGATGCAGGAAGCTCAATATCAAGCTGAATCCGGAGAAGCTGCAGCTCTGGCTGAAGGAAATGCCCAACATTAGCCACCTGCTAACATCAGAGGGGTTGAAAGTGGACCCAGGAAAAGTGACAGCCATCAGACATGCCTAGGCATACAGATGTGCAGCGGGTGCAGCGCACCCTGGGCATGGTAAACTACCTAGCCAAGTTCTGCAGCCATGCCACGGATCTCTGCGAGACACTGCGACAGCTAACACACAAGGACTCACTGTGGGAGTGGTCAGAGCTGGAATTCAAGAAAATCAAGGACACCATTGTACAGACCCCTGTACTGAAATACTACAACCCAGCAGAGCAGGTTGTACTACAATGTGATGCTTCAGAAAGTGGGCTAGGAGCAGCCTTGATGCAGGGAGGACAACCAATAGCATACGCCAGCAGAGCCCTGACTGAGACTGAAAAAGGGTATGCACAGATGGAGAAAGAGCTGCTTGCAGTGGTTGGCATGGAGAGGTTCCACCAATTCACATATGGACGAACTGTCGAAGTGCAGTCAGATCAAAGCCTCTCCTCAGAGCACCAAAAAGACTACAACACATGCTCATGAGACTCCAAAACTACGAGGTCAGTCTCCGATACGTTCCTGGAAAACGTGTGGTGCTGGCCGACACCCTGAGCAGGGCGTACCTCACAGAACAAGAAAACAGAGGCCTTGTGGAGGTCGAAGTGGAATCAATTAACATGATGCACTACCTGCCTGTGTCAAGCGAGAGACAAGGCCATCCAGAGAGGCACTGAGCTGGACCGGGAACTCCAGACACTGAAAAATGTGATCCTGCAGGGGTGGCCTGAAGTGAAAGAACATGTAACCTTGGAAGTAGCCATATATTTTCACAACAGAGATTAGCTGAGTGTGCAAAATGGAGTTATCTTCAGAGGTGAGCGAGTCGTTGTGCCTGCTGCCCTCAGGTCAGAGAATGCAGAGAATCCATTCCTCACACATGGGAATCGAGGGATGTCTGAGAAGAGCTCGTGAGTGTGTCTGACATGCATGAATGCACAGCTGAGAACATATATGGAACAATGTAGCACCTGCACTGCATGGGGTGTGAAGCAGCAGAAAGAGACGCTGAGGCCACACACAAAGCACCAAAGCGTCCCTGGGAAAAAATGGGGACTGACCTGTTCCAGTTCAATGACAGACTACATGGTCACAGTTGATTATCTCTCAAACTTCTGGGAAGCGGACCATTTGGAGAACACAGTCGATAGCGGTCATTGGAAAACTGAAGACACACTTTGCACGCTATGGGATACCTGACATCCTTTACTCAGACAATGGCCCCCAGTAATCTTCAGACGAGTTCCGAAGTTTCAACAAGGCTTGGGACTTTAAACACAAAATATAGTCTCCAGGATACCCACAATTAATGGGAAAGTGGAATCGGCATTGAAAACAGCCAAAAGACTAATGGCAAAAGCAAAGAGAGCAGGTGCTGACCCATATCTGGCCATGCTGGATCACAGAAATACCCCGTCACAAGGATATTGATGTTACACAGGAAATGGAAACGAATTGTTACTTACCGTCTTCATGTACTTGATGTGCTGGTTAACAACATGAATAGTCACGTTTGTTTAACTATATATCTTTGTCTGTTGTGACTACAACACAAAGCATATTGAAACGTTGATCACTTGCGTCTGCAAGTGTTTTAGCCAAAATAAGCAATGAGACGATGCGCAATCAACGTCAACCCCAGCATTGTCTCTCACAACCGGTCTTGTGTACGACTCACTCGCTATGAAACTGGGGCAGACACAGACGCATACTCTGATAGACAGTGAGAAAGTTGTAAAGACAAACGACATCTCTCTACTCCTGCACAAAATATGTGCAAGTATATCGGTCGGCAGTGATTTCATCAGCTTATTTAGCTTGTTGTAGCCTGCCTGCAGTTAGCTTCTTCACAAACACAGGGATATAATTTTAGCTAGCTAGCTAAGGATGTTGGGCACTGCACTGATCAACCGTGTAGCTTGTCACTTACGATAGTTTGACAGCTTGCTGATTAAGTTGTAGAGATGTTTCCAGCAGTCAGTCCGTACTTTCCAAATCACCAATTGTAACATTGGGTCAGCTAAAAGCACAGCACATCAGCAGACTTGATAGGGGCAGAGCAGGCTGTTCGCTGCTGTCGCTTGCCTTTCTTTGCCATTTTTCCAACTGATTGATGATGTGCGGAGCACTATATATCCGTGGCAAATAATTTGAAAGATTCAGATCTACTAATGTTGCAAAATTGTTGCGTTCGGTATTTGATTTATTTTGTAAACATTTATTGATGATGATGATCGGGACCTGTTAGTGATAGTTGCACTGCGATGAACATTTTGTGGAAGGAAAAACATTGTTTTTCGGTTATAGATTTTTTTTCTTAACGTTAAAGTCCCAATTTTGTTTAAACATTTTAATGTTTAAACGTTCACACCCCTAATGGAAACCAATACTCTGTCTCAATTGGAAAATGTTAGGGTGTGTGTGTGTGAGAAGAGGTTATTAGTTGAAGCAGGGCGGGAACTCTGCTCTGTGTTCTAGGAAGGCGGGCCCAGGCAGGCAGGCTGTATGTTGCTGTGATGTCCCAGAGGTCTGTGTGTTTCCGTCAGTGGCCTGGAGCTCTTTGGGAAATGTCACTTCCCAAGGGACAGGCTGAGGGTTTCAGTTAGTTTATTACGTTCCAGCACACACAGGGACTGGCCTGAGTTGGCTCCCAGTTGTAGGTATTGTTTCTAGTCACAAAGATAGGCCTACAGAATAGGCTACCGGTACTGAAATATTTTCAGTCCTAATGTAGGCTATTTAATCTTCCCTTTCTTCTTCTTTGGCTCTCTCTCTGTGCCAGCTGCTGCACTTCCTGTTTTTTTTGTCAGATGTGGGACCGTTTTTTTAATCCCCTTGATGGGGGTAAAAGGATGTGTAAGCTACCAATAGCTTTTCTTCAGTTTAACAAAAAGGCTGTTATTAGCATGTTATTACTTCTATAAAATGTATTTTTTTTTACTGAGCATCAGTTATAACATGCCCCCTCCTCACCCTGTGTGTTGTGCAGGCATGTGGTCCCACGCCATGACCGTACAAGACTACCAGGACCTCATAGACAGAGGATGGAGACGGTAAGTCAGACTCAGGTTTATAACCCCACACAGACACTGTTGTCCCCAGGCCAGTAGTCTCTACGCCAGCGTTTCACAAACTCTGTCCTCGGGACCACAAGGGGTGTACGTTTTGGTTTTTGTCCTGACACTACACAGCTGATTCATATTATCAAAGCTTGATGATTAGTTGATTACTTGAATCAGCTGTGTAGTGCTAGGACACTTATTCCTTGTTTGTTACCTCTACAGAAGCGGGAAGTATGTTTACAAGCCCATCATGAACAAGACCTGCTGTCCACAGTACACCATCAGGTAAAGACTAGCCTATTAATAAAGAGACCTAGCTAAAACTAGGGTCATATTCATTAGTGCACAACATAGCAAAATACAACAAAACGTTTTGCAATGTAAAACAAAAACAAGTAGTTCCCTCCTATTTCAGTCTGTTTTCTTCCATTTGATGCCTAATGAACTTGACCCAGATGACCCTTTACTCCACGTGTCAAACTCGTTTCACGGAGGGCCGAGTGTCTGGGTTTTCACTCCTCCCTTGTACTTGATTGATGAATTAAGGTCACTAATTAGTAAGGAACTCCCCTCATCTGGTTGTCTAGTTCTTAATAAAAAAAATAAAAAAACACTCGGCCCTCCGTGGAATGAATTTAACATCCCTGCCTTACTCAGCTCTAAGCAAAATCCACACCCTAGGTGTCCACTAACTCACTAATACACGGTTTGTTCTCTGTGAAGGTGTCATGCGTTGAACTTTCAGCCATCCAAAACCCACAAGAAGATCCTGAAGAAGATGAGCAAGTTTCTGTTCAAAGGGGAGATGCCAACGGAACAGGGCGATGGTAAGAGAAGATTTGCTTTTGCAAAGCTGTCTAATAAATGTCACATCATTTATGTTTGGTAGGCTTTTCTGTACTAGGGATGGGCATGAGTACACGAACCAAGTTCACCTCACTGCAGAGCCGCAGAACATGTGGAGAGCTACACATGTAGCCCCGCCCATGGACGTTAGCATTCATTCGCAGACCTGCCAACTTGCACACATTTTGTGTACCATGCACACAATTTTATGCTGGTACGGAAACTACCCTAAAATACGCAAAAAATAAGCTTCTAGTTGGCACATCGTGGTTTTTGACTCAACTGTCTGAAGCTGGAGCTGAGTCAGACGACTTGGATCTCCACTCCGGCCCCATTGTCGTATTTTCCTCCGTCGAGCTGGATGGCAGCTCTCCACTTCGTCCGTTGATACCACTGATGTGTGAGGAAAAAGGGTAGAAAAAATGTAGAACAAACTATTTGCCAAATACATTTTCCAAAATTGTATGTGTTAGTCAAGCACAACCACTATTTTGTAGTTTCCTCCTTAGCTAAGGCATCATTACAACAAAGGTAGTTAGCTACATCATTTAGTCAACTAAGCGAGAACAATACCGTCCTTCACAGAAAGTTATGCTAGACCACATATGTCAGAGTCAAGGCCCGCGGGCCACATCCGGCCCGCGAGAAGGTTTTTTACGGCCCCTGGGATGATCTTGATTTATTATTAGAACCGGCCCGCAGACCGCAGCAAGCCGGCAGCCCGCAGATCTTTTACACGCACCAATACTACATTTCCCACAATGCAACGGTGACGCACCGAGCAGTAGGCTGCTTCATTTCAATATTTATTGGCACAGCAGTCGTCAGCATCACAGTAAAATTAACTTTCAGATACCCATCAAAAATGGCAAAACGGAAGGTGGACACTGAGAACCGGGGGTTTCAAACAAGGTGGGAGTCGGAGTATATGTTCACGGAGGTAGCTGGAAAACCTGTGTGTCTTCTGTGTGGAGAAAGTGTGGCGGTACTGAAAGAGTATAATCTGGAGACGACATTATGAAACGAAACACGCGGACAAAAACAAGAATATGGACATGGAACAAAGGCTACAAAAGGCAGAGGAATTAAAACGAGGCCTCAAATCTCGACAGGCTCTGTTCAAAAAGCCTAATCACAAGGCCAGGCTGCTGTCAAGGCCAGTTTTATTTTGGCAGAAGAGATCGCTAAATCAGCCCGGCCATTTACGGAGGGGGATTTCATCAAAAACTGCATGATTAAAGTTTGTGACGAAGTTTGCCCAGAAAAAAGGCAACTCTTTTTAAATGTGAGTCTGAGCAGAAACACCATTGCCGAGAGAGTAGACCAGTTGTCCATCAATCTAAAAGAGCAGCTTGTGAAAAAGGGAAAAGATTTCATTGCATATTCCTTGGCTGTGGATGAGAGCACCGACATTTCTGCACCGACGGAGCACCTGCGATGTGTGGACACAGGAGCGGACTGGTGGCGAAGATACGGGAAAAGATGCAAGAGGAAAACGCGACAGGTGAGCTGACAGCTTATCATTGTATCATACACCAGGAAGCGTTGTGCGGTAAAGCCTTGAAAATGGAGCATGTAATGAGCATCATCACGCGCACAGTTAACTTTATCAGAGCCAAAGGTTTGAATCACCGCCAGTTCAAGGCATTTCTGACGGAGTTAGAAACGGAGCATGGTGATTTGCCTTATCACACAGAGGTGCGATGGCTAAGCCAGGGAAAGGTGCTTCAAAGATGTTTCGAGCTTCGTGAGGAGATTTGTCTGTTCTTGGACAGCAAAGGGAAAGACACAACACAACTCCGAGGACGAAATGTTTCTGTGTGAAATGGCTTTTCTGTGTGACATTACGAGTCATCTGAATGCAATGAACTTGCAGCTGCAGGGTCGGGATCATGTCATCTCTGATATGTACAGTACAGTGAAGGCATTTAAAACCAAACTGACTCTGTGGGAGACGCAGATGCGGAAAGAAAATTTGAGCCACTTTCCCAGCTGCCAGACCATGAAAGAGAAGCTCTCTACCAGTGCGTTCCCGAGCGCACAGTTGGCTGATAAAATAGGTATGCTTGCCGCTGACTTTCGACGCCGATTTGCTGACTTTGAAGCACAAAAAAGCAGGTTGGAACTGCTTTCGGTAACCCATTTGCTGTTGACGTGGAAAGCTCACCACCAAACCTCCAAATGGAGTTGATTGACCTCCAATGCAATGATGCACTGAGGGCAAAATATGCGGCAGTGGGTGCTGCGGAGTTCGCCCGTTTCCTCCCGACACAATGCCCCAGCTGCGCATCCAGGCTGCTCAAACGTTGTCTATGTTTGGCAGCACATACCTGTGTGAACAACTGTTTTCTTTGATGAACCTGAACAAAACATCACACAGAAGTCGACTTACTGCTGAACACCTCCACTCAATTCTGAGGATTTCCTCAGCTCAGAGCCTTACCCCGAACATTGATGAACTTGTGGAAAAGATGGGACACCACCAAGTATCACCCTCAACCTCAAACAAGTGAACATTACTGTGCAATCACATATTTAGAGTTTTTACTCAGTTCAAGTTTAAAAGTTAAAGTTTAATATTTGTTTTCACTGCATGTTACTTCTCCTTAAACAAAGTGTTGTTTTTGATTAATAGATTTTTGCACTTTATTTTATTGTATTTCAATCCAATTATATTTTAAAAATATTTCAGTTGAGTGGATGATAGAAAATTGCTATTATTGTTTTTTTCTTTGAAGTAAATTTAGCCCACTTTTGCTAAAATAGAAAATATAGGCTACTGATGGTGCCTTGAATACCGGTTTCTTTCATTTAATGTTCATGTTATGGGGATTTTTATATAAAGGAAATTTGTCTTTTGTGTCTGTTGAAAATTAAAGATTACTGACAGAGCCATAAGAAAATATTGCTTTATTTATCTGATCATATTGGAATATATTTGTTAGGTTTTCAGTAGGTTCAATTAGGTTCACTAGACTATATGCGTCATTTAAAAATTTTTCAATGAACATTCGAACAGTCCGGCCCTCGGCTTGTAGCTAAATTTTTTATTTGGCCCTCCGTCCATTTGACTTTGACACCCCTGTGCTAGACTGTTAAAGATTTAGTAGGCCTATGCTAATTATTCAGTTATTGATCCAGTGTTTTCCATTAGCGCCGGCTGTTGGCTAATCAGCCGGTTAGACTCATTTTCAGCTGGCAACTTTTCCCACTTCATATTAAACTAGGCTTCTTTTCATTTAAAAGTTTCAGTTCACTAGTTCGTTGAGCCCTCTCCCGCTAGAATGAACAATATGCATCTTCTAGCGAACTATTGATAGGATAGGCGCCTGTCAGTCACAAAGCGAGCGATGACAGGGAAACGCTGTCTGTCCCGCCTCCTGGTACAATTTGTGTGTGCTGTGGTTGGTTGCTGTCAAATTTCTTTACACGGAGGAGGGAGAGAGCATGATGCTCATGGATTTGCACGTCCCATGTAATGTAAGTGGTAACGATAAGTCGAAATCCACAACTTAGCCTAATTATTGTTTTCGGGCACATTCATTTGTTTTCTTTTGCGTGTTTCACATGGCCATCCACGTGGAGTCGTCACGCATGGTAGGCTATTTACTGTGCATTGATTGACAACTGAACAGAAATTGTTGACTAGTTTATAAAAAGTGTCGGAACTGACTGAATAAAGTAGATCTCCTATATCCCTTTGCCATTCATAAATCATGCAACGTGGTTATGTGTCCATGGTATCGCATCGGGACAAGTAAACCAAAGGATTTCCTAGGTTTCCTTTCCTAGGATGTCGGGGCTTGCCAGATAGTGACGCTAAAGTGAGTGACTCTTGTCAGTCAGTGTAGCCTACCGAATCGCATCCGTGAGAGAGCCATTCATTTGGGAATTGGCTCCCTAATTTTGGTAGGCTTTTTGGCGAAGATGGTGAATTGTCACTGCAGGAACCATTCGTAGTGGAGAGCCTCATTCTGGTCCAAATATGACAAGTAGGGCCCTCACGGAATCCAGGCATTAAAATGGAATTCAACTATATATATATATATATATAGTTATTATTATTGTTGTTTTTGACCTTAGTAGGAAATCAACTAAATGTACTGAAATTCATTTGCCCAAGTTTGTCATAAGACATGAACACAGAATGCATCAGTGATTTTTGTATTTCCTGCAACTTTCTGAAGAGGCAACGAGGATGTCTGTGTGTGCGGTGCGCACGACTACCACTTTGTGTAGCCGTTAGCGATGATGCTAATGAAAACAGTCTTATGGTAGATGGACAGGCTTTCCCAACACCTTCTCAATTAATTTTTAATTGCAAAGTAGCCTATGCTTACCTGGCCGAATATCATGATTATTTTAATCAATCCAGTGGGTATTTGTTATGCGAACTCTACCATCACATATACACTACAAAAACACAGCTAAACAACAGCCTCTTGTTAGGTGCTCACTTGAATTAAAGGGTAACTACACCTACAAAATCTAAATATCTCAGATTTTCCCAGACCTCAAAAGTGGTCTCCTGATGTGGTTTAAGCATTGTTGTGGACATAGAACATCCAATTTATTTTTTACAGCAATAACCTGGAAGAACCCCCCCCCCAAAAAAAATAACAAACAAAAAAACAACAACAACCCTTTAATTTATTTTTCAAGATCTGGGCTATTTACTTTTCTGTTTTCATAAAATACATAATTTGAAAAACAAACATTGTGGCAATTCATATCTTGCAGTACAATATTAGCAGGTGTGTGGTGTGCTCAGCCCCCAATATTGGTATTTAAATTGCATTCCAAGTGGCATTAAAGGTCTTACATTCTTACATTCAAATTAATTCAACCTGCAGATACCTTGTATTTGACTGGCTACTCTGGAAAACACTGTAGCTGTATGTCAACAGCAAAAAAACTGTAGGCCTACCCAACTGTAGGCCTAAATCAGCACCACCTTGTCAGAAACTCATAGGGAGAGCCCTGATTGTACATTTAAACGTATTTCTAGTTACAGTGCCTTCAGAAAGTATTCATACCCCTTGACTTATTCCACATTTTGTTACAGCCTGAATTCTAAATGGATAAGAGAGATTCTTTTTCCTCACCCATCTACACACAATACCCCATAATGACAAAGTTAAAACATGTTTTTAGAAATTCTAGCACATTTATTGAAAATTAAATATAAATATCTTAAGTATTCACACCCCTGAGTCAATACATATTAAAATAACCTTTGGCAGCCATTACACCTGTGAGTCTTTCTGGATAAGTCTCAAGAGCTTTGCACACCTGAATTGTACAATATTTGCACATTATTCTTTTTTAAATTATTTATGCTCTGTCAAGTTAGTAGGTGATCATTGCTAGGCAGCCATTTTCAGGTCTTGCCATAGATTTTCAAGCCGATTTTAAGTCAAAACTGTAACTAGGCTACTCAGGAACATTCAATGTCGTCTTGGTAAGCAACTCCAGTGTATATTTGGCCTTGTGTTTTAGGTTATTGTCCTGCTGAAAGGTGAATTTGTCTCCCAGTGTCTGTTGGAAAGCAGACTGAACCAGGTTTTCCTCTAGGATTTTGCCTGTGCTTAGCTCTATTCCGTTTATTTTTATCCCAAAAACAACTCCCCAGTCCTTGCTGATGACAAGCATACCCATAACATGATGCAGCCACCACCATGCTTGAAAATATGAAGTGATACTCAGTGATGTGATGTGTTGGATTTGCCCCAAACATAACGCTTTATATTCAGGACATAAAGTTAATTTCTTTGCCACATTCTTTTGCAGTTTTACTTTAGTGCCTTATTGCAAACAGGATGCATGATTTTGAATATTTGTATTCTGTACAGGCTTCCTCCTTTTCACTCTGTCATTTAGGTTAGTATTGTGGAGTAATTACAATGTTATAACTGTTTTAAAGTCACCATTGGCTTCATGGTGAAATCCCTGAGCGGTTTCCTTCCTCTCCGGCAACTGAATTAAGAAGGACGCCTGTATCTTTGTAGTGACTGGGTGTATTGATACACCATCCAAAGTGTAATTAATAACTTCACCCTGCTCAATGTCTGCTTTTAATTTTTTTTTACCCGTCTACCAATAGGTGCCCTTCTTTGTGAGGCATTGGAAAACCTCCCTAGTCTTTGTGGTTGAATCTGTGTTTGAAATTCACTGCTCGGCTGAGGAACCTTACAATTATCTGTATGTGTGGGGTACAGAAATGAGGTAGTCATTAAAAACACCATGTTATTGCACACAGAGGAGTCCATGCAACTTATGTGACTTGTTAAACAGATTTTTACTCCTGACTTAGGCTTGCCATGACAGAGTTTGGATACTTAGACATGAGACGTTTCAGCTTTTCATTTTAAATTTGTAAATAAAATTAAAATTCTACTTTGACATTATGGGGTATTGTGTGTATGCAAGTGACACAAAAGCTCAATTTAATCCATATTAAATTCAGGCTGTAACACAACATTTGTAAAAAGTCAAGGGGTGTGAATACTTTCTGAAGGCACTGTAGCTACTGAAGAGCAGCCAATTACCAAGTACCCATAGCAGTCAATAGCAGTGGTCACCAACCTTTTCTGAGTCAAGATCACTTTCACAGTCAAACAAACTAATTGTGGCCTTTTGCTGTTCAGGGGAGCCCATGGACTCGCTGTGTGAGGAGGGAGGACCGCTGGGCCATGCTAAAGTCTGTCACTCTGAGGTGGAGAGTCCTGTGATCACAGCCATTCAGACTGAGAAAGGGGACACCACACCAGCCAAGTTTGAAACGCCCAGAAAAGACCCAGTGTCTGTCCCAGACGAGAAAGGACCAGCAACAACCCCCAAACCAGGTGAGTCCAAATGCAGAAAGTTAGAGGGTGAGGTCACTGAGTGAGCTGTGTGGAGAACAGGTTCATGTTCAGTACACTGTAGCAAATTGTTTTAAAAAGTCCAGGTAATCCTTCCGTTTCAGTCTATTTTCTTATTTTTGGTGACTAATGAACATGACCCAGTCTACTTTGCTTGGTTGAATAAGCTGGAATCCCAGGTCTGCTTGTCCAATGAAAGTGTATCTCACATCTTCACTCCTTTGGATCTACCTCTCATCTTCTAATTTGGATAGCCAGGACAGATGTTAGAACATAACATACCAGTAATTTTCATGAAAGCATATAGACGGGTTAGTTGTTTAGCAACAAAACCGACGCGTACACAACTATGGGGAAAAACAGACAGGGTTGGCTTAGATTGTTAACAACATGTACGCTATATTTAGTCTCCAATGTTTATTGAAAACATTAACATTTGGACAATGAGCAAATTTTTTGCCATATGTGACTAGTTTCAGGAAACTAGGCGTATGTCGCGTGTCACTACTTCACAGGAGAGCCATTTGAACGTAAACTAAAAATAAATCAGATTAATATATATATATATATATATATATATATATATATATATATATATATATATATATACACACAGTGGGGAGAACAAGTATTTGATACACTGCCGATTTTGCAGGTTTTCCTACTTACAAAGCATGTAGAGGTCTGTAATTTTTATCATAGGTACACTTCAACTGCGAGAGACGGATTCTAAAACAGAAATCCAGAAAATCACATTGTATGATTTTTAAGTAATTCATTTGCATTTTATTACATGACATAAGTATTTGATCACCTACCAACCAGTAAGAATTCCAGCTCTCAGACCTGTTTAGTTTTTCTTTAAGAAGCCCTCCTGTTCTCCACTCATTACCTGTATTAACTGCACCTGTTTGAACTCGTTACCTGTAAAAAAGACACCTGTCCACATACTCAATCAAACAGACTCCAACCTCTCCACAATGGCCATTACCAGAGAGCTGTGTAAGGACATCAGGGATAAAATTGTAGACCTGCACAAGGCTGGGATGGGCTACAGGACAATAGGCAAGCAGCTTGGTGAGAAGGCAACAACTGTTGGCGCAATTATTAGAAATGGAAGAAGTTCAAGATGACGGTCAATCACCCTCGGTCTGGGGCTCCATGCAAGATCTCAGCTCGTGGGGCATCAATGATCATGAGGAAGGTGAGGGATCAGCCCAGAACTACACGGCAGGACCTGGTCAATGACCTGAAGAGAGCTGGGACCACAGTCTCAAAGAAAACCATTAGTAACACACTACGCCGTCATGGATTAAAATCCTGCAGCGCACGCAAGGTCCCCCTGCCCAAGCCAGCGCATGTCCAGGCCCGTCTGAAGTTTGCCAATGACCATCTGGATGATCCAGAGGAGGAATGGGAGAAGGTCATGTGGTCTGATGAGACATAAATAGAGCTTTTTGGTCTAAACTCCACTCGCCGTGTTTGGAGGAAGAAGAAGGATGAGTAAAATCCCAAGAACACCATCCCAACCGTGAAGCATGGAGGTGGAAACATTATTCTTTGGGGATGCTTTTCTGCAAAGGGGACAGGACGACTGCACCGTATTGAGGGGAGGATGGATGGGGCCATGTATCGCGAGATCTTGGCCAACAACCTCCTTCCCTCAGTAAGAGCATTGAAGATGGGTCGTGGCTGGGTCTTCCAGCATGACAATGACCCGAAACACACAGCCAGGGCAACTAAGCAGTGGCTCCGTAAGAAGCATCTCAAGGTCCTGGAGTGGCCTAGCCAGTCTCCAGACCTGAACCCAATAGAAAATCTTTGGAGGGAGCTGAAAGTCCGTATTGCCCAGCGACAGCCCCGAAACCTGAAGGATCTGGAGAAGGTCTGTATGGAGGAGTGGGCCAAAATCCCTGCTGCAGTGTGTGCAAACCTGGTCAAGACCTACAGGAAACGTATGATCTCTGTAATTGCAAACAAAGGTTTCTGTACCAAATATTAAGTTCTGCTTTTCTGATGTATCAAATACTTATGTCATGCAATAAAATGCAAATTAATTACTTAAAAATCATACAATGTGATTTTCTGGATTTTTGTTTTAGATTCTGTCTCTCACAGTTGAAGTGTACCTATGATAAAAAATTACAGACCTCTACATGCTTTGTAAGTAGGAAAACCTGCAAAATCGGCAGTGTATCAAATACTTGTTCTCCCCACTGTATATATATATAGTGTAGTAGAACTGCATAGAGTGAGGGGAAAAAAGTATTTGATCCCCTGCTGATTTTATAAGTTAGCCCACTGACAAAGAAATGATCAGTCTATCATTTTAATGGTAGGTTTATTTGAACAGTGAGAGACAGAATAACAACAAAAAAATCTAAAAATCCAGATTTGCATTTTAATGAGGGAAATAAGTATTTGACCCCCTCTCAATCAGAAAGATTTCTGGCTCCCAGGTGTCTTTTATACAGGTAACGAGCTGAGATTAGGAGCACACTCTTAAAGGGAGTGCTCCTAATCTCAGTTTGTTACCTGTAGAAAAAACACCTGTCCACAGAAGCAATCAATCAATCACATTCCAAACTCTCCACCATGGCCAAGACCAAAGAGCTCTCCAAGGATGTCAGGGACAAGATTGTAGACCTACACAAGGCTGGAATGGGCTACAAGACCATCGCCAAGCAGCTTGGTGAGAATGTGACAACAGTTGGTGCGATTTTTCGCAAATGGAAGAAACACAAAATAACTGTCAATCTCCCTCGGCCTGGGGCTCCATGCAAGATCTCACCTCGTGGAGTTGCAATGATCATGAGAACGGTGAGGAATCAGTCCAGAACTACACGGGAGGATCTTGTCAATGATCTCAAGGCAGCTGGGACCATAGTCACCAAGAAAACAATTGGTAACACACTACGCCGTGAAGGACTGAAATTCTGCAGCCCCCGCAAGGTCCCCCTGCTCAAGAAAGCACATATACAGGCCCGTCTAAAGTTTGCCAATGAACATCTGAATGATTCAGAGGAGAACTGGGTAAAAGTGTTGTGGTCAGATGAGAGCCAAAATGGAGCTCTTTGGCATCAACTCAACTCGCCGTGTTTGGAGGAGGAGGAATGCTACCTATGACCCCAAGTACACCATTTTCACCGTCAAACACAGAGGTGGAAACATTATGCTTTGGGGGTGTTTTTCTGTTAAGGGCACAGGACAACTTCACCGCATCAAAGGGACAATGGACAGGGCCATGTACCGTCAAATCTTGGGTGAGAACCTCCTTCCCTCAGCCAGGGCATTGAAAATGGGTCGTGGATGGGTATTCTAGCATGACAATGACCCAAAACACACAGCCAAGGCAACAAAGGCGTGGCTCAAGAAGAAGCACATTATGGTCCTGGAGTAGCCTAGCCAGTCTCCAGATCTCAACCCCATAGAAAATCTTTTGAGGGAGTTGAAAGTCTGTGTTGCCCAGCGACAGCCCCAAAACATCACTGCTCTAGAAGAGATCTGCATGGAGGAATGGGCCAAAATACCAGCAACAGTGTGTGAAAACCTTGTGAAGACTTACAGAAAACGTTTGACCTGTGTCATTGCCAACAAAGGGTATATAACAAAGTATTGAGAAACTTTTGTTATTGACCAAATACTTCTTTTCCACCATAATTTGCAAATAAATTCATTAAAAATCCTACAATGTGATTTTCTGGATTTTCTTTTCTCATTTTGTCTGTCATAGTTGACGTGTACCTATGATGAAAATTACAGGCCTCTCTCATCTTTTTAAGTGGGAGAACTTGCATGCACAATTGGTGGCTGACTAAATACTTTTTTCCCCACTGTATATAATTCCTGTAAGACAAGCTCTGCACTTTTATAATGGCTGTGTTCCTATGGGAATGTGCGCATGTTTAGAGTGCCACTATTAGGTAAAATATTACTTTTTTTATTTTTATTATTATTATTTTGGAATGGTAATTGGTGACATTATTTTCTCTCAAACCTTTCAAACCTCTTAGGGTGTTTTCACACTTGGTTCCTTTCAGACTTTTTTTTAACTCGGTGAGGTTCGCTGAATTTTTCATCCAGTGTCAACACTCCAAAGGAACTCAGACCCTTCAAAATAATCCCCGAAGCGAGGCCTCCCGAAAGGCGCAGCGGTCTAAAGGCACTGCATCGCAGTGCTTGAGGCGTCACTACAGACCCGGGTTCAATCCCAGGCTGTGTCGCGACCGGGAGACCCATGAGGCGGCACACAATTGGCCCAGCGCTGCCCGGTTAGGGGAGGGTTTGGCCGGCCGGGATTTCCTTGTCCCATCGCGCTCTAGCAACCACCTTGGCGGGCTAGGCACATGCTCGCTGACACGGTCGCCAGTTGTACTGTGTTTCCTCCGACACATTGGTGCGGCTGACTTCCGGGTTAAGCGAGCAGTGTGTCAAGAAGCAGTGCGGCTTGGAAGGGTCGTGTTTCGGAGGACGCATGGCTCTTGACCTTTGCCTCTCCCGAGTCCGTACGGGAGTTGCAGCAATGAGACGAGACTGTAACTACCAATTTGGATATCACGAAAAAGGGGTAATAAAAGAAACCAAAAAAAGAAACCCCGACACGAACCGAACTGAGACGTTCTCGAGAGGTGGTCTGAGTTCGGTTCGCTAGAATTCCTCAGTCCTGGATCGTGGATGGGTATTCTAGCATGACAATGACCCAAAACACACAGCCAAGGCAACAAAGGAGTGGCTCAAGAAGAAGCACATTATGGTCCTGGAGTAGCCTAGCCAGTCTCCAGACCTTAATCCCATAGAAAATCTGTGGAGGGAGCTGAAGGTTCGAGTTGCCAAACGTCAGCCTCGAAAACTTAATGACTTAGAGAAGATCTGCAAAGAGGAGTGGGACAAAATCCCTCCTGAGATGTGTGCAAACCTGGTGGCCAACTACAAGAAACGTCTGACCTCTGTGATTGCCAACAAGGATTTTGCCACCAAGTACTAAGTCATGTATTGCAGAGGGGTCAAATACTTATTTCCCTCATTTAAAATGCTAATCAATTTATAACATTTTTGACATGCGTTTTTTTTTTTTTTATTCTGTCTCTTACTGTTCAAATAAACCTACCATTAAAATTATAGACTGATCATGTCTTTGTCAGTGGGCAAAGTACAAAATTAGCAGGGGATCAAATACTGTAAGTGTTGCTTTCCACTTTCTGGAGGACCGAGTTTTGAAATCAGTGGAATTAGAGTATGAAAGCTAAGGAGATGGAAAAAACACCTGTCTCCGGATTACATCCTCAAACTAAGGGCAACCATGGCATCCGTGACAGAAGGAGAAGCGTCCATCCATGTATACGGGTAAGATAGTCTAGCTAGCTACATTTTCAGATATTACTAATTTTGTCATAGTCATTTTCATTTCAAGTTAGTGTACTGTTAGCTAGCTAGCTAATGTTAGCCGGCTGCCTCGCTAGCTAACGCTACGTTTATGATCTGTGTAGTAATATTATTCGTATCACAGAGCCATTTTACTTTGCTAGTTATAGCCTAATGTTAGCTCTTTGAACCTGGTTGGTTAGCTACCTGCAGATTCATGCAGGGTAGTAACGTCATGAGTTGGGATTATGATTCATTGTTTAGCTAGCTACATGTCTTAAGACTTCACTATGCAAGTAACCATTTCAATAGAATGTTCATGATGTCACTGCTACAGCTGTTGATAGATGTAGCTGGCTATCTACTCCGATTTCAGAGCACTCTCACTAAAATTATTAGCGCTGACATGAAATCAGTCAAAACACCTCAAAACAAGACATGGTATCAAGAACAAGATGAAACGATCTGAAACGAGCCACTTACGATGCCCCACATGGCAGTTTGTTGTCATTCTTGCTAGTAATCTGTCCATCCAGAGTCACAACAACACGCTGACTTCTGCCCCATGGAAGCACGCACATCGTTTCGTGACGTTGTCAGCTAACCCAGCTAAAGAAGATTTCTCTAGAAAGAATGAATTCATGAATGAAGTTCACCAGCTGAACAGCAGGGAGCAGCAGTCACCCATGAATGGAGTCTGTCTGTGTTGTGTTGGAGGCCTATGAATAGAGCTTATGTTTTCTGATGTAATTTTCATGAATGAGGCTCAATGGCGCCTATCTATCACAGGCTCTCCTTTCAGTTCCTCTCAATTCAATTGCAGGATATCCTGAGACACTCCACATTGAGAAACGGTAATGAATGAATAATATTCAGAGTGAATGAATACAAACATAATAAACACTGATCAGGCAAGGGAAGCGCTAAGTATAACTACTGCTCATATTTCAGCTTTTGACCGCCCTCTCTCTCTGGGTACGTCCCAAATGGCACCCTATTCCCTATGTAGTGCACTAGTTTTAACCAGGGCTCATGGGGCCCATAGCTCTTGTCAAAAGTAGTGCACTATATAGGGAACAGGGTGCCATTTGGGACATAGCCACAGTCACACTCAGTACAAATAGGCCCACATCCTCGTTCATATAAGCCCTTGGATACACAGTGAACCAGTAAATCCTGGTAAAGTAGGGTACTGTAGGCCTGGCCTAAACACAGACATAAACACAGACGAGGCTGAGGGGTGCAGATCTGATCAAGTCAAATGTAATTTGTCACATGCTTCATAAACAACCGGTGTAGAACAACAGTGAAATGCTCACTCACGGGCCCTATTCATGTCACCGCTTAGTGTAACGCATACATTAGAGATGAGGAAGACTGTTATGTCATGTTCCCCCTCCCCCTCTCAGAATAATCCTCCACTGGAAGTCCAGCCAGAGAGGAAGTGGGGAGGATTTAGAATGGAGCTCCCCAAAGGAAAAGCCAGGGCTGCGTTTAAAATGGCACCCTTTTCCCTACTTAGTGCACTACTTTTGACCAGGGCCCATAAGGTCTAACCACATGTAACATATGGATTAGCATTAGTGTAATGTGTGTGTACAGGGGGGTGGAGGTAACATAAAGAGGTTGTTAAAGTGAAGGTAGCAAAAACGTAACAACATGTAACATATGGATTTGCATTAGTATACGCATAAAAGTCCCAATGCGACGTTAAACCTCACATTTCTATTTTTTTACAAAAAAACTATCAGAATTCCAAAGTCTGACGGAAACATTTTTTGAGGGGCGACGTGTCATAAAGAGGACCTGGCCAGCAAGTCTATTCCATACAATGTAAACTCTGACAGAAATATCTTAAAATGTATAACTTCAAATTAAACCAAATCATGACTACTGGTTTCAATAAAAATGTCATCCAATTTACAAGCAAATACTTTGAATTTACTGTTAGAAATCAGCTTGCAATGTTGCTAGCCACATAGCCTGCTAACGTTAGCCCTACCAGGCCTACTACGTTAGAACTGCATGAGTCAGGCAGTGGCTATCAGTGGGCCAGTTGATAAAAAATCTACTGACCTGAACATATACTGAACAAAAATATAAACGCAACATGTGAAGTGTTGGTCCCATGTTTCATGAGCTGAAATAAAAGATCCCAGAAATTGTCCATATGCACAAAAGCTTATTTATCTCATTTTGTGCACAAATTTGTTTACGTCCCTGTTAGTGAGCATTTTTCCTTTGCCAAGATAATCCATCCACCTGACATGTGTGGCATATCAAGAAGCTGATTTAAACAGCATGGTCATTACACAGGTGCACTTTGTGCTGGGGACAATAAAAGGCCACTCCGGCTTCTTCACCTGCGGGATCGTCTGAGACCAGCCACCCGGACAGCTAATGAAACTAAGGAGTATTTCTGTCTGTAATAAATGTATTCTGATTGACTGGGCCTGGCTTCCCAGTGGTTGGGCCTGCTCCCAAGTGGGTACCCATGGCTGTGCCCCTGCCCAGTCATGTGAAATCCATAGATTAAGGCTTAATGAATTTAGTTCAGTTGACTGATTTGACTTCTATGAACTGTAACTCAGTTAAATCGTTGAAATTGTTGCATGTTGCGTTCATATTCTTCTAAGGTACATTTCTATTGGCCCAGACATTAGGTCGTTTTAAATGCATTGGGGTCATGCAGGGTCTATAGGTTGGCATGCTTTCAGCTAGTAATAGGTTACATTGGTTATTATGGTATTAAAAAGCTGTGTAATATAATTTTAGCAATGTTTGATATTAATATAGTCTTAAGAATTGCGTTGTCTCAATTCCATTTTTTAAAACATTTGAGACCGCTGCTTTTCAAAAGAGAAATGGATCTGGATACAGTAGGCCAGTGTTTTCCAACCCTGGTCCTCGAGTACCCCCTACAGTACACATTTATTCTAACCCTTGACAAGCACACCTGATTCAACTTGTCAACTAATCATCAAGCCCTCAATGAGTTGAATGAGGTGTGTTTGTCCAGGGCTACTGTTGGGTGTACTCGATGAGCAGGGTTGGGAAACACTGCATAGGCTATAGCCAAGAGGCATGCTAGATGTCTTTTTGTAGATGTATTTTTGCAAACTATCAACAGTAGCCAGCCTATTGCTAGTATGTTCGCTATTTAAGTTTTACTTTTGTAAATCACTTTGCCTGAAATAAAAAAGCTCAGTGAGCGCTTCTTTTTGCTGTCCAGTCTGCACAGCTTGCGTGTGCATCAACCTGTTATGTACTTGGCAAATTAGTATTTGTGACATGCGGGGGGAGCATGGTGGTGCTTTAACGAGCAATCATATTACTCAAATATAAATAGCATGACTTTGGAAATGAGTGACAATGGGAAAAATGAATGGGAAAGAAGTTTCCTTGCCTGTCTTTGTGTTATAATTTTTTTTAAATAATGGATAACTCAAAAGTTTCTAGGGTCATTTTAAGATCTGTTCAACCATTTTCGGACTGTGAGGTACTACCCAAACCAGACGCATCTGGTTTGTAGTGTCCAAGTTAAGTCATGTGGTCTTCTAGTGGACGAACTGAGAATCCGACATGAGATCTGAAAAGGTTACGACTTCAACTTTCACCATTATGTACAGTGGGGGAAAAAAAGTATTTAGTCAGCCACCAATTGTGAAAGTTCTCCCACTTAAAAAGATGAGAGAGGCCTGTAATTTTCATCATAGGTACACGTCAACTATGACAGACAAAATGAGAAAAAAAAACAGAAAATCAGATTGTAGGATTTTTAATGAATTTATTTGCAAATGATGGTGGAAAATAAGTATTTGGTCACCTACAAACAAGCAAGATATCTGGCTCTCACAGACCTGTAACTTCTTCTTTAAGAGGCTCCTCTGTCCTCCACTCGTTACCTGTATTAATGGCACCTGTTTGAACTTGTTATCAGTATAAAAGACACCTGTCCACAACCTCAAACAGTCACACTCCAAACTCCACTATGGCCAAGACCAAAGAGCTGTCAAAGGACACCAGAAACAAAATTGTAGACCTGCACCAGGCTGGGAAGACTGAATCTGCAATAGGTAAGCAGCTTGGTTTGAAGAAATCAACTGTGGGAGCAATTATTAGGAAATGGAAGACATACAAGACCACTGATAATCTCCCTCGATCTGGAGCTCCACGCAAGATCTCACCCTGTGGGGTCAAAATGATCACAAGAACAGTGAGCAAAAATCCCAGAACCACACGGGGGGACCTAGTGAATGACCTACAGAGAGCTGGGACCAAAGTAACAAAGCCTACCATCAGTAACACACTACGCCGCCAGGGACACAAATCCTGCAGTGCCAGACGTGTCCCACTGCTTAAGCCAGTACATGTCCAGGCCCGTCTGAAGTTTGCTAGAGTGCATTTGGATGATCCAGAAGAGGATTGGGAGAATGTCATATGGTCAGATGAAACCAAAATATAACTTTTTGGTGAAAACTCAACTCGTTGTGTTTGGAGGACAAAGAATGCTGAGTTGCATCCAAAGAACACCATACCTACTGTGAAGCATGGGGGTGGAAACATCATGCTTTGGGGCTATTTTTCTGCAAAGGGACCAGGACGACTGATCCGTGTAAAGGAAATAATGAATGGGGCCATGTATTGTGGGATTTTGAGTGAAAACCTCCTTCCATCAGCAAGGGCATTGAAGATGAAACGTGGCTGGGTCTTTCAGCATGACAATGATCCCAAACACACTGCCCGGGCAACGAAGGAGTGGCTTCGTAAGAAGCATTTCAAGGTCCTGGAGTGGCCTAGCCAGTCTCCAGATCTCAACCCCATAGAAAATCTTTTGAGGGAGTTGAAAGTCCGTGTTGCCCAGCGACAGCCCCAAAACATCACTGCTCTAGAAGAGATCTGCATGGAGGAATGGGCCAAAATACCAGCAACAGTGTGTGCAAACCTTGTGAAGACTTACAGAAAACGTTTGACCTGTGTCATTGCCAACAAAGGGTATATAACAAAGTATTGAGAAACTTTTGTTATTGACCAAATACTTCTTTTCCACCATAATTTGCAAATAAATTCATTAAAAATCCTACAATGTGATTTTCTGGATTTTCTTTTCTCATTTTGTCTGTCATAGTTGACGTGTACCTATGATGAAAATTACAGGCCTCTCATCTTTTTAAGTGGGAGAACTTGCACAATTGGTGGCTGACTAAATACTTTTTTCCCCACTGTATATAATTCCTGTAAGACAAGCTCTGCACTTTTATAATGGCTATGTTCCTATGGGAATGTGCGCATGTTTAGAGTGCCACTATTAGGTAAAATATTACTTTTTTTATTTTTATTATTATTATTTTGGAATGGTAATTGGTGACATTATTTTCTCTCAAACCTCTTAGGGTGTTTTCACACTTGGTTCCTTTCAGACAGTTTTTTTTAACTCGGTGAGGTTCGCTGAATTTTTCATCCAGTGTCAACACTCCAAAGGAACTCAGACCCTTCAAAATAATCCCCGAAGCGAGGCCTCCCGAAAGGCGCAGCGGTCTAAAGGCACTGCATCGCAGTGCTTGAGGCGTCACTACAGACCCAGGTTCAATCCCAGGCTGTGTCGCGACCGGGAGACCCATGAGGCGGCACACAATTGGCCCAGCGCTGCCCGGTTAGGGGAGGGTTTGGCCGGCCGGGATTTCCTTGTCCCATCGCGCTCTAGCAACCACCTTGGCGGGCTAGGCACATGCTCGCTGACACGGTCGCCAGTTGTACTGTGTTTCCTCCGACACATTGGTGCGGCTGACTTCCGGGTTAAGCGAGCAGTGTGTCAAGAAGCAGTGCGGCTTGGAAGGGTCGTGTTTCGGAGGACGCATGGCTCTTGACCTTTGCCTCTCCCGAGTCCGAACGGGAGTTGCAGCAATGAGACGAGACTGTAACTACCAATTTGGATATCACGAAAAAGGGATAATAAAAGAAACCAAAAAAAGAAACCCCGACACGAACCGAACTGAGACGTTCTCGAGAGGTGGTCTGAGTTCGGTTCGCTAGAATTCCTCAGTCCGGTTCCCTTTTTCTTTTAGGGCAATGTGATCACAAAGCTCCCCAGGTTCGCTTGTCATTATTCCCGCACCACACACTAGACTACTGCAACACTGTTTCTTTCCCCTGCCATAAACCCTTTCACATTGTTGCCACAAAAGAGAAGAGCAATTGTCCAAAATATGTTTTTGTTCAGATGATTTGTTTGCAATGTGTGATCTATAGGCGAAGAGAGCTTCATATGCTGCTTATTCGATTGTGGGGTTTGAATAGTGTGATTAGACGCCAACATATTTGGTGAGAATCACAACATAGGGTACAAAATCAATTCTAGCTCTTAAACCACCTCAAGTCGATGTCCGCACCCCCGCGGAAAACGAATTAGCATAATCCGAACGGTTTGCCTACAAACTATTGTATGACCCCTCCATGGAAAGATGAGACTCTCTCACGAATACGATGGTGTTCTCCGTTTTGCCTTACGACCCCCACACGCGTCTGGGGACTCGTCTGAAGTACAGCCGATCTGCCAACTTCTGTCTGTAGTGTCCGAACAGTTTTGGCTACACACTAATATGACCCATCTGTGGAAAGGTGAGTATCTCACAAACACATACATGTTTTGCTCTGAAGGGCCCCCGGTACCAGTTGAAAAAATTAGTGGAAGTATACTGTATATGGAGATGGTTTAGTGCCAAAAATAAGGGTTAAATACATGTAAAATAAATAAATAAAATAATTCCTGCTCTTTCTTATATCGCTCAGATATAGGACAGACACTTCAGAACAAACTTCCTTTTGATTTTGTTTTTGGGACTAACTGTTGTTCCATTAACTTAATCTGTTATTCAATGCGTTTGAATGGGCTAATAGCAGTAAGGCCCAATATTATTATTTTCATAAAATATTATTATTTATTTTTTGATTCTTCAAGGGGTCTTAAAATTCAAAAGCAAATGGCTAAATGATCCTTGGTATGATCTTCTTAAAACAATTCCATACTGCCCCGGCTTAGACAGGGCTTAGACTCTTATGGGTTAAAGGGGCAGTAGCCTACATTGGGTGTACAATTTTCAATTACAGCATTATTTAATCTGCAGTTATTGTTCTGGTATTTATTCTGTTACCAATAATATTTACATGTTAATAGTATCTTCTGATTACAATTATTGTGTCATCTTAACTAAATCTATTAGCTTCCAATCTATTAGCTTCCAAAGTGTAAGTACATTTACATTTTTTTTTTTGTCATTTAGCAGACACTCTTATCCAGAGCAACTTACAGTAGTGAGTGCATACATTTTCATACTGTAGGTGTGTATATATAGCTGTCCGATAACATGTTCTGATGGAATGGGTTGTCCTGCATTTTGTAAAAACCCAGAGGGCATTGAGTGAATGTTGGAGAAAGATCTTGGTTCCTTTCTAAACATAGCAATGTGAATGCACAGAGGACTCAGACCTCAAAGGTGAAGTGAACTGCCAAAATAATTGAGTCCTCATTCAAAGGCAAGGGTAGTGTGAATACAGATATTTTTATTTATTTTTTTACCTCAGAGTTCACTTTAAAGAGGATTGAGATCGGTTCTTTTAGAGAGGACTATATATGAAAACACCCTTATTCGCCAACATGGGGACAATTTGGGAACCAAAACCTTTCTAACAGTACTAAGCATGTGTTTGTAGGACTTATCATTTAGAAATCGAAATGTATCTACTGAAGGTACAATTTGTGTCGCTTAGAAAATGCCACCAGGGGGCGTCAGAGTACACACAGGTTAGTGTCGGACCCTGGTGGGTGGGTGGGAGTGGTTTGAGGGAGAGAGAAAATCACTCTGTCTGTATATGTGACTAGTTTCAGGAAACTAGGCGTATGTCGCATGTCACTACGTCACAGGAGAGCCATTTGGACGAAAACTTTTTTTAAAAATCAAAATGCGTTTTTTGGCAGAATTGCCAAAACGTGAACTTTCATGTTCCTTAATAACAAACTTGTATGCCATCTGTAAATACGAATACACATTTTAAATTGTGAGTTGGTTTAGCCACGGAAAAGCAACCTTCCCGCTAGCCATGATTGGCTGAGATAATGAGTGGGCTGGACATCCCGAGAGATGAGTTCGGATTGGTCTGCCATGTAGCAACCTTCTGTCTATTTGAGCTTGTCAGTATGTGTAGGTAATCCTGTCTAACGCCGCTTTTTTATAAATATATCGCGTAGTGTTGCTCTCCACTTTCTGGAGGACCGAGTTTTGAAATCAGTGGAATTAGAGTATGATAGCTAAGGAGATGGAAAAAACACCTGTCTCCGGATTACATCCTCAAACTAAGGGCAACCATGGCATCCGTGACAGAAGGAGAAGCGTCCATCCATGTATACGGGTAAGATAGTCTAGCTAGCTACATTTTCAGATATTACAGGTTTCTAATTTTGTCATAGTCATTTTCATTTCAACTTAGTGTACTGTTAGCTAGCTACATGTCTTAACAAAAGACTCCCACTATGCAAGTAACCATTTCAATAGAATGTTAATGATGTTACTACGACAACTGTCGATAGACGTAGCTGGTAAATTCGCTCTGGCTATCTACTCCGATTTCAGAGCACTCTCGTCTGAGTGTGCCAGAACGCAGAATAACTGACACATTTACGAACGCTCAACACCCGTTGAATATGGCCGGTGTTACTAAATGTTGGCAAAAAAGTGTAAATTATTGCCAGCAGCACAGTTGCAGTGACCAACGCTGTTGATAACATAAAAACAGCCTAACCAGCTCTTCTATGGCGAGTAAAATGGTCAGAGTGAGCTGTTCTCTCATTTGTGTCTGGAAGTAGCTAGCAAGCAAGCCAACTTTAGCCAGTTAGCTTGGGTGCTTGACCCTTGCTGTTAGGATAGAACTCTCGGCTCAACCCTTAAAGAGATGGGTGGGGCTAAAGCTTAAGTGGGTGTGAACGATGCTGAATGGGTGTAGACCATGGTTGCCCAACCCTTTTCCTGGAGAGCTACCCTCCTGTAGGTTTTCGCTCCAATCCCAGGTGTTACTAACCTGATTAATCTTATCAACCTGCTAATTATTAGAATCAGGTGTGCTAGATTAGGGTTGGAGCAAAAACCTACAGGACGGTAGCTCTCCAGGAACAGGGTTGGGCAGTCCTGGTGTAGACAAAGAAGAGCTCTCCAGTAGGTGTACCAAATCATTCAAAGGCCATTTTCTCAAAAGTGAGGTTACAAGTTTATCAACTTTCAAAGCAGAATAACTTTTACATTTTTCCTCAGCTGTAGTGTATGATACACCATTTTCTAGTCTCTACTTTTAGCCAATGTAAAAAACACAATTTCAAATGTTGCTACATAAGACTGAATCGAGCCGGTCGGTCACATATGTCAGGGTGTTTCTGTGTTTATATGACTTTATGCTACTTAAGAAAAAGTGTGTGTGGCTGGGGAGGCAGGAGAGGGAGAGGACTATAGATTTTATGAAGTGTTAACTGCTGTAGTGGGAGTATCTGTCTTCCACAGGAACAGCTCTGTCAGTTTTTCTCTACCACGGCTGCCCGCTCTGTCCTCGAGTAACTCTGTGTGTAAGAGAGAATACCTATCTGCATGCATTTGTGTGTGTGTGACTGCCAGAGAGAGGGGGTGAATGGTCTAGAGATGTGTATCTGTATGTGAAAGAGGGAAAGTATGAATGATAGAGTAGTAGGCTTTGTGTGTGTGCGTGTGACTTTTAGAGGAGGTGTATGATCTACAGAGGTGTGTGTGTGCATGAGAGAGAATGTGTAAATGATGGAGTGCGTGGTTGAATGTTTCCATCATGGTGTGGGCAGGACCGGCTGATCATGGACGAGTCTCCATGTGTTTGTGGATCAGTCAAACAGTGTTCAATCTGAACAGAGACCAGACCGTGGGCCTGGACTGCTCTGTGACCGCTTTATCTTGCCCTGACCATGTTTAGTTTATACTCATTTGGAGGGGAACCATTTGATCGCGCTGTCACTCCTCTCTGTTTATATCTCCTCCTCAGAAACGTTCACTCTCTTCAAAGTCACCTTTAAAGACTAACAGGAAACTGAAAGAATGTGAGGATATACAGGGGAAGGAGGTAGTACTCTCTCCTCAGTCCTCTGACAGTCATCAACTAGACACTTCGTATCCTCTGTGTTTCTGTCTCTCTCTGTCTCTCTCTCTATAATCTAGAAGACTCATTCGAATTGGGAATATCAATGCTTCTTTGGTGCATTCATTGTTAATAATCTGCTATCAATCTCTCTTTTAATGATGCATAATTGAATCCGATTGGCTCATCCATAATCAACATAGTGTCCAGACAGTAGACCCAAGTTACTATCACTCAACCCACCCAATAGCATTATCACCCAGAAAACTGAAAATCAACATTGACTGAGGGATTTACCGATATAGTATCTTAGGGCCTGATTCAAAGTTAAGGGTAAGCTACTCCGACCTTTCGCTTAATCATTCAATGATGTCGATATACAGTAGCTTGTGAAAGTATTCACCCCCCTTGGCATTTTTCCTATTTTGTTGCCTTACAACCTGGAATTAAAATAGATTTTTGGGGGGGTTTGTATCTTTTGATTTACACAACATGCCTATCACTTTGAAGATGCAAAATATTTTTTCTTGTGAAACAAACAAGAAATAAGACAAAAAAACTGAACTTGAGCGTGCATAACTATTCACCCCCCCAAAATCAATACTTTGTAGAGCCTCCTTTTGCAGCAACTACAGCTTCAAGTCTCTTGGGGTATGTCTCTATAAGCTTGGCACATCTAGCCACTGGGATTTTTGCCCTTTCTTCAAGGCAAAATTGCTTCAGCTCCTTCAAGTGTGATGGGTTGCGCTGGTGTACAGCAATCTTTAAGTCATACCACAGATTCTCAATTGGATTGAGGTCTGGGCTTTGACTAGGCCATTCCAATACATTTAAATGTTTCCCCGTAAACCACTCAAGTGTTGCTTTAGCAGTATGCTTAGGGTCATTGTCCTGCTGGAAGGTGAACCTCCGTCCCAGTCTCAAATCTCCTGAAGACTGAAACAGGTTTCCCTCAAGAATTTCCCTGTATTTAGCGCCATCCATCATTCCTTCAATTCTGACTAGTTTCCCCAGTCCCTGCCGATGAAAAACATTCCCACAGCATGATGCTGCCACCACCATGCTTCACTGTGGGGATGGTGTTCTCGGGGTGATGAGAGATGTTGGGTTTGCGCCAGACATAGCATTTTCCTTGATGGCCAAAAAGCTCAATTTTAGTCTCATCTGACCAGAGTAACTTCTTCCATATGTTTGGGGAGTCTCCCACATGCCTTTTGGCGAAAACCAAACGTGTTTGCTAATTCTTTTCTTTAAGCAATGGCTTTTTTTCTGGCCACTCTTCAGTAAGGTCCTGCTCTGTGGAGTGTACGGCTTAAAGTGGTCCTATGGACAGATACTCCAATCTCCGCTGTGGAGCTTTGCAGGGCTCCATGGATTTAATGGTGCTCCGTGGGATGTTCAAAGTTTCTGATATTTTTTTATAACCCAACCCTGATCTGTACTTCTCCACAACTTTGTCCCTGACCTGTTTGGAGAGCTCCTTGGTCTTCATGGTGCCGCTTGCTTGGTGGTGCCCCTTACTTAGTGGTGTTGCAGACTCTGGGGCCTTTCAGAACAGGTGTGTATATATACTGAGATCATGTGACAGATCATGTGACACTTAGATTGCACACAGGTGGACTTTATTTAACTAATTATGTGACTTCTGAAGGTAATTGGTTGCACCCGATCTTATTTAGGGGCTTCATAACAAAGGGGGTGAATAAATATGCACGCACCACTTTTCTGTTATTTATTGTTTAGAATAGTCACACATTTTGACTATTTTGTGTATGTCCATTACATGAAATCCAAATAAAAATCAATTTAAAGACAGGTTGTAATGCAACAAAATAGGAAAAACGCCAAGGGGGATGAATACTTTTGCAAGGCACTGTACTCTAAAATTCATACTTTCCCTCTATCGCATACAGATACACATCTATTGTGTATTGGAGGTAAGCATGCAGATCTCAAGTCAAAATACTCCCGATATAGACACTGACAGGAGTATACTGTATGTGGAGACATTAGTTAGTGTAGGTCTATGCTAAAGACTGAGGATCGTTTCCCCCAGTGTCATATTCATTAGTGCACACTGTAGCAAAACATTTTGCAATTGAAAAGAGATAAAAAGCAAGAGGGAGTGCTTTCGGTGGTGGCTGGCAGCGGGACAGGCAGGAAATGGCCCTTGTTTCCTTATTGCTCCAAGCAGGACGTGGGCGTGTAAACTGTTGACATGGGATGCCCAGAACACTGGAGGGGCTGGCAGGAGGGGAGGGAGAGGGATGGAGTTACTGGAGCTGCGTTGTGGAATGTGTGTGCGTTCGTGCGTCAACAGAGTAGTCCGTCTTTTTGTTTATGTCCCGTCAATTAACTGTTGATGCTACAGACTGCAAATGTAGGAAAATACTATGCATGCATACAAGGAACAGACATTTTTCATTAAGAGCTGAAACCTGCAACAATAGAAAGCCCATCGTCTCACAGACAAAAAGCTATATTATTGAACATTTGACTCCTGTAATGTAGCAGTCAATGTAATATGCAATTTTCTCAAACAGCGCACCTGATGCAAGCGGTTACATATGACAAAGATGAAAATCTCTGTTAGAAACTTAAAGAGGGAATCTAAAGATACAACAACTAGGATGGGTTGCTAATATGACTAGGATTGTGCCTTTGGCTTCAGAACAACAAAAGAAAGTTGATATGAAAGCCAATAGAACAGGATAAAAGAATTGCCTCAGCGTTTATATGGTGGGATTTGGGCTAGGATGCTTTGAAGCAAGGTAAGACATGCCTCATAATATGAAGTAAAACATCCAGGTTTCAAACAATGAAGTATGTTTTCACAATGCATACTGCCTCCAGCTCATATTGCAAAGTGGTGGGTGATGCACTGATAAGCCTGCCTACCTTGCCAATGCACTCCAATGGCGACTAGAGCCACGCTTCAATTGCAAATTGAGAAATAAAAATAGAAGCGTTGTCAGCCAACCCATCTATAGAAAACTGGGATGCTCCTCTTTTTAATCAGGGCCATCAACACCCTGTTTTTAACACACGATTGACTGGGCTTAAAAAGCACATTCCAGTAGCTTCCAGTTGTTTGAGGAGCTGCAGCGCTTGCAGTCTGACAGGTGATATTTCCACTCAAACTAGGCTTTGTATGCTGTGCGCATGTGATGAATAAGATGCATGACTACTAGGAAAATACACACACATAGAGCTGGGCGATATGGACAAAAATCCATATTGCGATACATTTTTAAATTGTGGAACAGAAGATAGCCCTATTTGGTAAAAGACCAAGTCCATATTATGGCAAGAACCGCTCAAATAAGCAAAGAGAAACGACAGTCCATCATTACTTTAAGACATGAAGGTCAGTCAATACGGAACATTTCAAGAACTTTGAAAGTTTCTTCAAGTGCAGTCGCAAAAACCATCAAGCGCTATGATGAAACTGGCTCTCATGAGGACCACCACAGGAATGGAAGACCCAGTTACCTCTGCTGCAGAGGATAAGTTCATTATAGTTACCAGCCTCAGAAATTGCAGCCCAAACAGAGTTCAAGTCACAGACACATCTCAGATCCTCAAAAAATTCTACAGCTGCACCATCGAGAGCATCCTGACTGGTTGCATCACCGCCTGGTATGGCAACTGCTTGGCCTCTGACCGCAAGGCACTACAGAGGGTAGTGCGTACGGCCCAGTACATCACTGGGGCAAAGCTCCCTGCCATCCAGGACCTCTATACCAGGCGGTGTCAGAGGAAGGCCCTCAAAATTGTCAAAGACTCCAGTCACCCTAGTCATAGACTGTTCTCTCTGCTACCGCACGGCAAGCGGTACCGGAGTGCCAAGTCTAGGTCCAAAAGACTTCTCAACAGCTTCTACCCCCAAGCCATAAGACTCCTGAACAGCTAATCATGGCTACCCGGACTATTTGCACTGCCCCCCCACCCCATCCTTTTTACGCTGCTGCTACTCTGTTAAGTATTTATGCATAGTCACTTTAACTCTACCCACATGTACATATTACCTCAACTACCTCAACTAGCCGGTGCCCCCGCACATTGACTATGCAACGGTACCCCCCTGTATATATAGCCTCCCTACTGTCACTTTATTTTATTGTATATATAGCCTCCCTACTGTCACTTTATTTTACTTCTGCTCTTTTTTTCTCAACACTTTTTTGTTGTTTTATTCTTACTTTTTTTGTTTAAAATAAATGCACTGTTGGTTAAGGGCTGTAAGTAAGCATTTCACTGTAATGTCTGCACCTGTTGTATTCGGCGCATGTGACCAATAAAATTTGATTTGATTTGATTTGATCAACTGTTCAGAGGGGACTGTGTGAATCAGGCCTTCATGGTTGAATTGCTGCAAATAAACCACTACTAAAGGACACCAATAAGAAGACGAGACCTGCCTGGTGGAAATTAGTCCTTTGGTCTGGAGTCCAAATTTGAGATTTTTGGTTCCAACCGCCGTGTCTTTGTGAGATGCGGTGTGGGTGAGCGGATGATCTCCGCATGTGGAGTTCCCACCGTAAAGCATGGAGGAGGAGGTGTTATGGTGTGGGGGTGCTTTGCTGGTGACACTGTCTGTGATTTATTTAGAATTCAAGGCACACTTAACCAGCATGGCTACCACAGCATTCTGCAGTGATACGCCATCCAATCTTGTTTGGGCTTAGTGGGACTGTCATTTGTTTTTCAACTGGACAATAACCCAACACACCTCCAGGCTGTATAAAGGCTATTTTACCAAGAAGGAGAGTGATGGAGTGCTGCATCAGATGACCTGGCCTCCACAATCCCCCGACCTCAACCCAATTGAGACGGTTTGGGATGAGTGGGACGGCAGAGTGAAGGAAAAGCAGCCAACAAGTGCTCAGCATATGTGGGAACTCCTTCAAGACTGTTGGAAAAGCATTCCAGGTGAAGCTGGTTGAGAGAATGCCAAGAGTGTGCAAAGCCGTCATCAAGGCAAAGGGTGGCTATTTGAAGAATCTCAAATATAAAATATATTTTGATTTGTTTACTTCATGATTCCATATGTGTTATTTCATAGTTTTGATGTCTTCACTATTATTCTACAATGCTGGGGCGGCAGGTAGCTTAGTGGTTAAGAGCGTTGTGCCAGTAACCGAAAGGTCGCTGGTTCTAATCCCCGAGCCAACTAGGTGAAAAATCATTCGATATGCCCTTGAGCAAGGCACTTAACCCTAATTGCTCCTGTAAGTTTCTCTGGATAAGAGCGTCTGCTAAATGACTAAAAATAAAATAAATAATATAAAAATAGAAAATAGTAAAATAAAGAAAAACCCTTGAATGAGTGAATATTTTTTTGTACTTTTGACCCCTTTTTTCGCCCCAATTTCGTGATATCCAATTGGTAGTTACAGTCTTGTCCCATCGCCACAACCTCTGGAGAGGCGAAGGTCGAGAGCCATGCGTCCTCCGAAACACGACCCTGCCAAGCCACACTACTTCTTGACACACTGCTCGCTTAACCTGGAAGCCAGCCGCACCAATGTTTTGGAGGAAACACAGTACAACTGGCGACCGTGTCAGCGTGCATGCGCCCGGCCCGCCACAAGGAGTCGCTAGAGCGCGATGGGACAAGGACATCCCGGCCGGCCAAACCCTCCCTTAACCTGGACGACGCTGGGCCAATTGTGTGCCCGTCGCGGCCGGCTGCGACACAGCCTGGGATCGAACCCGGGTCTGTAGTGATGCCTCAAGCACTGCGATGCGGTGCCTTAGACCGCTGCGCCACTCGGGAGGCCTAATTTATTAATTTATTTGTAAATTTAGGCTAATGTCCACAAAAACGTTCCAGTGCTAGGCCTAGGCTTCTTGATGTAGGCCTATTCACTGCAAACCGCTCCACAGGGGCATCAACCATACTACACAGCCTACTCCGGTTGTAAATTGGTACCATGAACTCCATATTAAGAGGCGAGAAATACATTATATACTCACAGAAACCTGTGACTCTCTGTAACTAGAACAACGGTAGTTCCTTTGAAAACTACTGAAATAGCATTTTGAGCAACGGTCATATGCTTGTGTTTTTTTAGAATGCATCTCTCCGTCTTACATGCACACAGTGGGGTGAGGGAGTGAGAGTCAGCAGCCTACAGCGAAACCGGGACAGGCAGATACCTTCATAGCAAGAATCAACATAGGTTAATGCTGTTGACCAAATAATGGTTTTAGAACAATCTACAGGAACGTTGTGTAGCAAAATCACAGAAAATTACCGACATAAGCTAAATGCTTACGTAAGAGGAAGGCAATGTCGATGTTGGTAATTTTTGATTTATCGTCCTAGCTCTACACGTACCAATTTAATTCCATAAAATTATGCAAATTCACCTATAGACTGAGAAGCATGGCCGGTCAGTTTTTTTTCCCTGGTGGCTAACCGATTAACTGTTAACATTCCTAATCTGTAATGTTGTGTATAGTATTAGATTTGTGCATGTGTATCAACAGTCTACAAGAAGAAGAATGCTTACTGATCCATTTTCCTTACAGTCCTCCTGTCTGTAAGAGCTGTACAGACGCATCAGCCTGGTCTGTATGTTTTTCCTCTGTAAGAGCTGCTCTTGTGATTATAATGTGCTCTCTCTTTGCTGTCAGCAACACACACACACACCCCTCTGCCAGTACTCTGATGTGGAGCAGCTACTGACATGCTGGGGAGCTGAGCGCTGCTGTTTCACATCTGAACCTGCAGCCCTGTCCAAGCCATCCAACACACACACCACACACAAACAAACAAAAAAACAAACAAACAATAATAATAATAATAATATGCCATTTAGCAGACGCTTTTATCCAAAGCGACTTACAGTCATGCGTGCATACATTTTTGTGTATGGGTGGTCCCAGGGATCGAACCCACTACCTTGGCGTTACAAGCGCCGTGCTCTACCAGCTGAGCTACAGAGGACCACAAGATCTCCTTCATTCGATTGGAAACTCCCCCAAGGCTGAGGAGCTTCCATCTCCTAAGTTAAAGGCCCAATGCAGCCATTTTTATATCAAATCATTTCTGGGTGATATAAAAATACCTTACTGTAATAGATTTCCATTAAAATTGCTTTTTAGCAAACAATTTCTCAAGCAAAAATGTTGCTACGACTGTCTGGGAGTGGGGAAAGCTGAAAACTAGCTGTTATTGGCAGAGGGGTTTGGAACTCTCTTTTTTTACTGGTCTATTAACCAATTTACCGCATGGTGATGTCACCATAGAAAGCCGAAACTCCCGCCCATGCAAACCAGCAACTATCAGGAAATGGCACTGATCAAAATACACACTTTTACACTGTTGTACAATATGATATATAAAACAGGAAAAACTGAATTCTGACTGCTTTGGCTCTTTTTTAATACACTTTGATTTGAAACCAAAAGTGTCTGCAAAAAGCACTGAAAATCACTTGCAGTCAACAAACACAACCCATGTTGTTTTATAGGTTTTGGAGCAGTGATGTCATGTAAACAGTATTGAGGAGAGAGTGCGTGCGTGCGTGTGAAGGCTACGCTAAAGCAAACAAGGTAACCCGACTTCCCCTGAGGGGTCAACACCATCGGAAACACTGCCTCTCACCCACAAAATATCCCCAAATGTGGGACTCATAATCAATGGCAACAACGGTTAAAAGTTATACCTCTCTCACTCCCACACTACCGTGTTAATAAACCTCATGCAGAAGTCTTGCATGAAGGGGAAACTTGTTCTCCTGTTCCATAAAGCAGTAATTGAGTTATTTTTTTAAACGGCTCTCGTTTCCTCTTTCACCTTGAACCGTTTTGGAAATGCCATACCCCAAGGTTGTCTTTGGAGTGAAAATGGATTAAGATGTGTTCTAACTTCAAGTTCTTGCACCCTTAGAAAGGAAACTTGTACTCCATCCATACCATTTACAATTTCTAACAAATTCTTTCTTCCTTTCTCCCTCTCATCCCCCTCTTCTCACCTCTCCCTCTCCTCTTTTCCAATTTGTCTCCCTGTCTCCATCACTCTCTCCTCTCCTCCAGGGGTAGGAGCGGATCCCGGCAGGCCAGTGTGTCGGAAGGCCAAGGACCTGAGGAAGGAGCGCCGGCTGCAGAAGAGACAGCAGGTGGGGGGCGGTGTCCCGGCCTCTGCAACCTCTAACCCCGCCACGCCCGTCCCGCTAAGCCAACCCAAAACCCTGGAGAAGTTAATCAACGAATCCTTGCCCGATAGTCCTCTGCACCGTCTCGAGGTAAGAGAGCGCAAGAGTCTACAGATCTGAGGGAACTGGATAAGTGTAAGTAATACAGTGATGGCTCCACTTAGCCTTCCAATGGATTTAGGGGAGTTTCCTCCATACTGCTTTATGTCTATCCACTTCCAAAGGATCTACCTTCAGACCCGGCCAGAGAGAGGCCTCTTCCTGCTTCCCTAAACCAGTGACTTCACCATGCGTGCCTGCCAGAGTGGAAAATCCTGCGCTTCACAACACAAACTCAACCAAATGACAGCATGACAGCACACATTGGGTCAGGTTACCCCAACTAATCACATTAAAACCACCGGCACCACCAGCGTTGTTTATAAGAGATGGAAATGAACTTATGGCTCAGGGTTCTACTGCAGGCAGGGTTACATCCCAAATGGCACCCTATTCCCTATATAGTACACTACTTTTGACCAGAGCCCTATGGGCCCTGGTCAAAAGTAGTGCACTATATAGGGAATAGTAGGGTGCTATTTCGGACAAAAGCCCAGGGAAAGAAAAAGAAACGTCCCTTTCCAGTATAAAATATTGAACCAACTTCACTTTTGCTGAGGTTGGTAGAGTCTAGAGTGATGTCAGCTTTTGGTTAAAGGCCCTTTATCTACTTCCCCAGAGTCAGATGCATTCATGGAGACCATTTTTATGTCTAGTGTGAAGGAAGTTAGAGGTAGTTTCGTGAGCCAATGATAACTAGTGTTAGCACAATGACTGGAAGTCTATGGGTATCTGCTAGCATGCTAGTAGATACCCATAGACTTCCAGTCATTGCGCTAACACTTCAGCAGGGGCCTGTTCAGGATGATATAACATCACAGATGGTTCAGAATCCGATAGAAGTGTATTGTGTAGAACAGACAGTACGCCCTGTCATGTAGAATAGAGAATCGTGTCAGTCTGCTCTATTTATGCTATCTCTATCGACAACTTTTACAGTGTTAGTTTCATCAACTGTTATAGAATGATATAATACACAGGTAAAAAGTTATTTTGACTGCACTGGCCCTTTTAAAGAATCCTGTAAGAGTCTGCTGACTTCCACAGCCTTCAAGCTTCCTTTTTAAGAGGCATTTTCTCAGCTATCTGCAATACAGGTATGATTCAAGAATGAAGCATGTGCTAAACATGGGCTTTGCTTCACATCAGTTGACTACTCCATTATAAACACTTTGAGTAAATCAGGAGACCTATATCAATATCTTTGAAAATACCATATATGTATCATTAGCTTTTAAAACAATTCAATCTGATTTAATTTTGTCATATTTTGGATCAGAGTGAGGCTACCTATTGTTCCTGCAGTGAGGATTCACCATCTGCATGGAATGTTTTCATAATTTATCTGCAGATAATCGCCCAAAAGCCTACCAGTATGTCAATTATGGAACCAAATGAACAGCTCTCTTACTGATGCAATTCGGTAGGCTACTGACGAGTCACTCACTTTAACGGCACTGTCTGGCAAGTCATGATGGACTTGATATCGAAAATACAAACGAGATCTTTAGTTTACTTTTCCTGATGCGATACCATGGACATACAACTACGTTGTTTGATTTATGAATGGCAAGGATATATGCGATCAACTTTATTCAGTCAGTTCTACACCTTTTTATAAGCTAGTCAAGCTTACTGTTCGTCAATTAAAGCACAGTAAATGGCCTGTGCGCCACCACACCGTGGCTGCATATGAAACATGCCAGGGTTTTTCTCACTGGCCCGGATGGGCCAGTTGGCCAAAGGTCTACTGGCCCGAACAGAATTTCTACTGGGCCGGAAATGGGGTAGTTCTTAAATGCATTGGGGTCATGCAGGGCCTATAGGTTGGCATGCTTTCTCTGTATATTCAGCTATTAATAGGCTACATTTGGTTGTTATGATACAATATTAAAAAGCTGTGTAATATAATTTAGCGATGCAAGTCATTAATATATTCTATAGAATTGCATTGTATTAATTACATTCATTTTTGTTCCTGAACTGTCATTTTAAGAAGTAAAAAATAGGATGCTGCCCCTTTTTAAGACAAATGTTCCATAAGAGATATTGACATGGCTACAGTAGGCTAGCCAAGAGGAATGCTAGGTATTTTTGCAGTAGCCAGCTTATTGCTAGAATGTTTACTTTTGTAAATCACTTTCCCTAAAATAAGCCCAGTGAGTATATTGATGGGCGCTTCTTTTTGCTCTGGACAGCTCGCGTGTGCAGGCCTCAACTCAGTTTGAGAAGTTGACTCCCGGGAGTGTGGTGGTACTTGAAGGAATGGCCAATCATATTACTCAAATACAAATAGCATGACATTTACGTGTGTAGTCGTCAACGGTAGACTGCGACAGAGCAGGTAAATGTTGAATTGGAACGCAAATATGCGCTGATCCACTTGCCCGACAAATGTTTTTCCTGTCCCAGCGGGCCATCGTTAATGTCGGACCCTGCATGTAAAATAAAATAATTGAATGTGCCAGAAAACAATGGGCAAAGTGGATTTCGACTCATTGTTACCACATTATATGGGATGTGCAAATTCATGGTCTCTCCCTCTGTGTAAAGAAATTAGACTGCAACCACAGCGGACACAACACACACTCCGGTACGGAGAGGCGGGACAGACAGAAGACTGTCAAACCAGCAGTGCTTCCATATCGTTCAATCTAGCGGGAGAGGGCCCGGCAGACTTTTATTTCTGACTAACTAATTGAAAAGTAGCCTAGTTGATTTAAGTGGAAAAAGTATCCTGCTGAAAATTAGTCTGTACAGCAGGCGCTAGTGGAAAACACTGGTTTACACCAACGCAATGAACAACACTCCAGCTCGACTTCATCACCAGCACAAATGTTAAATACGTTAGACCGACTGAGTGATGGAGCCAGACAATCATTAGGAGAGGAGCGGTAGGAGAGAACCATGTACGTATGGCTCCAATCAAAGAGAGGGGAGGAGAAGAGGAGATCCAGGGTAGGGCGGCCCTGACTGCAGCTAAGGCTGCTTCTATTGATAAATTGACCTGTGGGAATCATAATAAAGCCGTTTCCTGAAACCACAACCCTGTTGTCATCTACAACCCTTCAAGTATTTTACAGTAAAGTAGTGAATTGATGAGATGTCTGCAGGTTAGGGTGGGACACGTCTCTCGAGCCCTGACTCCACTGGCGTTAATTCCAAGGCCACCACTAGGGGTAAGTGTGGCCACACGATTCACAGCCCACCGAGCACGTCAGGGAAGAGTATAACACTAACCTCTCTCTCCTCATGCTTTCTCTCTCTCTCATTGGTAAGTTTATCTCTCCATTTTAATTAACTGTACACCCAAGCCGCTGGTATTAAGTGGCATTACAGAAACATTCTTGAAACGGTTCAGTTGTTAGTCTGTCGGTGGCGTATCATTTGATTGTTATGAGAGCGTTGCGTTTCCTCCAAACTATCTAGACTAAAACGCTCTCCGTTGTGGTGTTGGCTCAATAAGACAATTTCAGCGTATCAAAGGATATCTCTGGAGTTAGGTAAGGCAGCTCGCAAGGAGTGAGAGAATGGTGCTGAAGCGCAAAATCGGGATGTATGATATGCAACCCCGGACAATTTGGCGGGCTACAATAGTATTTATCGGCTTTTAATGTATTTTGTTGCCCAAAAGCCGGCAATTACGGCTATCGAAACCCTGTCAAAGACATACGTGCACACGCGTGCGCACACACATTACACACTCAAACGCACGCACACACGCATGAGTTATCTTTGTGTAAAGTGATCTTTAAATGCTATTTCTATTAAATATGATGATTACAAACACTTGTGGTATTTATTTACCCTATTTGTTCCATGGAGATGGACACAAACACACCCTCTATTAACCTCACTGCTTGGGTGTAGCACAAACGCCTGTGGTTGTGGTAATAGAATACAGTATTTTAAATAACTTGGATAACTCCCACCCGCACTATTACTTCTGCACGCTGTTTATTGTGTTGATCATTCATTCACAGACCTTTTTCAAGAGATATCATAGAAAAGGCACACTTTGTTGTATCCTTTCCCCACACTCACGTGGAATATAGAACTATAGAATGCTTACTTCCTCTCAAAAACAATTTCATGTAATAATACAAAATGCCTTCAAAATGTTCTCAAGGGCCTCTCAAGGTGGACAAGAGCCTAGATGGTTTAAAGCTTTTCCATTCCTCCTGAGTGGCATGCTTTAAAAGGAGGAATGTAAGCCATTCAGATTTGCAGTAGTTGGCTAGCACCCATAAGTGGTAGACAGAGTTTATAGAGGAAGAGGTATTATCCTCCTTTCTCTTTCATAATATTTTTTCTCTTTTCCCCTGCTTTGATATGTGAATGTGATGTACCCTCTTTTGTGTGGATTTCTCTCCACTTATCATTCTGTGTCCTATTTAAATGCCACTGTTTTATTTTGTCTTAACCCTTCTTTGCCTGTCACTCTTTTGAAGGTGAGGCTAGTGCGCTCCAACCCCCCCAGTTCAGAGTTCAAAGCCTCTTTCGAAGCCTCCTACCAGGTGTACAAACTCTACCAGATGGCCATTCACCACGACCCTCCAGACAAGCCCACGGAGAGCCAGGTCAGTGGTCACTGGGTCAACCTGCTGAAGGGGCACAGGGAAGGGAGGGAGGGGTGGAGGAAGAGGGTAAAGAGGTGTTTTTGATATCAAAACACAGTGAACCATGTTGAGAGTAAATTCAGTTGCCTTTATTAGAAAACATCCACATTATGTGGAAATGTGTCTTTAGCTTCATTGATATAAAACAAGCAACATTAAAACCTCATCAGGAGCGCCTTGTCAACATGGGGTAAATATCTTGAACCACCAGATGTAATTGTTGTCTGGAGCTTACTAAATAGTTTAACCAGTCTCTCTCCAGTGTGAGAGAAGTATCTCTGACCAATGTTTGTGTGCAATCTGTCATCAGGCAACTAAGATGATACAGATGGGAAATGGAGAGAACGTGGAATTAGGTGACTTGGCCCGACCACTTCAAAAGAAGTGCACTATGTAGGGAATAGGGTGCCATTTGCCATAGTGAATGTTAGGAGTCGATTCCTCTTGACACTGCAAGGAGTCGAGGAATCAATTATTTTGGAGTCGACTCTCCACCACTACGTCATCATTAACAGTTGGGAAAATGGCAGAGAAAGGCAAGTGACAGCAGCGAAGTCCTATATGGTGATGGGCATTTAAAATATTTTCACTATTAGAATAATATCATAATATTTTTTGGGGTATCCGGATAGTCTAAATGCATACACTACTGGTCAAAAGTTTTGGAACACCTACTCGATCAAGTGTTTTTCTTTATTTTTACTATTTTCTACATTGTAGAAGTGTTAAACAAATCAAAATTTATTTTCGATTTGAGATTCTTCAGATAGCCACTATTTGCCTTGATGACTGCTTTGCACACTCTTGGCATTCTCTCAACCAGCTTCATGAGGTAGTCACCTGGAATGCATTTCAATTAGCAGGTGTGCCTTGTTAACAGTTAATTTGTGGAATTTCTTTCCTTCTTAATGCGTTTGAGCCAATCAGTTGTGTTGTGACAAGGTATACAGAAGATAGCCCTATTTGGTAAAAGACCAAGTCCATATTATGGCAAGAACAGCTCAAATAAGCAAAGAGAAACAACTGTCCATCATTACTTTAAGACATGAAGGTCAGTCAATACGGAACATTTCAAGAACTTTGAAAGTTTCTTCAAGTGCAGTGATGACCATCAAGCGTTATGATGAAACTGGCTCTCATGAGGACTACCACTTGAATGGAAGACCCAGAGTTACCTCTGCTGCAGAGGTTAAGTTCATTAGAGTTACCAGCCTCAGAAATTGCAGCCCAAATAAATGCTTCACAGAGTTCAAGTAACAGACATACAGTGGGGAGAACAAGTATTTGATACACTGCCGATTTTGCAGGTTTTCCTACTTACAAAGCATGTAGAGGTCTGTAATTTTTTATCATAGGTACACTTCAACTGTGAGAGACGGAATCTAAAAAAAAATCCAGAAAATCACATTGTATGATTTTTAAGTAATTCATTTGCATTTTATTGCATGACATAAGTATTTGATCACCTACCAACCAGTAAGAATTCCGGATCTCACAGACCTGTTAGTTTTTCTTTAAGAAGCCCTCCTGTTCTCCACTCATTACCTGTATTAACTGCAACTGTTTGAACTCGTTACCTGTATAAAAGACACCTGTCCACACACTCAATCAAACAGACTCCAACCTCTCCACAATGGCCATTACCAGAGAGCTGTGTAAGGACATCAGGGATAAAATTGTAGACCTGCACAAGGCTGGGATGGGCTACAGGACAATAGGCAAGCAGCTTGGTGAGAAGGCAACAACTGTTGGCGCAATTATTAGAAAATGGAAGAAGTTCAAGATGACTGTCAATCACCCTCGGTCTGGGGCTCCATGCAAGATCTCTCCTCGTGGGGCATCAATGATCATGAGGAAGGTGAGGGATCAGCCCAGAACTACACGGCAGGACCTGGTCAATGACCTGAAGAGAGCTGGGACCACAGTCTCAAAGAAAACCATTAGTAACACACTACGCCATCATGGATTAAAATCCTGCAGCGCACGCAAGGTCCCCCTGCTCAAGCCAGCGCATGTCCCGTCTGAAGTTTGCCAATTACCATCTGGATGATCCAGAGGAGGAATGGGAGAAGGTCATGTGGTCTGATGAGACAAAAATAGAGCTTTTTGGTCTAAATTCCACTCGCCGTGTTTGGAGGAAGAAGAAGGATGAGTACAACCCCAAGAACACCATCCCAACCGTGAACCATGGAGGTGGAAACATCATTCTTTGGGGATGCTTTTCTGCAAAGTGGACAGGACGACTGCACCATATTGAGGGGAGGATGGATGGGGCCATGTATCGCGAGATCTTGGCCAACAACCTCCTTCCCTCAGTAAGAGCATTGATGATGGGTCGTGGCTGGGTCTTCCAGCATGACAACGACCCGAAACATACAGCCTGGGCAACTAAGGAGTGGCTCCGTAAGAAGGATCTCAACTCAGCATTCTTTGTCCTCCAAACACGACGAGTTGAGTTTTTACCAAAAAGTTATATTTTGGTTTCATCTGACCATATGACATTCTCCCAATCCTCTTCTGGATCATCCAAATGAACTCTAGCAAACTTCAGACGGGCCTGGACATGTACTGGCTTAAGCAGGGGGACACGTCTGGCACTGCAGGATTTGAGTCCCTGGCGGCGTAGTGTGTTACTGATGGTAGGCTTTGTTACTTTGGTCCCAGCTCTCTGCAGGTCATTCACTAGGTCCCCCCGTGTGGTTCTGGGATTTTTGCTCACCGTTCTTGTTATCATTTTGACCCCACGGGGTGAGATCTTGCGTGGAGCCCCAGATCGAGGGAGATTATCAGTGGTCTTGTATGTCTTCCATTTCCTAATAATTGCTCCCACAGTTGATTTCTTCAAACCAAGCTGCTTACCTATTGCAGATTCAGTCTTCCCAGCCTGGTGCAGGTCTACAATTTTGTTTCTGGTGTCCTTTGACAGCTCTTTGGTCTTGGCCATAGTGGAGTTTGGAGTGTGACTGTTTGAGGTTGTGGACAGGTGTCTTTTATACTGATAACAAGTTCAAACAGGTGACATTAATACAGGTAACGAGTGGAGGACAGAGGAGCCTCTTAAAGAAGAAGTTACAGGTCTGTGAGAGCCAGAAATCTTGCTTGTTTGTAGGTGACCAAATACGTATTTACCACCATAATTTGCAAACAAATTCATTAAAAATCCTATAATGTGATTTTCTGGAATTATTTTTCTCAATTTGTCTGTCATGACGTGTACCTATGATGAAAATGACAGGCCTCTCATCTTTTTAAGTGGGATAACTTGCACAATTGGTGGCTGACTAAATACTTTTTTTCCCCACTGTATATGTTTTTGTACTTTTGACGCCTTTTTCTCCCCAATTTCGTCTTGTCCCATCGCTGCAACTCCCGTACGGACTCGGGAGAGGCGAAGGTCGAGAGCCATGCGTCCTCCGAAACACGACCCTGCCAAGCCACATTGCTTCTTTACACACTTCTCGCTTAACCTGGAAGCCAGCCGCACCAATGTTTTGGAGGAAACACCATACAGCGTGCGTGCGCCCGGCCCGCCACATGGAGTCGCTAGAGCGCGATGGGACAAGGACATCCCGGCCGGCCAAACCCTCCCTTAACCTGGACGACGCTGGGCCAATTGTGTGCCGGTCGCGGCCGGCTGCGACACAGCCTGGGATCGAACCCGGGTCTGGAGTGATGCCTCAAGCACTGCGATGCGGTGCCTTAGACCGCTGCGCCACTCGGGAGGCCTAATTTATTAATTGATTTGTAAATTTAGGCTAATGTCCACAAAAACGTTCCAGTGCTAGGCCTAGGCTTCTTGATGTAGGCCTATTCACTGCAAATGGCTCGCTCCGCTCCACAGGGGCATCAACCATACTACACAGCCTACTCCGGTTGTAAATTGGTACCATGAACTCCATATTAAGAGGCGAGAAATACATTATATACTCACAGAAACCTGTGACTCTCTGTAACTAGAATAAAATATATTTTGATTTGTTTACTTCATGATTCCATATGTGTTATTTCATAGTTTTGATGTCTTCACTATTATTCTACAATGTATATAATAGTAAAAATAAAGGAAAACCTTTGAGTAGGTGTTCCGAAACCTTTGACCGGTAGTGTATGTTTTCAAGATGATTATATATATATATCCTTTTTTTTTTTTTTAACTTTAATGGAGACTTGCTCACAAGACTCGAGAGAGAGAGCCGATACACTGCGCTCCGCTTGTTTCAGCAGAAGCTGGGGAAGGGGCGAGAGAGGAGCAGGGGCGGGTGAGTGTGACAGACTTGGCAAGGAGGGAGCGCGAGAAAGTAGTCAAACTAACTCGCACCAGTTTGACAAACTTGTTGCTGCCATAGGTTATCTATAATAACATCTGGTAGTGCCTGTCTTGACTTCATCAAATCATTTTTAAAGAAGCTATCTAGCTACAGTAGCCAGCAAAGTTAGCCAGCTAGCTAAATTAGCGAAGCTAATTGAGGCTATTTTGCTTTGCTTCCCGTCCTTGTCTACAACATCTCCATTCATATGAAACAACAGTGATCATTTTAGCCTACTCCTTCTAATTTAGCCAACTTAATTCTGTCATTTTAATTCCATTTTGCATTGTTTAAAAATCTCCCACTTCACTTTCTACACATGGAGCCTCTGACTGTAGCGCCTCTTTGATTGACCGACAATAACCACAAGCTACATGTGTGAAACGTGTGTTTTGGAGACAATTATTTGGGGTAACACTAGCCTCCCTGGGGGCAGGGTGTTAAAGCCTGCTCTGACAGACGCACACGAGGACCATACAAGAGCCCTGCCCCTCTGACACTGCCAATTACAAACACCCGTATTCTACTGGAACTAACCCACCCACCCACGTCGGATTAATAAATTCCACCCTCCCTTCATATTTGACCCTCTTTACACACTAGTTTAGATATTACCCTCTCTCACTCCTGCTAATCAGTTGCCCCATTCGTTCATCCAGTGTTTTCCAGAAGCACATTAATTAGCCAGCCAGGATCCCCTGGGAAAAAATAAACTTTTGCAGAACAAGCTCAATTTTGGTGGCCCCTTTTGGTGGTAGATTCTAATGCATTGATTCCATCCGAAATACACAGCGAAATGATTGAGTTTACTTCCCAGATTGGAAAAATGTGTTGTGGTATTGTGTTTACAATTTAAATTACTGAAACGTTTATTTTGTCCGTAGATTTGCTGTATTCCACAAAGTTATATCTAGCACTGCAGTGAGGGGGAGGGGTGCATAACCTTGTGACGTAGCTCTAGCCCTACCTCGCGCTCCCTGAGTGAGAGATGTGCGCACTTTGACAGACAGTCCAACACTAAATCAGAGAGGTTTTGGCATGAAATTTGAGGTTGTTCCCCCTTTTAAGGTATGATTTAGGAAAACACTCTGGCAGACTCTATAGACCAGCGCTGCTTTCTGAGCCAGCAGGGAAGAGGTGTGTGTGTGTGTGTGTGAATGTTTATCAAAATGCTTTTGTCTTTGCGTATCCAATCAGAATAAAGACACACATACAGTATGTCTAGGATAGTCATATCATATACGTGTGTTTTAAGGCCATATCCATGTTTCCTGCCATAGTGGATTTTTTTAAAACTCCCGCACCAAAACAAGTTTTCCACAGAAACACACTCACACACACACTTGCCGTTATCCAGACACACTCACACATGCTGTATCTGGTCTTAACCGTTGTGCTGAGCTGTAACTCTGTGTTCCTGCACATGGGGCATCATTAGACCTATGATTCATTATTCATTACAGCTAAATAATTTAATGTATTAAATGAATAGTTTAGTTCCAAAATGACGAACACTTTGAAGCTCATTTCTGAAGCTTTTACACAGAAATACAATGTATTTTACACCGCATACTGCCATTCCCAGAGTGCATTTCATCTCCCAGGGTGCAATGCTCTGCCCAGGGCTGCTGTCTAGCTACTGCTAACAAGCCCAGACAAACACAAAGTAGTCTAAATATATTGCTGTCATAGCTAAGTTATGAGTGCATTTCACATTACTTTTGGGTTGTAATCATATTATATTGCTCACATGAATGTCATGCTGAATATATGTTTGTTATTGTCACGCAAAGATAATTCGAATTTAGTTGCTATTAGAACTTTACAATGCAAATGTCATGTGTAAAATAGTTTTGGGGAACTAAACCTCCCTTGCAATGCACTGTTTTGTAACACTTTTTGCTTAGGGACAGTTAGAAATGTACTGGGATGGGGGGTGCTGGTCCTAAATAGGGCACTGTTTTATTTTTATATACTGTATATATATAATTTTTTGGTGCACGGAAGGGTAGTGCATTCACCATTTTGCAGGTTTTACTATATAATTTCTTCCAGATTTCCTCATCTGCTTGCATGCGCCTCCTCCATCAAGGTGTTTTGGTACTTCCATTATGCACTACCTTTTTCTGCCCACTTACTATACATTCAACTCTATCCTGCCCTCAATTCATAGTGACAATAGTGGTAGGTGGATCATTTGTTCAGATCTGTAATAGGTTAACTAGCAATCATACCACACATATCTTTAAAATATGCACAAATGTTATATACACTGCTCAAAAAAATAAAGGGAACACTTAAACAACACAATGTAACTCCAAGTCAATCACACTTCTGTGAAATCAAACTGTCCACTTAGGAAGCAACACAGATTGACACTAAATTTCACATGCTGTTGTGCAAATGGAATAGACAACAGGTGGAAATTATAGGCAATTAGCAAGACACCCCCAATAAAGAAGTGGTTCTGCAGGTGGTGACCACAGACCACTTCTCAGTTCCTATGCTTCCTGGCTGATGTTTTGGTCACTTTTGAATGCTGGCGGTGCTTTCACTGAATGCTGGCGGTGCTTTCACTCTAGTGGTAGCATGAGACGGAGTCTACAACCCACACAAGTGGCTCAGGTAGTGCAGCTCATCCAGGTTGGCACATCAATGCGAGCTGTGGCAAGAAGGTTTGCTGTGTCTGTCAGCGTAGTGTCCAGAGCATGGAGGCGCTACCAGCTGACAGGCCAGTACATCAGGAGACGTGGAGGAGGCCGTAGGAGGGCAACAACCCAGCAGCAGGACCGCTACCTCCGCCTTTGTTAAAGGAGGAGCAGGAGGAGCACTGCCAGAGCCCTGCAAAATGTGAAACAGACTCCATGAGGATGGTATGAGGGCCTGACGTCCACAGGTGCAGGACGTTTGGCATTTGCCAGAGAACACCAAGATTGGCAAATTCGCCACTGGCGCCCTGTGCTCTTCACAGATGAAAGCAGGTTCACACTGAGCACATGTGACAGAGTCTGGAGACGCCGTGGAGAATGATCTGCTGCCTGCAACATCCTCCAGCATGGCCGGTTTGGCGGTGGGTCAGTCATGGTGTGTGGGTGGCATTTCTTTGGGGGGCCGCACAGCCCTCCATGTGCTCGCCAGAGGTAGCCTGACTGCCATTAGGTACCGAGATGAGTTCCTCAGACCCCTTGTGAGACCATATGCCGGTGCGGTTGGCCCTGGGTTCCTCCTAATGCAAGACAATTCTAGACCTCATGTGGCTGGAGTGTGTCAGCAGTTCCTGCAAGAGGAAGGCATTGATGCTATGGACTGGCCCGCCCGTTCCCCAGACCTGAATCCAATTGAGCACATCTGGGACATCATGTCTCGCTCCATCAACCAACGCCACGTTGCACCACAGACTGTCCAGGAGTTGGCGGATGCTTTAGTCCTGGTCTGGGAGGAGATCCCTCAGGAGACCATCTGCCACCTCATCAGGAGCATGCCCAGGCGTTGTAGGGAGATCATACAGGCACGTGGAGGCCACACACACTACTGAGCCTCATTTTGACTTGTTTTAAGGACATTACATCAAAGTTGGATCAGCCTGTAGTGTGGTTTTCCACTTTAATTTTGAGGGTGACTCCAAATCCAGACCTCCATGGGTTGATAAATTTGATTTCCATTGATACTTTTTGTGTGATTTTGGTGTCAGCACATTCAACTACAGTGAGGGGGAAAAGTATTTGATCCCCTGCTGATTTTGTACGTTTTCCCACTGACAAAGACATGATCAGTCTATAATTTTAATGGTAGGTTTATTTGAACAGTGAGAGACAGAATAACAACAAAAAAATCCAGAAAAACGCATGTCAAAAATGTTATGAATTGATTTGCATTTTAATGAGGGAAATAAGTATTTGACCCCTCTGCAAAACATGACTTAGTACTTGGTGACAAAACCCTTGTTGGCAATCAAAGATGTCAGACGTTTCTTGTAGTTGGACACCAGTTTTGCACACATCTCAGGAGGGATTTTGTTCCACTCCTCTTTGCAGATTTTCTCCAAGTCATTAAGGTTTCGAGGCTGACGTTTGGCAACTCGAACCTTCAGCTCCCTCCACAGATTTTCTATGGGATTAAGGTCTGGAGACTGGCTAGGCCACTCCAGGACCTTAATGTGCTTCTTCTTGAGCCACTCCTTTGTTGCCTTGGCCGTGTGTTTTGGGTCATTGTCATGCTGGAATACCCATCCACGACCCATTTTCAATGCCCTAGCTGAGGGAAGGAGGTTCTCACCCAAGATTTGACGGTACATGGCCCCGTCCATCGTCCCTTTGATGCGGTGAAGTTGTCCTGTCCCCTTAGCAGAAAAGCACCCTCAAAGCATAATGTTTCCACCTCCATGTTTGACGGTGGGGATGGTGTTCTTGGGGTCATAGGCAGCATTCCTCCTCCTCCAAACACGGCGAGTTGAGTTGATGCCAAAGAGCTTGATTTTGGTCTCATCTGACCACAACACTTTCACCCAGTTCTCCTCTGAATCATTCAGATGTTCATTGGCAAACTTCAGACGGCCCTGTATATGTGCTTTATTGAGCAGGGGGACCTTGCGGGCGCTGCAGGATTTCAGTCCTTCACGGTGTAGTCTGTTACCAATTGTTTTCTTGGTGACTATGGTCCCAGCTGCCTTGAGATCATTGACAAGATCCTCCCGTGTAGATTCCTCACCGTTCTCATGATCATTGCAACTCCACGAGGTGAGATCTTGCATGGAGTCCCAGGCCGAGGGAGATTGACAGTTATTTTGTGTTTCTTCCATTTGTGAATGATCGCACCAACTGTTGTCACCTTCTCACCAAGCTGCTTGGCGATGGTCTTGTAGCCCATTCCAGCCTTATGTAGGTCTACAATCTTGTCCCTGACATCCTTGGAGAGCTCTTTGGTCTTGGCCATGGTGGAGAGTTTGGAATCTGATTGATTGATTGCTTCTGTGGACAGGTGTCTTTTATACAGGTAACAAACTGAGATTAGGAGCACTCCCTTTAAGAGTGTGCTCCTAATCTCAGCTCGTTACCTGTATAAAAGACACCTGGGAGCCAGAAATCTTTCTGATTGAGAGGGGGTCAAATACTTATTTCCCTCACTGTATGTAAAGAAAAAAGTATTTAATAAGATTATTTCATTCATTCAGATCTAGGATGTGTTGTTTAAGTGTTCCCTTTAATTTTTTGAGCAGTGTATATAAATCCACAAGAACATAGAGGAATAGCTGATGGGCAGCGGAGAGGCCAGGTGCGTCGTTGCGCATGAAAGAACAGTCAAGACATGAGACACGCAGCTCAAAAGGCGCCCCCTATTGATCGTGAAAAAGGCCATACAAATGTTATTTACTATATAACGGATGCCCCTCTTCACATTGTAAATAAATAAATAAAATAGTGATTCATTTAATTTGCGGTGAATTGAATCATGGGGGGAAAAAATAATAATTTGGAAATAGCAAACAGTAAAAGGAAAACATTTAGCTGTAGCCTTCCTTCCGAATTGTCGCTGCAAAACTCATTTTGTATGTACTTTTAAGTTGATTTCGACATTCAATTTATGGGACATTACAACTCAATAGATGCTAGTAGTCAACCTGAAGTAAACACTTCTATCGGCTCTATAAAATCCATGATGCGTGCTGATGTTGCACAAAAACCTTCCCAATTAAATGTTGACTGCAAAGTAGGCCTGCCTAATAGAATGATATCATGATGATTTGTATAAATCGAGTGCACATTTGTTTTGCATACGCTGCCATCACGTGCAGTACAGAAATCTGACAGAAAAACTGCTAACCTAACACAAATATACAGTGACTAAAACTGGGACATGCTTTTAATGGTGCTCTCCATTTTTTTTTTACCCTGACTGGGACTGAAACCCTGATCCCTGTGACTCATTACAAAACCATTATACTGTCACCTATATTGCTAAATGAGCCATGATGAGGGGGGCAGGTAGCTTAGCGGTTAAGCGCGTTGGGCCAGTAAACGAAAGGTCGCTGGTTCGAATTCCCGAGCCGACTAGGTGAAAAATCTGTTGATGTGCCCTTGAGCAAGGCACTTAACCCTAATTGCACCTGGAAGTCGCTCTGGATAAAAGCGTCTGCTAAATGACAAAAATTTAATGGTACTATTCTTACCAAGTGGGTTAACCCTATTGGCACGATTCGTAGGATGTTTGTCTTTCAAGTTAGCAACCCGAATGGTATTACCTGCCCCACCGCTCACTACAATACCAAAAGGTTTAGTATTATTACAAGGGGTACAACTTGGGTTGGGATTACTTACTTGGGGGGGTGGCAGTGTGGCGGCTCGCCTAACCTTTCAAACAAAATAAATCCGTTATACAGTTAATTAAATTGATGGCCTTAAGGACAATAAAATTGTCTTACCTAGACTAGCATAAAACACCACAATGCAATGATTATTTGCAATATTGTTTTCAAGTGAGTACATTTGAGTACAATTCTACTCTAGGATGTAAACTGCAGTGAAAATGTAATTTGAATAATGGCGTAAAAGCCCTGTTATTTGAATGTTTCATTCCATTTGCTTCAATTGTGGGTCTATTCTCGACACATTATAAGGCACAGAACAGTCTGGCTGTATTTTTACTTTTGATGCTGATGCTCTGTCTGTTGCCGATCCTCATTCTCCCGATATAGGGCTATGCCCCCAGCAGTCCCAGTTATTCAGGAAAGCTTAACACAGGTTCTGCCTCCTTTCCAATCCGCTATTCCTTGACTGCGTCAATATAGGCAAAATATTTTTCAATTAACTTTTAAAATGTATTACGTTTTATGTGTGGCATAAACACAACCAGTCAAAATGTTTTAATCTGATTAGGCTACTTCAAAAGTCTCCTGTAGGCGACTTGCTCACTGTGTTGTTGTTTTTATCGCACTGCTTTGCTTTATCTTGGCCAGGTCGCAGTTGTAAATGAGAACTTGTTCTCAACTGGCTTACCTGGTTAAATAAAAATAAAAAAACTTCATCCACTCTACTATAATTTCAGCATCCAAACTGCACACTGGCCATTCAATGAATGGAAAGAGACATCTGTTACAAAACACAATAGTTTAATGAAATTTTGAGATTGTCAAGCCAAGCCTTCGATACTGAGTAGGGAGGGATGTATTTTCTGTTTGACATACTCTAAGCGCTCGAAGTCGGTAATCGGTATGCAGTTATGCGTTGCTTATTGGTTGTGTGTGGTGCATTGACACAGAAACCTGTTGGTGTAAAATTGTTGCATATATTTTATATACACTGAACAAAAATATAAACGCAACATGTTTCATGAGCTGAAATAAAAGATCCCATAAATGTTTCATATGCACAAAAAGCTTAGTTATCTCATTTTGTGCACAAATGTGTTTACATCCCTGTTAGTGAGCGTTTCTTCTTTGCTAAGATAATCCATCCACCTGACAGGTCTGGCATATCAAGAAGCTGATTAAACAGCATGATCATTACACCAGGTGCACCTTGTGCTGGGGAATAAAAGGCCACTCTAAAATGTGCAGTTTTGTCACAAAACTGCCACAGATGTCTCAAGTGTTGAGGGAGCGTGGAATTGGCATGCTGACGGCAGAAATGTCCACCAGAGCTGTTGCCAGAATGTAATGTTAATTTCTCTACCATAAGCCACCTCCAACGTTGTTTTAGAGAATTTGGCAGTACGTCCAACTGGCCTCACAACCGCAGACCCACGTGTATGGCTTTTGTGTGGACGAGCGGTTTGCTGATGTCAACGTTGTGAACAGAGTGCCCCATGGTGGCGGTGGGGTTATGGTATGGGCAGGCATAAGCTACGGACAATAAACACAATTGCATTTTATCGATGGCAATTTCAATGCACAGGAGATACAGTGACGAGATCCTGAGGCCCATTGTGAGGCCCACTTTTTTAAAGGTACCTGTGACCAACAGATGCATATATGTATTCCCAGTCATGTGAAATCCATAGATTAGGGCCTAATGAATTTATTGCAATTGACTGATTTCCTTATATAATTTGTAACTTCGTAAAATCTTTGAAATTGTTGCCTATTTTTGTTCAGTATAATTGTAAATATAGCATCAAAATGTTGAAAATCTGATTTCCCCCTAGCTGATTGTTGTCTACAGCTGGCTCTGATCGTAGTGTAATTAGACAGGCAGGGAGAGTGAGCTCGTCCGTGCTGGTCGGCGAACCCTCAACCTTCTGGCCCATAGCCCTACGTGGCATCGACTGTGCCACAAAACCATGCTGAAGTGGTCATGTCGATATCCACGTTTATAAACACAGGGTTGCTACAGTTATTTGTGATGGTAATCATTTTTTGAGGGGGGAGGGTGTGCACATTTTTTTTTTCAATACAAGGGGAGTGTCATGAAAAAAAAAGAATAATATATATATATATATATATATCACACCTCCAGTTGAACTGTCAATTAGTAGTTTCGGTGGGCTGGCCCTCATCTGCTCTGTATGCAAAGTATTCCCATAGTTCGCTTCTGTAACCAGTTTTGTCAACAAGCTGCGGGCGTGGAGGTATGACATTTTTGTTAGAAGCCATGCTGTCAGCATTTTCTTTCACTCGCTTGCTTACTACTAGCTTACTTACTACTGCCCCCTTGAGAAGATTCAGACAAATTACTAGACACTCGATCCTCTCAATCCGTATTCTCTATATGATTGATGTGAGACTCATTTGACAGAAATACCGAAATTAACAACAATTCTAGTACCGAACCATTTTACATATTATAGTATCGAAAAGTACCGACGCTTTGGTATACCGTGCAACACTATTCCCTAAGGTTCATTAAATGTTGCGTCACATGTTGCATCATGTTCTATTAGCAGGATTCCATTGACGCTCTAGATCCCTACAGATCCCCTCTAACTTCTTTTAAGGTCAGAGGTCAACTCACTCTTTTTTTTTCTTTCTCCCAGGTGACCATTATCACCAGCCTCAGAACAACCCAGAGAGATTTGAGTTTTCACCAGTTTTTTTCCCCTCCTTAAAGTAGTGGTCTTAAAGTGGTCTTTAATTTTGAATCGCCAAATGATAGGAGGATGAAGGTCCATGAAAAAGAGGAGTAAAATTGTTGACCAGAGGACATTTCTCCAAAAAGTAAGATCTTTGTCCCCATGTGCAGATGCAAACCGTAGTCTGGCTTTTTTATGGCGGTTTTGGAGCAGTGGCTTCTTCCTTGCTGAGCGGCATTTCAGGTTATGTCGATATAGGACTCGTTTTACTGTGGATATAGATACTTTTGTACCTGTTTCCTCCAGCATCTTCACAAGGTCCTTTGCTGTTGTTCTGGGATTGATTTGTACTTTTCGCACCACAGTGCGTTCATCTGTAGGAAACAGAACACGTCTCCTTCCTGAGCGGTATGACGGCTGCTTGGTCCCATGGTGTTTATACTTGCGTACCATTGTTTGTACAGATGAACGTGGTACCTTCAGGCGTTTGTAAATTGCTCCCAAAGATGAACCAGACTTGTGGAGGTGAACAATTCTTTTTCTGAGGTCTTGGCTGATTTCTTTTGATTTTCCCATAAAGTCAAGCAAAGAGGCACTGAGTTTGAAGGTAGGCCTTGAAATACATCCGCTGGTACACCTCCAATTGACTCAAATTTTGTGTATGTCCATTACATGAAAAATCAATTGAAATTACAGGTTGTAAGCAACAAAATAGGAAAAACGCCAAGGGGGATGAATACTTTTACAAGGCACTGTATTGTGTACGTGTGTGTGTGTCCGAGGTGGCTGCTTGCCTTCCTAATTGCCTTGCTACCCAGACTCCTTGCTCCGTCCAAACACTACGCCATGCCCATGAACATTCGTTTTTTCTTCGCAATGAGTCTGGATTTGAGTACCTCCCCGATCCTTCACCGAATGCGAACACGTTCGGAGCTGTCTGATTGGTCCAGAAACCGATTGGTTGGGCCAGAACCAGAACACACGTGGGTTAAGTGGTGGTTTGAAAATTCATAATTGGCTTTGATTAGTGATGTAACGATTCACTGATACGCATTTGTTCCCAATTCAAATATTTAAGATTCAATTGCCTCGGTCCGCAGAGGCCAAAGCGATCCAAATGTAGCATGCATCGGTCAGAAAATCAATTCAAACATTCTGAATCGCCGGTTCACAATTTTCTTCTGCTCATATTACATTCTTTCTACCTTCAGAAAATACCTCATCTTTTATGACAACTGATGTGTCCTCTCCTTCAGTGTTCAACTGCATGTAACTGTGTGGACAGTCATTGATCAAAGTCATTTTGCATGCCGAACAACCCCAGGCAATATCAGTAGCCTAGTCAAATGGCGCACTGTGCCCAGCTTCGCACGCTGACCAACGGCATCTTCTGCATTCAAATGCTAAAATGGCTTGCATGGTATTGGGCTTTATTAGTTGAGTGACAACCTTAGCAATTTGCTAGGTTATTGTTATTTATGCACTGTTGAAAATGGTGTTTTACCGGAATAAAAGTAAGCTACCGGAGACACAACTCTCTTCTGCCTATACCTGCTAAACGGGGCTTACAATATATTTTATTTTGATTGTTCAGGTTCACCATCAGCAATAGTTCTAGTCGTTTTGCTTTAAACAAGCAGTGTATATGATCATTTTTAGATATAAAGGGTAAATTGATAATTTCATAACGAGGACAGCAATCACTTTTGCGATGCGCACTACGTGGCCAAAGCGAAAGAAGAGAAGATCACTCCATTAAAAACGATTCACCAAACGGTCAAAGCCATTTTGATTTTGAGATGGGGATGAAATCCAAAGTTGTGCTGTACAGTGAGCTCCAAAAGTATTGGGACTGTGATACATTTGTTGTTGTTTTGGCTCTGTACTCCAGCACTTCGGATTTAAAATGATACAATGACTGAGTTAGACGCACAGATATCATAACCCCAAGACATCCTAACCTCTCACCATTACAATAACAGGGAAAGTTAGCATTTTTCATCATTATTCACGATGCATTTGTAAACAATAAATATTGATTATTCACGAGGCGTTTGTAAACAATAAATATTGATACATTACTAGCTCAAAACTTAATCTGCAAAATTGACAAGTTAATCAGTGGGTGATGGTGATTTCAGAACAAAAGTGGGGGGACAAAAAACAGGCTACATCTTATAGTGGTAGTTGGGTGGTAGATGCCTAGTCGCCCTTATGGCTCAGCTCAGGTGCCTACATAGTACATACACCATAGACACCGATTTTTATATATATATACGGATGGACGGACGGACGTCAGCTCAGAGAGGCCCAGCAAATGAGCTCCATCAGCAGCAGTTTTTTATTTAGAATGGAAAATTAATGTGCTTATACAACAAATGTTAGTTCATCGAATCGCATTGAACCGAATCACATTGATTTGTTCTCTAATCAAACTGAATCGCACTGAATCATTTCAAACTAAAACATATCGTTCCTGTATCGTATCGGTGACCATGTAACGAATCGTCTTGAAAAGGAAAGATGCACATCCCTAGCTTTGATACTCTGATTGGTTAGAGACGACGCAATCGTTTTTCGACTCCAAACCCACCACTGGTGTGCGTGGCCAAAGAGCTCTATTTTCATGTCATCTGACTATAGCACCATCTGGAGTTTGATAAACGGCATTGGCATTTGGAATGGAACCAGTTCTATGTTCAGATGACATGAAAATAGAGCTCTTTGGCCACGCACACCAGAAAAGTACCTCATACCTACGTTTAAAATATGGTGCTGGATCTTTTAATGTTATTGGGGTATTTTCCTTCCACTGGTCCAGGGGCAACAGCATCATTAACTTTATAAGTACGAGGACATCTTAGCCAAAAACCTGGTTGCCTCTGCCAGGAGGCTGACACTTGGCCGCAAATGAATCTTCCAGCAAGACAATAACACCAAACACTAATCAAAATCCCCAATGAAATGGTTAATTGACCACAAAATCAATATTTTGCAATGGCCATCTCAGTCTCCGGACAGATTCTGTATGGAGGAATGGTCTTACATCCCTCCCAACATGTTCTCCAATCTCATAAAACATTTTAGAAAAAGGCTGTGTCGTTATCCTCGCAAGGGGAGGGTGCTAGAGTATTGAAAACGGGTGGAAATAATTTGACCCTTATCTTTTAAAGTTTTTTTTATTACTTGTTAAACCAAATCTCTTTCTCTGAGCAATTGTATTAGTGTAGTATAATTTCCCTATTGTCAATAATTATGGACCTGACTGTATGTGTGTGTGGTGAAAGTGTTTCCTGCCAGCCTGTCACAGTTGGTGTGTGTTAGTGATACTAATGCCGTTTGCTCCAGAGCGGGGCATGCTCTGGCAGAGAGAGCAGGGGAGTGACGCCCCGTCGCCTGTCATTTCTCCCCAGTACAGACTCTGGAAAACACACACACTTCACTGACTCAGACACACACACACCACTCACTTGGAGGACTCTTACTCTTGTCTCGAACGTTGGTTGCACCTGAGCCAGGACTGTCGGACAGTGAACCTTGCCGTCAGCACTCATTACTCTCATATTGGCTCTGCTCCTCTGTACACACACACACACACACACACTGGACAGTTGTTGTTATTGTTTTCATCATACTGCCACTCTTGACTCTATCGGACTTTCTCACTGTCTATCTGCTGGGAAAGAGGCCAGTGAGTTTTATGTGGTGTCTCCCCCAAGCACAAGTGATGTCCGGTGCAGTTGTGATGACGTATGTGTGTAGGTGAGTGAGAGCATGCCTGTGTGTGTGCGTAAGTGTTTAGGCGTGTTGGCTCTGTGTGTGCGCAAACCTTTGCATCTGCGTGTGCATGTCTCACAAAGCTGGCTCTTGGCTGACTCCTTGGGACTAGTGGGCTGAGGCTCCAGGCCCAGTTCCCCCTGCAGTTCCCCTAGCGGCCCTCTGGGGGGTGCCGTGATGAGAGGATTAAAAACACTCTGCTAGCCCTCTGCCGCCACCGAGATAGAGAGGACAAAACGAAAGGTTAAGAAAGGAGAAGAGGGCATGCTGTGTGTGACTGGCGTCCTAACAGTAAGTGGCAGGATGGAGTTGAGGGAGGGAGGCTGTGGGTTTGAGTTTGTTCTTGGTACTAGTACTGTTCTAGGTGCGTCCCCATTCTCCAACCTTCTCCCAAAGTGTGCACTTGCACACACGCCGTCAAAGATTTGATTTAACAATGGTGGAAACCTTGGCGATGTTGAAGCTATTTACCCTAACTCTAAATGGCTAACAACAACGGTTTTGGTGACACCATAGTTTTCTTGACATCAGCATTGTCTGATCATACCCTCAAGACATGCTAACCTCACCATTACTAATAACAGGGGAGGTTAGCATGTCTTGAGGTTATGCTCAGGCAATGTATCTATCAGGCAGTGATGGCTCTGTGGTGTCACCAGTGTCATGGCTTGGGGTATGATCATTCAGGATTTTCCGTAATCATGGTAGCATCCACATTAACGTAGAAGTGTTTAGAAACATTATATTCTTATTTACAATATTAGTGAATCCAAAATGACACAATACATTATTTACCGTTCATTTCTATATGAAATAAATAAAATAAGCTAAAAAACAACCAAAACGAACTGCAAATGCATCCAACAAATGTGTAAAGTCACAAGCTTGATGTAGTCATTGCGTGCTAGGAATATGGGACCAAATACTAAACTTTAAGGTTGTCAATAATTTTGACCCATACCTTTTTCAGAAAACAAATTATTACTTGTTAAACAAAATCTCTTTCTCTGAGCAATTGTATTAGTATAAAATAATATAATTTCCCTTATTGTTTTTGCATTATAGCTCAGTATTTGAATTATTTATTTTATACAGTCATTATTGCTCATCTGTCAATAATTTCGGACCCTACTGTAGATTACTGGATTGTGGTGAAATACTGCCCTGAGTATGTGACGGTCACTTACTATAGTCAGGTTCCCTTAGTTAAGTGCCCATTGGCTTCACCACTCCTGTTTATGACAGATTAGCTGTCTACCTGCCCCCGTCTTCCTTCCCCCTTATTGACCAAAGCACGGTCAATCAGACAGCAGTGACCATCAGTCGCCAGGAAACTGGTCAATTTTTACTGGTTTTGGATTATTCATAGGGAGGGAGGGGTGGTCGAGAGAGATGGGTGGAGGGAAAGAGAGGGGAAAGTAGAGACATTAAGAGGGATGAGAGAGGAGAGGAGGTAGAGGGAGGAAAGTAGGTAGAGAGAGAGGGAGAAGGAGAAAGGAAAGGAGGGAGGAAGAGAGTGAAATAGGGATAGAAGGAGAGACCGAGAGACCCACTAATGATCGTAGCCATTTGGTTAATAGCCTTTTACAGAGCAGCACACAAATACTTCCTGTTTTATGGCTGTGTTATGTTATTTCATACCCCCCTCTGCTCTGTCTGAGGTCAGTCTGGAACCTCTGTCTCGTGTGTTTGTTTCGCTGTATAACCACTCCCCCTCCTCCTTAGCAAAGAGAGTGGAACCAAAATATAAATCCAACATGCAACAATTTCAAAGCTGATTGTCACCAAACACTTTTCATTCACTTCGTCTCCCCCGCCTCACGTCTCTCCCAGTCAAGATCATCTTTGCTCGATCCTCGAAATGACTGTGTGAATGTCATGGGTCTTAGAGACAGCGCGCACTTTTATAAAAGAGATGGCTTCTTCTATGCTAATGTTGATCAGTAAAATAAGTCTCAAAAAGGTTTTTCATCTATAGCCTCATGAAATCAGCCAAAACAAGCTCATTAACTCAATGCATGTACACACTCCTATTGAATATGCATTCACCTGTATTGTGAATAGGCCTTGATTTACCCAGTTTGTCATAAGAGATGTACCATTCAAATAAATTATTACTATTATGTTATGTATATGTAGTTACACTTAACAAAAATACAAACGCAACATGCAATAATTTCAATGATTTTACTGAGTTACTGTTCATATAAGGAATTCAGTCATGACACATCTCCTTCGCATTGAGTTGATCAGGCTGTTGATTGTGTCCTGTGGAATGTTGTCCCACTCGGGAACTGGAACACGCTGTTGTACACGTCGATCCAGAACATCTCAAACATGCTCAATGGGTGACATGTCCGGTGAGTATGCAGGCCATGGAAGAACTGGGACATTTTCAGCTTCCTGGAATTGTGTATGAGGTGATGGAGGCGGATGAATAGCACGACAATGGGCCTCAGGATCTCATCACGGTGTTTCTGTGCATTCAAATTTCCATCTATAAATGGCAATTGTGTTTGTTGTCTGTAGCTTATGTCTGCCCATACCTTAACACCGCCGCCACCATGGGGTACTCTGTTCACAACGTTGACATCAGCCAACCCACTCGCCCACACAACGCTATACACGCTGTCTGCCATCAGCCCGGTATAGTTGAAACCGGGATTCATCCGTGAAGAGCTCACTTCTCCAGCGTGCCAGTGGCCATCGAAGGTGAGCATTTGCCCACTGAAGTCTGTTACGACACGGAATTGAAGTCAGGTCAAGACCCTGGTGAGGACGAGGAGTACGGAGATGAGCATCTCTGAGACGGTTTCTGACAGTTTGTGTAGAAATTCTTCGGTTCCGCAAACCCACAGTTTCATCAGCTGTCCGGGTGGGTGGTCTCAGACAATCCCGCAGGTGAAGAAACCGGATGTGGAAGTCCTGGGCTGATGTGGTTATACGTGATCTGCGGTTGTGAGGCCGGTTGGACGTACTACCAAATTCTCTAAAACGACGTTGGAGGCAGCTTATGGTAGAGAAATTAACATTCAATTCTCTAGCAACAGCTCTGGTGGACATTCCTGCAGTCAGCATGCCAATTGTACGCTCCCTCAACTTGAGACATCTGTGGTGTTGTGTGACAAAACTGTACTTTTTAGTGACCTTTTATTGTCCCCAGCAAAAGGTGCACCTGTGTAATGATTATGCTGTTTAATCCGCTTCTTGATATGCCACACTTGTCAGGTGGATGGACTATCTTGGCAAAGGAGAAACGCTCGCTAACAGGGATGTAAATAAATGTGTGCGCAAAATACGGGAGAATTACGCTTTTTGTGCGTATGAAACATTTCTTGGATCCTTTATTTCAGCTCATGAAACATGGCACCAACACTTTACATGTTGCGTTTATATTTTTTGTTCAGTTACCCCAGAAATGAATGGCACAACTTGCTTCCTTGTGAAACACAAAACTAATTTGCACCCGATTAGAAGTGTGGGGTTAGTGAGTGTGTAGTTCAGGGTTGCCCAACCCTGTTCCTGGAGAGCTACCCTCCTGTAGGTTTTCGCTCCAACCCCAGGTGTTACTAACCTGATTCATCGTATCAACCTGCTAATTATTAGATTCAAGTGTGCTAGATTAGGGATAGAGCAAAAATCTACAGGACGGTAGCTCTCCAGGAACAGGGTTGGGCAGTCCTGGTGTAGTTGATCTGTGTGTATATGTCTGGGGTGGGGGTTAGAATCTTAGTGTGTGTGTGTGTGTGTGTGTGTGCGCGTACGTGTGTGTGTACAGTTGTGTGTGCATGGGGTGCAAGAAGCTGCCATATAGGCCTACGGTATGAACTCATCTGTTGGTTTTACATTACTGCCCTAGTGACCTCTCATTGTCATTATTAGACTGAAGGGCCACATGGGAGGAGTTATCTTATCAGTTAATATATTTTTTATGTCAGTTTAATAACAATTGTTTTATGTCCAAATATAAACCTGTCAGTGTATGAACCTCATGATTAATGTTTCCATTTGTGAAAACACGGTCTTCCCCTCTATGGCATATTGAATTTACTCTCCATTTGATATATTACACCTTAAGCACAGGAATGGGAATGTTACACTATAAGAGACAGTTACTGGGGCAATGTATGGTTTTCATTAAACATTTGTGGCCTGTAGAGAGTAAGTAACCGTCATAACTAACCATGTATTTTTCTCTCTGGCTGCTCACCCCCCCCTCCCCCCACCCCCTCCTCTACAGTTCAGGAGATTTCTCTGTGACTCGCCACTTGAGGTATGTACCCCTGCCCTGGACCGTATCTATGAAAGGAATCGCAGGACCTCGCGGAGATGCCTTCATATAAGTTCTCCCAGGCCCAGAACCCAGGATACTTGAAGCCCCACCCCATAGCACTCCACTATATACCATTTCCACTGGTCAGCGGTGCAGCTTGTCACCGGTGATCAGGGATAGAGGGAGGAGAGAGAGGGAGAACAAAATGATAACGCAAGATAATTACATCACATAACTCCCATTCATACAACTACTTAAGAATAACAGATCAGGGTGTACTGATGAAAGTATGCCTGTAACTGTAAGTTGATGAAATAGGGATTATCATACTGATTTATCTACTGACCAGTACAATAAAGGATAAACACAACAGTAAACATTCATACATCCACTCTCTCATACTCATTCTAACAAAACGATACCACGGCAAAAAAACAAGGCGTATTAGCCAAAGTCACAGAATGGCACTTGATCGAGACATTTCAATATCATTACATTTAAACGTTTTGATTTTAGAATGTACAGGATCCATTAATGAATCAATTATACAGTAGTAGCTAGCTTTGAATGCAAGCACTCTCCTGTTATTATATTACACATTCCTGACCTAGTTATTATTAGAAGCATTATACATTAATAGAGATTCAAACGGTTAAATGTAGTAACACATGTGGTCCGTGTGTTGGTACAAGCACACATGCAGCCATGCATGCACGCACACGCGCACCCCCCCCCCCCCTAGTCCCTTGTACTTTCTCTATGAGAGCCCTCCAGCTGGACAAGGGACTCTGGGGGATGGACTCAGGAAGCGGGTATTGTTTATTTTTGGATTGGTTTTACTTAGCTTCTCTTGGAGAGTTGAAATGGAGTAGAGGGAAATGTGGTGTCCAGATTGGGGTCTGTGTGTGACGGTACTGAAGAACAGGCCTTGATCCGATCCATTTTCCGGCTGTACCAAGGCACAGTCAGGCTGCTACTCTGCCTTGTGTGTCTACATTTGTGTTTGTTGAGGCTGATACTGGTACAGATGTGTAATGTGGTAGGCATCCTTTAAAGAAACAGCTGGTTCAAGTGCCCACTGCCCAAGTCTCATGAGCCATACTGAAAGTCTTGCACTAGCTAGCCATAAGAAAGTTGAGAGAGAGAGACTAGGAGAATTGGCACAAAGCTCAGAGTTGGGTGCTACCTTGTTTGAGGAGCAGTTGAGGGTTAGTTGGAGAATGTTGCTGTTTCATTGGGACTGAAATTAAATGGCTGATTTCATGAATGCTGTATCTCTGTGGTCTATGGCTGTACAGTATGTATGGGTTCAAGACACTCAAGGGGACTCGTTCCAACCCTCCACAGACACAGCGAACAAATACAAGATACAAGGACCAGACATGACTAGATGGCACAGAGCAGGCCATCTGTTGAGATCAGGAAATGCACTGGAACTGTTAAGGTCAGGGCAATTACAGATGGGATGGGACTTTAAAATAGCTATTTTAATGGGTTAGAAGGATGGAGATGCACACACTGCGTCACCTTCAATGCCCTGTGGTCCCCCTCCAGCCTCTCTTAATGAAGATCGTTAGCCTTTATGAGAAACAAGCTTTTATCACCTCAAGGCTGGCGTCCAGACGCACTGAATTACACGGGCTTTGTTCCTATGGGGACACCACTTCTTCTCAGGCTGCTCCCCCCCCCATCTCATTTACACACACACACTACATGCATCCCTATACAGTATATACATATGCAAGTGGCCATTTCAACAAAAAATGATACACACTCAAGGTTTACCCTCAAAATATCCCCCCCCGCACCACATACATACATACATACATACATACATACATACACACACACACACACACACACACACACACACACACACACACACACACACACGGATATTGAGGTTAATCGGGGCTCTTGTAGTCTAGTTGTTTGTTTTTGTGTTTATCCCATCGCACCACAATTAAAGGGCCTTCGTGCTGAAACAATCTAAGGCTAATTAGCATCAGCTGTAATCTGCTCCTCCATGTTTGTGTGTGTGGACTCAGCAGAGCGCCTGCATAGTGTAAACAAACACACCAGGGTTGAGTTCTAAATGGTACCCTATTTCCTATATAGTGCACTGCATACATACTATAGGCCCTGGTCAAAAGTAGTGCACTACACAAACAAACAATAGGGTGTCATTTGGGATGCAGCCCAGCTCTGAGCAGCACGATACACCCCTACCTAAAAGTACCTCCATTACCGCGTGTTGGCACACAAAAGCTGGGGATTATTTATACAGTGAGCAATGCAGATGTTCAGATTGTTTGTCACACAGCTTTGGATGATTCCACTGCTGGTATGGTTAGGGCTGGCACAATTACCGTATAATCGTGTAACCGACGATTATGGATGATTATTTTAAATTTTTGTTTGTGTAGAACAAACAGGTGACTAAAGACGGGACAGCCGGGCATTCGTGCGATTTGAGTCCTTTTCTGCGGTAACATGGACTCTTTACAACGTGATGAAACTTTGTTGCTCCTTGCTGAAACGAGCAAGGAGTAGCAAACGAGTCTTCGGTTGCCTAGGCAATGCCCCCCTACCTGCAGTAGCAGCACATGAGGTCAGGAGCAGAGGAGAGGAGAACATTTGGTTATTTTTGCTATTTGAACGATTGTAACTGTGACCGCGGTCATTTGGCTGACCAATAAGTCATCCACAATTCCATTAACGTCACAGCCTTAGGTATGCTACAGGTGGGCGGCAGGTAGCCTAGCGGTTCAGAGCGTTCAGCCAGTAACCGAAAAGTCGCTGGTTTAAATCCCCGAGCCGACTAGGTGAAAAACCTGTCTGTGCCCTTGAGCAAGGCACTTAACCCTAATTGCTCATGTAAGTCACTCTGGATAAGAGCGTCTGTATTAAGCACAGAGTGGCGCAGTAGTCTAAGGCACTGCATCGCAGTGCTAGCTGTGCCACTAGAGATCCTGGTTCGAGTCCAGGCTCTGTCGCAGCTGGCAGCGACCGGGAGACCCATGGGCGGCGCACAATTGGTTCAGCGTCGTCCAAGGTAGGGGAGGGTTTGGCCGGCAGGGATGTGGGTTCGTTTCCCACGGGGGGCCAGTATGAAAAAAACAACAAAAAATAAAACATGCATTCACTAACTGTAAGTCGCTCTGGATAAGAGCGTCTGCTAAATGACTAAAATGTAAATGTAAACAGAGTGACACTGGGAGGGACTAACTGATCTTGTGCAATAAGAAATGCTCGCTTTTGTTTTCCGTTGCAAAACATTTTGCTACGTTTTGCACTAATGAATAGGACCCAAGTCTGGTCTGAGTTGGGTTCACCCTCTCTCTGGTTCTGTTTCTATTTTCCTCTGTTTTTTTTATAGGCCCTGATGTGTCTATCCACTGGGGTAACAGGCTCATTAACAGGGGTGTTGGCTAATTAGTCGTCTGCTTTTTATGGACCTCAGGCCTCGCCCTCACCAACCCCCACCACGTGTACACACACACACACACACACACACCTCCGCTTCCCAGAGGTTTGGCTTACGTCACACTACTGAGTCAGCAGCAATGGTAAACGTGTACACACACACACCTTCCTTCCTTCCTTGTTCGTCCATCATAGGTTGATGATGACCATGACACGATTCACTGGGATGAGTCTGGGGTACAGTGAGTGCGCAGATGGCTGATGGCACACTGGACATGATATCTTGGTAAGAGTCTCCTTGGGGACGGCTCTATTAATATTGTTGTGTCTCTTCACCATGGCATGTTTGGTCCTGCTGGTTTCAGAGGTGGTAGCGCCAATCCGGATGAGATTCCGCTAGGTGGGACGACCATGAATGAGGCTTTCCCATTACCTTGGATCGATGTTAAAGCTCTTAAGGGAGTCCTTCAGGATGTCTTTAAAGCGTTTCTTCGTTCCACCTTTTGCTCACTTCCCATTCTTCAACACTCCAAAGAAGATCTACTTAGGGAGACTGGTAGCAGGCATCCTGGTTACATGGCCCACCCATCTGAGCTGTACTTTCATAAGCAGTGTGGAAATGCTCATCATGTCGGTACGGCTGAGGAAGTCAGTGTCTGGGATTCTGTCCTGCCGCTTGATCCTCAGGAGCTTCCTCAAACAGTTCATGTGAAAGTGATTTAGTTTCATGGCATGGCGTTGATAGACTGTCCAGGTTTCGCAACCATAAGAAAGGGTCGGTAATATGGCTGCCTGGTAAACCTTCAGTTTGATGCCTGTCTTTTTCCACACCGAATCTCGCAGACAACCATAGGCTGCACTAGCCTTGGCAATCCTGATGTTTGTTTCATCTATGTGAACAGCACAGGACATTGTGCTACCAAGGTAGGTGAATTTGTCCACAGCTGACAGTTTTTTATATTTCACAGAGATGGTTGGGTCCACGTAAGGATTACCGGGGGCAGGTTGGTACATAACTTTGGTGTTCTTTGTACCGATTGTGAAGCCGAAGTTGTCACAGGCAGAGGAAATCAGGTCAGCATGCGAGCCAGCAGCTAGTGCACAGTTAACTGCAAACGAAGTCACGGACAGGCACCTCCTGTTTTTGTTTGCATCCCCCTCAGGTTGAACAGTCAAAGCGGTAGATGAAACAGAATACACACACACACACATCTGGGAGAATTATACTTTTGTATAAGTTCATTCTGCACTTCTTTGGGTGTGTGTGTCATTTTGACACAGACCCACATTGTCCACATGACGCACCAAAATATACAACACACATCTCAAATGCCTACTGTACTCAAGTGAGCCACACACATCCGATCTAGATTGTGTGTGTGCTCTATGTTATAGTGGGCTAGTGAACAGTTTAATTCTGTGTGTGTGTGTGTGTGTGTGTGTGTGTGTGTGTACAGTCCAGCACAGAGCAGTGTGTGGAACGGCATGTCGTGAGGAGTCTGGCTTGCAAGACATTTACATTTGAGTCATTTAGCAGTCGCTCTTATCCAGAGCGACTTACAGTTAGTGAGTGCATAAATGTTTCATACTGGCCCCCCGTGGGAATCAAACCCACAACCCTGGCGTTGCAAGCGCCATGCTCTACCAACTGAGCTACAGGAGACAGATGTAGGTAGTAATCAGCCGTCGTTGTTTCCTCATCAGCTCAAACGAGCCGTTACTGAGTGCTCATCAAACGACCTGCCTGCCTGCAGGCCTCGCCGTGTGTTTGTTTGTGTTTATGTGTGGGGGGGGGTTTAAGTGAATGAAATTATTCTCCTGCTCCTGATCAGTCTACTTAACATAATATTATCTACATTAATATCATGACATCCAAAATAGCATGTGGTTCTGCTCTCTGTGAATTCTCTACTCCTCAAAGACTTGAGAACTAGTAGAGGACTGATAGTTAAACAACTCTGAGGACTGGTACTGTGTGTGTGCCCAGATTTCTCTTCTCTCTCCCAGACCAAAACATAAGCAGCACCCTAAGGAATGTCAATGCCAGTCACTGACCTGCTCCACTTTGGCCACAGAGCCTCTATAGACTCAATGAGCACTCAGGCTGGAATTTGATCAAACATCACCCCTCGCACACACACACTTCGTATTCCAAAAAGTTAAAGTATACCTGTGAGGGGAGTCTACCTGGTAGTAGTTGTAGGTTTTTATACAGTACCCAAGACCAGTCTGAGATTTTGTTTGACCATGAGCAAAAAGGCTACTGGATCAATACTGCAATGCATGTTTCATTGAATTGAGCCATCACAGTTTTACTCCCCACTAGACCTAGAGAGGAGAGGGGGAGAGCGAGGGGGAGAAGAGGAAAGGGAGAGTTTGGAGGCCCATCTGAAAGTGATTTAGGCCCCTTTTGAGGGCTCAGAGGCAGTTTAGCATTTAGCCGTGGAGAATGTTTTGGTTGTTGTCACAGTGGCAAGGACACAGCCATTACGCTGTTCTGGGAGTTGACGAGCAGAGTGAGGCAAGATCTGCCTCTAACAGGTCTCTGCTGCATAAACACACTCATGTGCGAACACACACGTGCAAGTGCTAACACACGTGTATGAGCGTTAGGGCTGACCTCATTTAGTGGACAATTTTTCTAAATATGGTGCACAAGACACCTGTCTGATTCGCACCGGCCTCAGTGCAGTGGACTAATCCGTTGCGGAGGCCACTGGATGGCACAGTCAGTCACTCTAAGACATGTGATACTGAAATTGTATATGGTTATATTATGTCAAAATAATGGTGCAACTAATAAATCTAATATTATTTTATAACAAATGTGCTTCTCCCGTGTTGGATACGGTTGCTGTCCGCGGTTCTGAAACACAATCTTCATTGCGCCGTAGAATTGGAGCCTTTCCCTATGTTGCTTTGTGCATAATAACAAAGTTAACCAACATATTGGGATTGAGCTATTTCACAGATTCAGCTGTTTTTAATCTTTGCTATGGTGTAATAAAGGCGTTTACAATTTTTTTCTCGTTAGAACAGACTGGTATGACTTATTTATTTAGCATTTACACTGTTACAAACAGGCAGAAAAATATTGTAATCTAACAGCACCTGTTTTTTCACACATAAAATGTAGGCAGCTCTCGCTCCTATACCCTTTTTCTTGATGTCCTTGTTATTACAATTATTATTATGATCATCATTATAGTAGCTTTGTATAACCACCATCGAGCTGTAGGCCTAAGAGCGCGTCCTGTTTAGTCTTAATACCGAAACTTACTTGGGCCTATATTTCAACATAGGCTACTGTATCATTCATTCATTCATTTATTTGTTCATGCCATCACGCCTGAGTGGCGCAGTGGTCTAAGGCACTGCATCGCAGTGCTAACTGTGCCACTAGAGATCCTGGTTCGAATCCAGGCTCATGGGCGGCGCACAATTGGCCCAGCGTCGTCCAGGGTAGGGGAGGGAATGGCCGGCAGGGATGTAGCTCAGTTGATAGAGCATGGCGTTTGCAACGCCAGGGTTGTGGGTTCGATTCCCACGGGGGGCCAGTAAAAAAAACAACAACAAAAAAACAATGTATTCACTAACTGTAAGTCGCTCTGGATAAGAGCGTCTGCTAAATGACTAAAATGTAATGTAAATGTATTTGATGCTTTGAAGCATTTTATCAATCAAGCATTTTAGTTTTAAAATTAAATAACAAAGGGAGCTTTGAATAATTAGCCTAAACAATAAATAAACCGCAATTCACGAATGAATGCAACTGTTTTTAGTCTGCTTTAATAAAGGCTTTATATAGTGTTTGTTTGTTAGAACAGACTCTGGTACACTTATTTATTTAGTGTTTACACTGTTGTAAATAGTCCGAAAAAATAATTGTAATCTAACAGCAACTGTTTACCACACAATACTCACGCAACGCTTGCTCCTATACCCTCCTTTTTCTTGATCTCCAGTAGTTTCCACAACTAAGTCAAATGTCTTCCACAGATCTGAATTCCCCTTTCCCTCCTGAGCAACCAATAAACATTAGCCCGTTTCGAGTTTCTTTTTCACGTCCTCTGCATCCATTTTCCTGTCACGTGTTACTGTGTTCGGAGTTTGTTATAACCAATTTATTGATGTGATTATGATAGGCTATAGGTCAGGCCCTATTGGTCACATGCATATGATGCTTACATGTTTCACGTAAAGAGATCAAGGGTTGAGGGAATAGGGAATGTTTTTCGGTAACAGAACTTTTCAGTCAGAAACAAGTAAGGAACTAAATCGCTGAAATGGTGCTGCAGCTTCAGCACAGGCAGCACAATAAACACTTGCTGTGCTGTGGTGCCTTTTCGCTGTAGTAGGGAGCGAGACAACGTGTGCCAGTCACACAGGCACTTGCTGTCATTTTTTATTACACAATGTGACCATTGGGCTCTTTCTTGAGTCATTTCTGTGTCTTAATTATTTAATCAAACAGTGTGCTTAAAGCATCAGACTGTCACGGATTCTGCCGAGACTGCTCCTCCTCCTAGTTCGGGCAGGCTTCGGCGTTCGCCGTCCCCGGAGTACTAGCTGCCACCGTTGAATGTTTCTTGGTGTGATTGCTTTGGTCTGTCTTTTACACCTGTGTCCGTTTGTGTCTGATTACGTGTCCTATAAGTTCCCTGTTTTGCATTGGTTAGATTGTGTGTTGTTTTTCGCCTGTCCGTAGTGCTGCGTGTTTTTGTATCTGTTTATTTGTTTATTTGTTATACGCATAGTTTGCGTATTGCTCGCCTCTGTTTTGTTGAGGCCGTTTACTGTATCCTTGCCTGGTGGTTTTTCACAGTAAACTTTGTTGGACTAAGCTTCGGTGTCCTGCGCCTGACTTCCACACATCATACACCTCAGCCTTGACAGAACAACACACCCCAGTACCTCTCGCCGTGCCTCCACACTTTCCTTCCCCTTTAACACCAGTGGCCCCCGTAACCTGGCGGCCTCCTCTGCCAACCCGCTGGACCGCTCTATCGCGGCCTCCTGCTGCCCCGACGTCCACGTCGTGAGCCCCCCCCTAAAAAATGTCTGGGTGTCTCTCCTCCCCGTGGACCAGGCCTCCCTAGTTCTCGCCAGACTCTCACCCCACTGCAGAATCCGTGACAGTACCCCCCCCTTGTTCGGGCAGGCTTCGGCGTTCGCCGTCCCCGGAGTACTAGCTGCCACCGTTGAATGTTTCTTAGTGTGATTGCTTTGGTCTGTCTTTTACACCTGTGTCCGTTTGTGTCTGATTACGTGTCCTATAAGTTCCCTGTTTTGCATTGGTTAGATTGTGTGTTGTTTTTCGACTGTCCGTAGTGCTGCGTGTTTTTGTATCTGTTTCTAGTTGGTTTGTGTTAGACCGTGAACTGTCACGTTATCGGTTGTTTATTTTGTCGTATAATCGCTAAATAAAGAGTATGTTTGCCTGCAACGCTGCGCCTTGGTCCTCCTCTGTTCCCGACGATCGTGACACAGACAAGCTCAGTGCAAATGTAGTTAATTTTATTCAAACACATATATGGAAAATAAGTTTAAACATTTCGACCAATCGATTGGTCGAAAGAACAGGACGACTCTCGGTCGACCAAGATTTCCTTTAGTCGGGGACAGCCCTAAAGAGCATGCACACATACCAAGAGTAAATACACAAACTCAACCATTCACTGACAGACTTACTCAGAGTGGGTAAGAAAAAGTACTCACACATTCTCCCACACATATGGAGACTCACGCTCTCACTTCTTACTAATTTCTAAATGACACTGGGCTCTGACAAAGCCTCCAGTGTTTGCAGCGAGAGCCTGTGCCAAGAAAGTAACAGGCTGCACGCCTCCCGCTGCTCAGCTCAGAGGCCCCACTCAGCCTCTAGATGTGGTGCCAGCTAGAGGCCCCAGAGGTAGCTAGTACAGTCACCAACCAGACCCCCCAATTCCACCACTGCTCTCCCAGCTAAACACTCTCCATTTTACCCCAGCCTCCCTCTCTCCCACCTGCCAGTCATTCAAAGGCCTCAAAACTAATGTCTGCCCCATGCTAGTCCTCTCCCTCATTCTCATCTCAGCTCACCACACACACACACACACTAACCAGTCACTTTCTAGCCTACACAGTGAATGGATACCCCTCTCCCCATCTCAAATGCTCCGTTGTGTCACCCAGGTAATCAGCAAGTGTTTAGTAACAAAGCAGCCCAGAGCTGGAGCGACATAGCCTTTGTTTTTTGCCAGCTCCACTTAGAACAGCTCCACTGAGGGGGTACGGGAGGAATGTGGAGCCCAGTAGTGGTGGCCCGCTGGGTCTGGTAGCAACGGAGTGGCGGGGGCCCCCCTGGAGGCCCAAGTGTGGGTGGAGAGGATTGGTTTAATATTTAGACAGGTTTAATTGTGTCAGTTGGTGCTGGGCAGTGGCCAAGCTGCATTTTGGGGGTTTTCAGGAAGTTGGATGGTTGGATTAACATTGGCAGCTCTACCGGTGTTGCGATAACGAGTGGAGTCTTTGCCGGGCCTAACCGGGCCACGGGGACGGAGAGGGATCCTGTTTCAACTTGACTACACCCCCCCTTCCCAGGCTTAATATGCCCCCCAGCCCCACTAGCTGTATGAAGTCTGTGTGATATAAAGCAGTTGATTGAAAAACCCAGTGTGCAGATGGGTGAGAAATAAAATCTGTCATGTATTAAATGGGAGTTGTATTACACACACTCATCCAGGAGAAAGCTTGGCCACATTCCATCCCCTGCCTTGCGAGAAGAATTTTGCTCATGCAGGGTATTTTATTAAAAGGCCTCTCCCCTGTGTTTCTGTGGCTAGAACACACAGCCCCCCCAGCCTGATCCCTCTCCACATTTGGGAGCCATTAGCGGGTGGGGCTACTGTAGACCTCTGTGCATAATACACGTGTGGGGCCTGGGTAACAGCCTGGGCTCCAATGCACAGACACACACTGTGCGAGAACAGGCCTGCTAATGTCAAAGCATTAACAGAGGGGATTCATACGATTCGGTCACTTGATCAATTACAGTTTGTACATACGCTAAAGGCTAGAGCTGCCGCTTTCAAGGAGCGGGACACTAATCCAGACGCTTATAAGAAATCCCGCTATGCCCTCCGACGAACCATCAAACAAGCAAAGCGTCAATACAGGATTCTGATCGAATCCTACTCCAAATCCTCACTGTGTCAGGGCTTGCAAACTATCACAGATTACAAAGGGAAACCCAGCCGAGAGCTGCCCAGTGACGCAAGCCTACCAGACGAGCTGAGCTAAATGCCTTCTATGCTCGCTTCGAGGCAAGCAACACTGAACCATGCATGAGAGCACCAACTCTTCCAGACGACTGTGTGATCACGCTCTCCGTAGCCGATGGGAGTAAGACCTTTAAACAGGTTAAGATTCACAAGGCGGATTACCAGGTTGCGTACTCAGAACATTCACTGACCAGCTATCAAGTGTCTTCACTGACATTTCAACCTCTCCCTGACCCAGTCTGTAATACCTACATGTTTCAAGCAGACCACCATAGTCCTTGTGCCCAAGTACGCCAAGGTAACCTGTCTAAATGACTACCACCCCGTAGCTCTCACATCTGTAGCCATGAAATGCTTTGAAAGGCTGGTCATGGCTCACATCAACACCATCTGCCCAAATAGATCCACAGATGACGCAATCTCTATTGCACTCCACACTGCCCTTTCCCACCTGGACAAAAGGAACGCCTAGGTGAGAATGCTGTTCATAGACTGCAGCTCAGCGATCAACACCATAGTGCCCTCCAAGCTCATCACTAAGCTAATGTCCCTGGGACTGAACACCTCCCTCTGCAACTGGATCCTGGACTTCCTGTCGGGCCGCCCCCAGGTGGTGAGGGTAGGCAACAACACATCCGCCACGCTGACCCTCAACATGGGGGGGCCGCTGAGGCGTGCGTGCTTAGTCCCCTTCTGTACTCCCTGTTCACCCACGACTGCGTGGCCGCTCACGACTCCAACACCATCATCATGTTTATATTCATATTACTGCATCATATTACTGCAACTCGCTGTTGGCTGGGCTCCCTGCCTGTGCCATTAAACCCCTACAACTCATCCAGAATGCCGCAGCCCGTCTGGTGTTCAACCTTCCCAAGTTCTCTCACGTCACCCCCCTCCTCCGCACACTCCACTGGCTTCCAGTTGAAGCTCGCATCCGTTACAAGACCATGGTGCTTGCCTATGGAGCAGTGAGGGGAACGGCACCTCCGTACCTTCAGGCTCTCATCAGTCCCTACACCCAAACGAGGGCATTGCGTTCATCCACCTCTGGCCTGCTGGCTCCCCTTCCTCTGCGGAAGCATAGTTCCCGCTCAGCCCAGTCAAAACTGTTCGCTGCTCTGGCACCCCAATGGTGGAACAAGCTCCCTCACGACGCCAGGACAGCGGAGTCACTCACCACCTTCCGGAGACATTTGAAATGAAACCCACCTCTTTAAGGAATACCTGGGATAGGATAAAGTAATCCTTCTAACCACCCCCCAAAAAAAAAAAAAAAGTTGTAAAGTGGTTATCCCACTGGCTATAGGGTGAATGCACCAATTTGTAAGTCGCTCTGGATAAGAGCGTCTGCTAAATGACGTAAATGTAAATGTAAAAATGTAAATGTTTGCCGATGACAGGACAGTGGTAGGCCTGATCACCAACAACGATGAGACCGCCTATAGGGAGGAGGTCAGAGACCTGGCAGTGATGTGCCAGGACAACGTTCTCTCCCTCAAAGTGGGCAAGACAAAGGAGCTTATCGTGGACTACAGGAAACGGAGGGCCGAACACGCCCCCATTCACATCGACAGGGCTGTAGTGTAGAGGGTCGAGAGCTTCAAGTTCCTCGGTGTCCACATTTCTAAGGACCTATCATGGACGAAACACACCAACACCGTCACCAAGAGGGCACGACAACACCTCTTCCCATTCAGGAGGCTGAAAAATGTTGTCATGGGCCCTCAGATCCTCAAAAAGTTATACACCTGCACAATTGAGAGCATCTTGACTGACTGCATCACCGCTTGGTATGGCAACTGCTCGTCATCCGACCGCAAGGCGCTACAGAGGGTAGTGCGTACAGCCCAGTACATCACTGGGGTCAAACTCCCTGCCATCCAGGACCAGGCGGTGTCAGAGAAAGGACCTAAAAAATTTTGGAACACTCCAGCCACCCAAGTCATACTGTTCTCTCTGCTACCGCACGGCAAACGGTACCGGAGCGCCAAGTCTGAGACCAAAAGGCTCCTAAACAGATTCTACCTCCAAGCCAGAAGACTGCTAAATAGTTAAAGAACTCAGTTGGAAACCCATCAGGCCCTGGAGCTTTGCTGCTCTGCATTGACTTGATAGACTGAATAACTTCTTCAAGGTTGAGAGGAGAATCAAGGTCATCTGCAGTTTCAGCCTCAACTGTGAGAGTCTCCAGTTCACCCCAAAATGTTGTCATATTGGCAGTATCTGATGGAAATTTAGACGTATACAGAGAGGAATAGAAATATTTGAAGGTGTCATTGATCCCTGTAGTGTCAGATATCAAGCTATGAGATTCATCTTTAATTTGGGGAATCAGACAGGTAGCAGCGCTGCGTTTTAATTGGAGTGCGAGCAGACGACTTGCCCTGTCGCCATGTTCATAGTAGATACCAAGTGAATGCAATAGTAACCGTTCTGCATCTGTAGTGGACAAGAGATTGAATTCAGATTGTAAATTCAAGCATTGCTTATATAGCTCTGTAGATGGCGTCAAGGCATATTGATGGTCTAAGTCAAGGATGGCTTAAGAGTTCTTCTTGTTTAGCTTTCCGAGTTTTGTTTAAATGAGTAGAATAATAAATAATTTATCCTCTAAGATAGGCCTTAAGTGATTCCCATAAGAGAGAATGTGAAGTTGAGCTTATCTGATTTGAAAAAAGAAAATTATCAATAGAAGTGGAGATAATGTTACAGAAGTCTGCATCAGACAGGAGAAAATAATTGAATCTCCAGAGAGGAGTACGAGTTTGTCCTGATAGGACTATGTCAAGGGCTAAAGGTCTGTGGTCAGAAATTACAATGGGTAAATATTCAGAAGAGGTGACATTTGGAAGTAACTTATGATCAATAAAGAAATAGTCAATATGAGAAAAGAATGGTGTACATGTGAAAAGAAAGAATACTCTCTTGCCTGGGGATTCTGAAATCTGTACACCCATTCTGAACCATAAAATCTGAGAAGGACTTTGACATAGCAGAAGGAGACATAGTTCTCGGGTTGGAGCAGTCTAAAGCCGGGCTAATAACACAATTCAGATCCCCAACAAATATCAAAAGATGGGTGTTCAGAGAAGGGATTTTCCCCAGCAACCCATTTGGAAATTCAACATCATCAAAATTGGGAGCATATACATTGACCAATACTACAGGTGTGTGCCAAATGGTGCCAGTTATGATTAAATATCTCCCATTATGTATTATTTTACTAAACAAAATTGCTTTGGAGTTAAAGTCTGAATGTGTAAATGGATCTCTTGTAAAAATACCACATCTTCTTTCAGCTTTTTCAAATGGGAGAAGACCCCAGACCTCTTGACAGGATTATTCATTGTTTTAGTATTCCAAGACAAAAACCTTATAGGATTAGGCCTACCTATTCCAATATTACTATTATTAGTGTTGTTAGCCATCTAAAGTATTGAAAGGAAAAAGGTGTGAAAGACCAAGCATTTGCAAAGATAACAGAGAAAAATGATGAAAAAAGCACATTTAAAAAACGAACAACAAAAAAAACAAATAGGACCAAAAAGGGTCACTCCCCCTCCTACCCAAACCCAAAGTCTCCTTCCCCAACGAATGGAGACAGCAGGTTGAAGTATGTGCAGCTTCGGTGCATATAAACAGAGAACCTTCCTATCCTAACACGGAGAGGCTCCATAGCACGAGTAATGAAATACATTTGAAAAGGCATTCACAAAACGGTAAAGTAGGTTCACAGATAACCAAAACAAAGACAGAAAACCCCATAACAGTAAAAAGGAACTGTCCTGACTCAGGGAGTCTTCAATCAGTGCAACACGAACAATGTGTCAAGGATGGCCAAATAAGTGTCCAACAGTATGTTACCCTGTTACAAAAAATAAGATGCTGAGTGCCTGTACATGTACGAATGATCAATAGGGCACAATAATGTGGTGAAAAGTCCTTCAGTAAGTATCTAGACGAAAAAAGGAAAGCTGTGCAAAAGCTTGGAATTGTAGCCATGCATTACTATGCTAGCCATCTAGCCAAATAAAAAGGACTTCCCAAACGTGTAGCTTAAATAACAACCACACAAGACAGTATTAGTCATTTTTATCAGAGTTCAATAGTGTTTCTGCAGAGTAGAAAAGGAATGGCAAAAGGGGGGAAAAAGGCCCTGCCGTAAAAATCTAAACATACCTTCGACTTGGACGGTAGGCTAGGCTATGCTTGCTACCTGGCAAAAGAGTAGTTCATAGATCCAAGATACGGCTCAGAAGGGACTGTCGAACCAACACTGGGCGTCCTCGTGGGAGTCTAACTGTAGCTCCCCCCGGCATGTTCAACGTGGAGACAAGCAGGGAAGCGGAGTGAGAATTTCATTTTCTTCTCATGAAGGTCGCGTTTCACATCGAGGAATTTAGCTATTTTCTTGGCGACACTCGAGCTGAGGTCAGAAAAGATGAACACCTTGCGTCCGCCGAAGTGTAGCTGGTCTCTGCCCTGTCTCTGGAGGATGCGCTCCTTGTCACGGTAGTAGTGAAAACGGACGATAAACACTCTAGGCTTGGAGTTGTCGTCTCCGCCCGCTGGGGAGGGGCCAATGCGGTGGGCTCTGTCCAGCTTCGGGGGTGATGGAACGATGGCCGGACCCAGCACCTCCGCAAAGAAGTCTGACATGAACTTAACTGAGTCCCCTCCAAGTTTCTCTGGTATACCAACAACCTGAAGATTGCAACGGCGAGAACAGGATTCCAGGTCATCGGTCTTGTCATTCAGCTATTGGATTTCGGAGCTCAGACGGCCGACCGTTTTCTCAAGGGCTACTATGCGTACACTGTAGTCACATGGGTCATGTTCAAAGCCATCAAGTCGGCGGCCTTGTTCATCCGCAGCGGCTCGGACACTATCCAGGATGGCGGAGAAGGGGGCCATGGTAGCTGTAATTTCCGAGACCAGAACCGTACGGAGGTTCTGAAGATCTGTGGGGAGTGTGACCGCATGAGACTCTGTAAAGGTTGGACTGGAGTCGGCGCCATTAGCATTCACATTTGCCATCGCGGTTGAAACGTTAGTTACAGGTCTTCTGCTCCTCAGGTCGTATGACATTTGAATCAGAAAGGTAACTTACGAACTCATCAATCAAATCTGATATGTAAGAAAGTGGAATACAAAGTACAAATAATAAAGCTTTAATGTAACAATGTGGAAAAAAGGAAACGGTCTGAATACTTTCCGAATGTACTGTAACTTGTCACTTTACCCCTACCTACTTGTACATATCTACATCAATTTTCTCGTACGCTGCACATCGACTCAGTACTGGTACCCCATGTACAGTACCAGTCAAAAGTTAGGACACACCTACTCATTCCAGTTTTTTTTTTTTTTTTTTACTATTTTCTACATTGTAGAATAATAGTGAAGACATCAAAACTATGAAATAACACATATGTAATCATAATCAAAAATGTTCATGGTAGGTTTATTTGAACAGTGAGAGACAGAATAACAACAAAAAAATCCAAAAAAACGCATGTCAAAAATGTTATGAATTGATTAGCATTTTAATGAGGGAAATAAGTATTTGACCACTCTGCAAAACATGACTTAGTACTTGGTGGCAAAACCCTTGTTGGCAATCACAGAGGTCAGACGTTTCTTGTAGTTGGCCACCAGGTTTGCACAAATATCAGGAGGGATTTTGTCCCACTCCTCTTTGCAGATCTTCTCCAAGTCATTAAGGTTTCGAGGCTGACGTTTGGCAACTCGAACCTTCAGCTACCTCCACAGAATTTCTATGGGATTAAGGTCTGGAGACTGGCTAGGCCACTCCAGGACCTTAATGTGCTTCTTCTTGAGCCACTCCTTTGTTGCCTTGGCCATGTGTTTTGGGTCATTGTCATGCTGGAATACCCATTTACAACCCATTTTCAATGCCCTGGCTGAGGGAAGGAGGTTCTCATCCAAGATTTGACGGTACATGGCCCCGTCCATCGTCCCTTTGATGCGGTGAAGTTGTCCTGTCCCCTTAGCAGAAAAACACCCCCAAAGCATAATGTTTCCACCTCCATGTTTGATGGTGGGGATGGTGTTCTTGGGGTCATAGGCAGCATTCCTCCTCCTCCAAACATGGCGATTTGAGTTGATGCCAAAGAGCTCAATTTTGGTCTCATCTGACCACAACACTTTCACCCAGTTCTCCTCTGAATCATTCAGATGTTCATTGGCAAACTTCAGACGGGCCTGTATATGTGCTTAGTTGAGCAGGGGGACCTTGCGGGCGGTACAGGATTTCAGTGCTTCACGGCGTAGTGTGTTACCAATTGTTTTCTAGGTGACTATGGTCCCAGCTGCCTTGAGCGCATTGACAAGATCCTCCCGTGTAGTTCTGGGCTGATTCCTCACCGTTCTCATGATCATTGCAACTCCACGAGGTGAGATCTTGCATGGAGCCCCAGGCCGAGGGAGATTGACAGTTATTTTGTGTTTCTTCCATTTGCGAATAATCGCACCAACTGTTGTCACCTTCTCACCAAGCTGCTTGGCGATGGTCTTGTAGCCCATTCCAGCCTTGTGTAGGTCTACAATCTTGTCCCTGACATCCTTGGAGAGCTCTTTGGTCTTGGCCATGGTGGAGAGTTTGGAATCTGATTGATTGCTTCTGTGGACAGGTGTCTTTTAGAAATTCCACAAATGAACTTTTAAGAAGGCACACCTGTTTAATTGAAATGCGTTCTAGGTGACTATCTCATGAAGCTGGTTGAGAGAATGCCAAGAGTGTGAAAAGCTGTCATCAATCCAAAGGGTGGCTATTTGTAACACTTTTTTGGTTACTACATGATTCCATGTGTTATTTCATAGTTTTGATGTCTTCACTATTATTCTACAATGTAAAAAACAGTCAAGAAAAACCCTTGAATAAGTAGGTGTGTCCAAATTTTTGACTGGTATTGTATATAGCCAAGCTATCATTGTTCATTGTGTATTTATTCCTCGTGTTACCATTCTTTTTTATTGATTTAACAATTCTGAAATCTTGGGAAGGGCCCGTAAGTAAGCATTTCACTGTTAGTTTACACCTGTTGTTTACGAAGCATGTGACAATATTTGATTTGATATATAACCTCCATCCCCCCCCTTTCTGTCTCCCTACATCCATCCCCCTCTCTCTCCCACCGACCAGGCGGCGATGCCTCCGGACGGTCCCGAGGTGGGCTACGGTTCCTTCCACCAGCAGTACTGGCTGGACGGCCGAATTGTGGCGGTTGGGGTGGTGGACATCCTGCCCACCTGCGTGTCCTCCGTCTACCTGTACTACCACCCCGACTTCGCCTCTCTATCGCTGGGCTCCTACTCTGCACTCAGGTCAGCACATCTCAAATCAAATCAAATCAAATCAAATGTTATTGGTCACATGCGCCGAATACAACAGGTGCAGACATTGCAGTGAAATGCTTACTTACAGCCCTTAACCAACAGTGCATTTATTTTAAACAAAAAAAGTAAGAATAAACAACAACAAAAAAAGTGTTGAGAAAAAAAGAGCAGAAGTAAAATAAAGTGACAGTAGGGAGGCTATATATACAGTAAAATAAAGTGACAGTAGGGAGGCTATATATACAGGGAGGTACCGTTGCAGAGTCAATGTGCGGGGGCACCGGCTAGTTGAGGTAGTTGAGGGAATATGTACATGTGGGTAGAGTTAAAGTGACTATGCATAAATACTTAACAGAGTAGCAGCAGCGTAAAAAGGATGGGGTGGGGGGGCAGTGCAAATAGTCCGGGTAGCCATGATTAGCTGTTCAGGAGTCTTATGGCTTGGGGGTAGAAGCTGTCGAGAAGTCTTTTGGACCTAGACTTGGCACTCCGGTACCGCTTGCCGTGCGGTAGCAGAGAGAACAGTCTATGACTAGGGTGGCTGGAGTCTTTGACAATTTTGAGGGCCTTCCTCTGACACCGCCTGGTATAGAGGTCCTGGATGGCAGGGAGCTTTGCCCCAGTGATGTACTGGGCCGTACGCACTACCCTCTGTAGTGCCTTGCGGTCAGAGGCCAAGCAGTTGCCATACCAGGCGGTGATGCAACCAGTCAGGATGCTCTCGATGGTGCAGCTGTAGAAATTTTTTGAGGATCTGAGGACCCATGCCAAATCTTTTTAGTCTCCTGAGGGGGAATAGGCTTTGTCGTGCCCTCTTCACGACTGTCTTGGTGTGTTTGGACCATGATAGTTCGTTGGTGATGTGGACACCAAGGAACTTGAAGCTCTCAACCTGTTCCACTACAGCCCCGTCGATGAGAATGGGGGCGTGCTCAGTCCTCTTTTTTTTCCTGTAGTCCACAATCATCTCCTTTTTCTTGGTCACGTTGAGGGAGAGGTTGTTGTCCTGGCACCACACGGCCAGATCTCTGACCTCCTCCCTATAGGCTGTCTCATCGTTGTCGGTGATCAGGCCTACCACTGTTGTGTCGTCGGCAAACTTAATGATGGTGTTGGAGTAGTGCCTGGCCATGCAGTCATGGGTGAACAGAGAGTACAGGAGGGGACTGAGCACGCACCCCTGAGGGGCCCCCGTGTTGAGGATCAGTGTGGCAGATGTGTTGTTACCTACCCTTACCACCTGGGGGCGGCCCGTCAGGAAGTCCAGGATCCAGTTGCAGAGGGAGGTGTTTAGTCCCAGGATCCTTAGCTTAGTGATGAGCTTAGAGGGCACTATGGTGTTGAATGCTGAGCTGTAGTCAATGAATAGCATTCTCACGTAGGTGTTCCTCTTGTCCAGGTGGGAAAGGGCAGTGTGGAGTGCGATAGAGATTGCATCATCTGTGGATCTGTTGGGGCGGTATGCAAATTGGAGTGGGTCTAGGGTTTCTGGGATTATGCTGTTGATGTGAGCCATGACCAGTCTTTCAAAGCACTTCATGGCTACAGACGTCAGTGCTACGGGTCGGTAGTCATTTAGGCAGGTTATCTTAGAGTTCTTGGGCACGGGGACTATGGTGGTCTGCTTGAAACATGTTGGTATTACAGACTCAGTCAGGGACATGTTGAAAATGTCAGTGAAGACACTTGCCAGTTGGTCAGCACATGCTCGGAGTACACGTCCTGGTAATCCGTCTGGCCCTGCGGCCTTGTGAATGTTGACCTGCTTAAAAGTCTTACTCACATCGGCCACGGAGAGCGTGATCACACAGTCATCCGGAACAGCTGGTGCTCTCATGCATGCCTCAGTGTTGCTTGCCTCGAAGCGAGCATAGAAGTGGTTTAGCTCGTCTGGTAGGCTTGTGTCACTGGGCAGCTCGCGGCTGTGCTTCCCTTTGTAGTCTGTAATAGTTTTCAAGCCCTGCCACATCCGACGAGCATCAGAGCCAGTGTAGTATGATTCAATCTTAGACCTGTATTGACTCTTTGCCTGTTTGATGGTTCGTCGGAGGTCATAGCGGGATTTCTTATAAGCGTCCGGGTTAGAGTCCCGTTCTTGAAAGCGGCAGCTCTACCCTTTAGCTCAGTGCGGATGTTTCCTGTAATCCATGGCTTCTGGTTGGGGTATGTACGTACGGTCACTGTGGGGGACGACATCATCGATGCACTTATTGATGAAGCCAGTGACTGATGTGGTGTACTCCTCAATGCTGTCTGAAGAATCCCGGAACATGTTCCAGTCTGTGCTAGCAAAACAGTCCTGTAGCTTAGCATCTGCGTCATCTGACCACTTTTTTATTAACCGAATCACTGGTGCTTCCTGCTTCAGTTTTTGCTTATAAGCAGGAATCAGGAGGATAGAGTTATGGTCAGATTTGCCAAATGGAGGGCGAGGGAGAGCTTTGTATGCGTCTCTGTGTGTGGAGTAAAGGTGGTCTAGAGTTTTTTTTTCCCTCTGGTTGCACATTTAACATGCTGGTAGAAATTAGGTAGAACGGATTTAAGTTTCCCTGCATTAAAGTCCCCGGCCACTAGGAGCGCTGCATCTGGATGAGCGTTTTCCTGTTGATTAATGGCCTTGTACAACTCATTCAGTGCAATCTTAATGCCAGCATTGGTTTGTGGTGGTAAATAGACAGCTATGAAAAATATAGATGAAAACTCTCTTGGTAAATAGTGTGGTCTACAGCTTATCATAAGATACTCTACCTCAGGCGAGCAAAACCTCGAGACTTCCTTAGTATTTGATTTTGTGCACCAGCTGTTGTTTACAAATATACAGAGACCGCCACCCCTTGTCTTACCAGAGTCAGACGTTCTGTCCTGCCGATGTAGCGTATAGCCTGCTAGCTGAATGTTATCATTGTTGTCGTTCAGCCACGACTCCGTGAAACATAAGATATTACAGTTTTTAATGTCCCGTTGGTAGGATAACCGTGATCTTAAATCGTCCATTTTATTCTCAAAAGCTTGAACGTTGGCTAATAGGATTGATGGGAGAGGCAGTTTACTCGCTCGCCATCGGATCCTTACAAGGCACCCGGATCTGCGTCCGCGATATCTCCGTCTCTTCCTCACACGAATGACGGGGATCTGGGCCTTGTCGGGTGTCTGTAGGATATCCATCGCGACCGCCTCGTTGAAGAAAAAATCTTTGTCCAATGCGAGGTGAGTAATCGCTGTCCTGATATCCAGAAGCTCTTTTTGGTTATAAGAGACGATGGCAGAAACATTATGTACAAAATAAATTACAAATAACGCGGAAAAACACACATAATAGTACAATTGGTTAGAGGGCTGTAAAACGGCAGCCATCTTCTCCGGCGCTGTTCTTCTTGTTTATCTGGCAGTGTTTCCATTGCTGTTTTCTTTATTTTCCCCCAGCTCTCTCTCTTCCCTTTCTGCCTGATTTGTCTTTTTTCTGCTAACTAAATACAAATTTGAAATATCATATTTACATAAGTAATCAGACCTTTTACTCAGTACTTTGTTGAAGCACATTTGGCAGCGATTACAGCCTCCAGTCTTCTTGGGTATGACGCTACAAGCTTGGCACACCTATATTTGGGGAGTTTCTCCCATTCTTCTTTGCAGATCTTCTCAAGCGCTGTCAGGTTGGATGGGGAGCGTTGCTGCACAGCTATTTTCAGGTCTCTCCAGAGATGTTCAATCGGGTTCAAGTCCGGGTCTGGCTGGGCCACTCAGGGACATTCAGAGACTTGTCCTGAAGCCACTTCTGCGTTGTCTTGGCTGTGTGCTTAGGGTTGTTGTGCTGTTGGAAGGTGAACTTTCGCCCCAGTCTGAGGTCCTGAGTGCTCTGGAACAGGTTTTCATCAAGGAACTCTGTACTTTGCTCGGTTCATCTTAGCCTCGATCTTGACTAGTCTCCCAGTCCCATAGCATGATGCTGCCACCACCATGCTTCACCGTAGGGATGGTGCCAGGTTTCCTCCAGATGTGACGCTTGGCATTCAGGCCAAAGAGTTCAATCTTGGTTTCATCAGACCAGATAATCTTGTTTCTCATGGTCTTAGTCTTTAGGTGCCTTTTGGCAAACTCCAAGCGGGCTGTCATGTGCCTTTTACTGAGGAGTGGCTTCCGTCTGGCCACTCTACCATAAAGGCCTGATTGGTGGAGTGCTGCAGAGATGGTTGTCCTTCTTGAAGGTTCTCCCATCTCCACAGAGGAACTCTGGAGCTCTGTCAGAGTGACCATCGGGTCCTTGGTCACCTCTCTGACCAAGGCCCTTCTACCCCGATTGCTCAGTTTGGCCGGGCAGCCAGCTCTAGGAAGAGTCTTTGTGGTTCACAACTTCTTCCATTTACGAATGATGGAGGCCACTGTGTTCTTAGGGAGCTTCAATGCTGCAGACATTTTTTGGTACCCTTCCCCAGATCTGTGCCTCAACACAATCCATTCTCTGAGCTCTATGGACAATTCCTTCGACCTCATGGCTTGGTTTTTGCTCCAGGTGGACTCCAATCAAGTTGTAGAAACATCTCAAGGATGATCAATGGAAACAGGATGCACCTGAGCTCAGTTTCGAGTCTCATAGCAATGGGTCTGAATACTTATGTAAATAAGGTATTTCCGTTTTTTTATTTTATTACATTTGCCAAAAGCTCTAATAACCTGTTTTACACTTTGTCATTATGGGGTATTGTGTGTAGATTGCTGAGGATTTGTATTTATTTAATCAATTTTAGAATAAGGCTGTAACGTAACAAAGTGGAAAATGTCAAGGGGTCTGAATACTTTCCGAAGGCACTGGGTTGTATTTTCAATGGTGTTTGTTCTTTACTGGTTGCCCTTTTCTTGTGGCAACAGGTCACAGATCTTACTGCTGTGATGTCACACTGTGGTATTTCACCCAATAGATATGGGAGTTTATCAACATTGGCTTTGTTTTCTCATTCTCTGTGGGTCTGTGTAATCTGAGGGAAATATGTGTCTCTAATATGGTCATACATTTGGCAGGAGGTTAGGAAGTGCAGCTCAGTTTCCACCTCATTTTGTGGGCAGTGTGCACATAGCCTGTCTTCTCTTGAGAGCCAGGTCTGCCTACGGCGGCCTTTCTCAAATGCAAGGCTATGCTCACTGAGTCTGTACATAGTCAAAGCTTTCCTTAAGTTTGGGTCAGTCACAGTGGTCAGGTATTCTGCCAATGTGTACTATCTGTTTAGGGCCAAATAGAATTCTAGTTTGCTCAGTTTTTTTGTTGATTCTTTCCAATGTGTCAAGTAATTATCTTTTTGTTTTCATGATTTGTTTGGGTCTAATTGTGTTGCTGTTTGCTTATGGGACTCTTCTCCAGGTTCATCTCTCTGTAGGTGATGGCTTTGTGATGGAAGGTTTGGGAATCGCTTCCTTTTAGGTGGTTGTTGAATTTAACGACTCTTTTCTAGATTTTGATCATTACCGGTTATCGGCCTAATTCTGCTCTGCATGCATTATTTGGTGTTTTATGTTGCACACACACATCTGCCGCTTCCTGTAAAGTGTAACCCAATAATTGAGAAAGCTTTTTTAAATGATTTCAACATAGATGTGGAAGGACTGGGTGACCTACGTAGTTGGCCATGTGCAGATGTGTGTGTGCAAATGCACCAGCCTGAACAGACTAAACCTATCTAGAAGAACACCTTGGTCGTAAGAAAAACCACATTTCTCATATTATTATTATTATTATTATTATTATTATTATTATTATTGCAAGAGTCTGACTCCAAGAGTAACAGTACTCACTGTGTAGCTATAGCCTAAAGGAGGCCCTGGCAAAGCAGGCCAGTGGTACGGGGAAAACCATGTTGTTTACATACACAACATCCTAGTTTGATTAGGTTTGATTTCACTTTATAAGACTTCCTCTGTCAAATATGAAACATTTTTACTCTGCCCCATATATTCTGAAGTGTGTGTGTGGGGGGCATATATAGAAGGGTTAGTGTGTGTTGAAGTCTTGGGGTGTTCCATGGGGAGTGTGTTCAGGTGTGATTCTGTGTTAACAACAGGAGAGGGGGATGTTGAGAGGTTCCCCTGATGAAAGAGAATCCCCAAGAAGAAGGGGAGAGGGGGGTAAAGAGAGATTGGAGGAGTGGACATTGTTCCTGAGGCACTGTTGTCCAAAAGGCAGCTGGTGTCCGGCATTGGGGTGATTTTGTGTGTGGGCGTGTGCGTGCGTACACAAGTGTGTGTCCGTGTGTGTGTGTACATCTGTGTGACTGTATTAGTGAAAATGTGTGATTAAGTTTAGTTTGGTTTTGTGCAAAATAACTGTGTTGTGTGTCTAGGTCTGGGCTTTGTTTGTTTATTTATGGGTTAAATTCTCTCCGGACTGAGTGTTTGCATGAGTGCATGTGCGTGGGTGGATGCACATTTGTGTGCATTTGTGCTTAGCCCGACACAGTGAGGTCCTCAGTCTGAACTGAAGCTCAGCACTGCAATGTGCATTAATATGAAGCAGGGCTCTGTGTGTAGAGAGAGAGAAGCGGAGGCCAAGATAATTGGCTTGTTTTGGAGTGTCAGATCGCTGAAGAGGGGATAATGGCGGGCTCAAGCTGCTGCCACGGGGGGTGGTGAGGAGGGGGGCACTTTTTGTGAATGGGCCCCTCACCTCTCCTGATCCTCCCCATTCAACCCCCGGTCAGCCCTTTGTGGCGAGGGGATGGGAACCCAGGAACCTGGCAGCTAACCGGCTGACCTTCTCACACCTCTCCCCTAGCCCCCTTTCTCTCGTCACCCCCCACCCCCTTTTCTCCTTCTCATCCCCCCCTAGTCTTTTATATTCTTCTTTCTCTCTGTTTGGGTCTCTTTGTGCACCCCCCTTTTTATTTTCCAGTGCATCTATTTTATTTAACTTTTGTTTCGCTCTTAAGTGAAAAGTTGAAGAAAAGGAGCTCTCACCCTTCATTTAAGCTGGTGAAAGAAAGAGGGATGGAAGAAAGAGGAGTGGAATTTAGTTATGGAAAAGTGAAGGAAATAGAGGAGAGAGAGAAAGCGAGGGAGGAAAATAGGCTTAAAATAAAAGGATGCAATTAATGAAAGAACGATAGAAAAAGTAAATAAATAAATAAACCAAGACATGTACTGTATTAGGGGATGTTGTTTAAAAGTTGTGTATAAATCTCCCAATGATTTAGTCTTTGTAAACATGCCCCTTTGCCTTATTGTCTACCTCCCCACTCTGTTCAACATTTCAATGGCTTTAGAAGGCAAGGCAATGTGTTTGACCAATGAAATGTGAACACTGGGGAAACTAACTGCTATCTTTAATATAGTCATTGGCTGCTTCCCAAATGGCACCCCAGGGGCCCTGTCCCCTCTGACTGCTTGTACTAAACTCACAGAATACAATAAAGTAGATAATAAATTGTCAATTTCTGTGAAACTTAAATTGGTCCTCTGAAAATAGAATGTTGTTAGCCGACATTCATCTCTCTCTTTTCTCCAGGGAGGTCGCCTTCACCAGGCAGCTGCAGAAACAGTCCCCCAAGCTGTGCTACTACTACCTGGGCTTCTACATCCACTCCTGCCCCAAGATGCGATACAAGGTACAACAGGTTTCCTTTGTCATCTTATGAAGTTGTATTCTATCCTATACTCTGCTATGCTCTACTCCACTCTGTTCTACTCAACTATTTTTACAAATGTTTACATATAAAAATACATACAGTGAGGGAAAAAAGTATTTGATCCCCTGCTGATTTTGTAAGTTTGCCCACTGACAAAGACATGATCAGTCTATAATTTTAATGGTAGGTTTATTTGAACAGTGAGAGACAGAATAACAACAAAAAAATCCAGAAAAACGCATGTTATAAATGTATTTGCATTTTAATGAGGGAAATAAGTATTTGACCTCTCTGCAAACATGACATAGTACTTGGTGGCAAAACCCTTGTTGGCAATCACAGAGGTCAGACGTTTCTTGTAGTTGGCCACCAGGTTTGCACACATCTCAGGAGGGATTTTGTTCCACTCCTCTTTGCAGATCTTCTCCAAGTCATTAAGGTTTCGAAGCTGACGTTTGGCAACTCAAACCTTCAGCTTCCTCCACAGATTTTCTATGGGATTAAGGTCTGGAGACTGGCTAGGCCACTCCAGGACCTTAATGTGCTTCTTCTTGAGCCACTCCTTTGTTGCCTTGGCCGTGTGTTTTGGGTCATTGTCATGCTGGAATACCCATTTACGACCCATTTTCAATGCCCTGGCTGAGGGAAGGAGGTTCTCATCCAAGATTTGACGGTACATGGCCCCGTCCATCGTCCCTTTGATGCGGTGAAGTTGTCCTGTCCCCTTAGCAGAAAAACACCCCCAAAGCATAATGTTTCCACCTCCATGTTTGACGGTGGGGATGGTGTTCTTGGGGTCATAGGCAGCATTCCTCCTCCTCCAAACACGGCGAGTTGAGTTGATGCCAAAGAGCTCTATTTTGGTCTCATCTGACCACAACGCTTTAACCCAGTCCTCCTCTGAATCATTCAGATGTTCATTGGCAAACTTCAGACGGCCCTGTATATGTGCTTTCTTGAGCAGGGGGACCTTGCGGGCGCTGCAGGATTTCAGTCCTTCACGGCGTAGTGTGTTACCAATTGTTTTCTTGGTGACTATGGTCCCAGCTGCCTTGAGATCATTGACAAGATCCTCCCGTGTAGTTTTGGGCTGATTCCTCACCTTTCTCATGATCATTGCAACTCCACGAGGTGAGATCTTGCATGGAGCCCCAGGCCGAGGGAGATTGACAGTTATTTTGTGTTTCTTCCATTTGCGAATAATCGCACCAACTGTTGTCACCTTCTCACCAAGCTGCTTGGCGATGGTCTTGTAGCCCATTCCAGCCTTGTGTAGGTCTACAATCTTGTCCCTGACATCCTTGGAGAGCTCTTTGGTCTTGGCCATGGTGGAGAGTTTGGAATCTGATTGATTGCTTCTGTGGACAGGTGTCTTTTATACAGGTAACAAGCTGAGATTAGGAGCACTCCCTTTAAGAGTGTAATCCTAATCTCAGCTCGTTACCTGTATAGAAGACACCTGGGAGCCAGAAATCTTTCTGATTGCGAGGGGGTCAAATACTTATTTCCCTCATTAAAATGCAAATCAAAAGTTTTAGAACACCTACTCATTCAAGGGTTTTCTTAATTTTTTTACTGTTTTCTACATTGTATAATAATAGTGAAGACATCAAAACTATGAAATAACACATATGGAATCATGTAGTAACCAAAAAAGTGTTAAACAAAATATATTTTATATTTGAGATTCTTCCAATAGCCACCATTTGCCTTGATGACAGCTCTGCACACTCTTGGCATTCTCTCAACCAGCTTCATGAGGTAGCCACCTGGAATGCATTTCAATTAACAGGTGTGCCGTCTTAAAAGTGCATTTGTGGAATTTCTTTCCTTTTTAATGCGTTTGAGACAATCAGTTGTGTTGTGACAAGGTAGGGTTGGTATACAGAAGATAGCCCTATTTGGTAAAAGACCAAGTCCATATTATGGCAAGAACAGCTCAAATAAGCAAAGAGAAACGACAGTCCATCATTACTTTAAGACATGAAGGTCAGTCAATACGGAACATTTCAATCACTTTTCTTCAAGTGCAGTCGCAAAAACCATCAAGCGCTATGATGGAACTGGCTGTCATGAGGACCGCCACAGGAATTGAACACCCAGAGTTTCCTCTGCTGCAGAGGATAAGTTCATTAGAGTTACCAGCCTCAGAAATTGCAGCCCAAATAAATGCTTCACAGAGTTCAAGTCACAGACACATCTCAACATCAATTGTTCAGAGGAGACTGTGTGAATCAGGTCTTCATGGTCGAATTGCTGCAAAGAAACCAGTACTAAAGGACACCAATAATAAGAAGAGACTTGCTTGGGCCAAGAAACACAAGCAATCGACATTAGACCGGTGGAAATGTGTACTTTGGTCTGGAGTCCAAATTTGAGATTTTTGGTTCCAATTGCCGTGGATGAACAGATGATCTCCGCATGTGTATTTCTCATCGTAAAGCATGGAGGAGGAGGTGTTATGGTGTGGGGGTGCTTTGCTGGTGACACTGTCGGTGATTATTTTAGATTTCAAGGCACACTTAACCAGCATGGCTAACACAGCATTCTGCAGCGATACGCCACCCCATCTGATTTGGGCTTAGTGGGACTATCATTTGTTTTTCAATAGGACAATGACCCAACACACCTCCAGGCTGTGTAAGGGCTATTTTACCAAGAAGGAGAGTGATGGAGTGCTGCATCAGATGACCTGGCCTCCAGATTACCTTGCCTCTGAGTCGGACCGCAGAGTGAAGGAAAAGTGCTCAGCATATGTGGGAACTCCTTCAAGACTGTTGGAAAAGCATTCCAGGTGAAGCTGGGTGAGAGAATGCCAAGAGTTTGCAAAGCTGTCATCAAGACTAAGGGTGGCTATTTGAAGAATCTCAAATATAAAATATATTTTGATTTGTTTAACACCTTTTTTGTTTACTACATGATTCCATATGTGTAATTTCATAGTTTAGATGTCTTCACTATTATTCTACAATGTAAAAAATAGTAAAAATAAAGAAAAACCCTGGTAGTGTGTATATATAGTCATTGCATAAGTATTCACCCCCTTTGTTTAGGCAAGACTAAATTAGTTTAGGAGTCAAATTTGGCTTAACAAATCACATAATAAGTTACATGGACTGGGTGAAATAATAGGGATTGACATGATTTTTGACTACCACTTCCTCTGTCCCCCATATATACAAGTCCCTCGGTCAAGTATTGAATTTCGAGCACAGATTCAACTAGAAGGACTAGAAAGCCTCGTAAAGAAGGGCAGTGATTTGGTAGATGGGTAACAACGACAAATCAGACTTTGAATATCTCTTTAAACATGGTCAAGTTAATAATTATTATGTAATCAACCACCCAGTCACAACAAAGATAGTCGTCCTTCTGAGCTGAGCTGCAGGACAGGAAGGCAACTGCTCAGTGATGTCACCATGAGGCCATTGGTGATTTTAAAATGGCTCCAGAGTTCAATGGCTGTGATGGGAGAAACTGAGGATAGGTCAACAACATTGTAGTTACTCCACGATAATGACCTAAATGACCGTGTGAAAAGAAGAATACAAATATACAGAAACATGCATCCTGTATGCAACAAAGCACTAAAGTTATACTGCAAGAAAACACGGCAAAGGAATACACTTTTTGTCGTAAATGCAAAGCCTTATGTTTGGGGCAAATCCATCACATCACCTGCCACCTTATTTTCAAGAATGGTGGTGGTGGCATCCTGGTATGGGTGTGCTTGACATCGGCAAAGACTGGGGACTTTTTCTAGATAAAAATAAAAGGATGGAGCTAAGCACAAGCAACATCCTAGAAGAACACCTGCTTCAGTCTGCTTTCCATCAGACCCTGGGAAACAAATTCACCTTTCAGCAGGACAATAACCTACAACACAAGGTCAAATCTACACTGGAGTTTCATACCAGGAAGACGGTGAATGTTCCTCAGAGACCAAGTTACAGTTTTGACTTAAATCTGCTTGACAATCTATGGCAAGAGTTGAAGATTGCTGTCTAGCAATGATCAACAACTAACTTGACAGAGCTTGAAGAATTTTGACATGAATATTGTGCAAATATTGTCCAATCCAGGTGTGCAAAGCTCTTCAACTTACCCAGAAAGAATCACAGCTGTAATCACTACCAAAGGTGGTTCTAACATGTATTGACTCAAGGGCGTGAGTACTATTCAGAGCCCTAAACTTTTTCCACATTTTAAGTTACAGCCTTATTCTAAAACGGATTAAAGAAATCTACACACAATACCCCATAATGACAAAGTGAAAACAAGTTTTTAGAAATGTTAACAAATTTACTAAAAATAAAAAACAGATACCTTATTTACATAAGTATTCAGACCCTTTGCTATGAGACTCGAAATTGAGCTTAGGTGCATCCTGTTTCCATTGATCATCCTTGAGATGTTTCTACAATTATTGGAGTCCACCTGTGGTAAATTCAGTTGATTGGACATGATTTGGAAAGGCACACACCTGTTTTATGTACAGTCCCACAGTTGACGGTGCATGTCAGAGCAAAAACCAAGCCATGAGGTCGAAGGAATTGTCTGTAGAGCTCCAAGAGGACAGGATTGTGTCGAGGCACAGATCAGGGGAACAATACCAAAACTATTCTGCAGTATTCAAGGTCCCCAAGAACACAGTGGCCTCCATCATTCTTAAAAGGAAGAAGTTTGGAACCACCAAGACTCTTCCTAGAGCTGGCCGCCCGGCCAAACTGAGCAATCGGGGGAGAAGAGCCTTGGTCAGTGAGGTGACCAAGAACCCGATGGTCACTGACAGAGCTCCAGAGTTCCTCTGTGGAGATGGGAGTACCTTCAGGACTCTCAGACCATGGGAGACAAGATTCTCTGGTCTGATGAAACCACCCAAGCATTGCTTCTGAAGGAAACCTGGCACCATCCCTACAGTGAAGCATGGTGGTGGCAGCATCTTGCTGTGGGGATGTTTTTCAGCGGCATGGACTGGGAGACTAGTCAGGATCAAGGGAAAGATGAACAGAGCAAAGTACAGAGAGATCCTTGCTGAAAACCCGCTCCAGACCTCAGACTGGGGTGAAGGTTCATCTTCAAACAGGACAACGACCCTAAGCACACAGCCAAGACAACGCATGAGTGGCTTCGGGACAAGTCTCTGAATGTCCTTGAGTGGCACAGCCAGAGCCCGGACTTGAACCCGATCGAAAATCTCTGGAGAGACCTGAAAATAGCTGTGGAGCGATGCTCCCAATCCAACCTGACAGAGCTTGAGAGGATCTGCAGAGAAGAATGGGATAAACACCCCAAATACAGGTGTGCCAGGCTTGCAGCGTCATATCCAAGAAGACTTGAGGCTTTTAATCGCTGCCAAAGGTTATTTTAACAAAGGACTGAGTAAAGGGTCTGAATACTTATGTAAATTTGATATTTCCGTTTTTTATTTGTAATACATTTGCAAACATTTCTAAAAACCTGTTTTTGCTTTGTCATTATGAGGTATTGTGTGTATATTGATGAGGGGAAAAAACGATTTAATCCATTTCAGAATAAGGCTGTAACGTAACAAAATGTGGAAAATGTCAAGGGGTCTGAATACTTTCCGAATGCACTGAATGTGTGCAGTGCACATGGTGATGGGACAGATGATTGTAATGGATGTCTTCTCTTCTACATCCAAAATGGCACCCTGTTCCCTATATAGTGCACTACTTTTGACCAGGGCCCTATTCCCTACCAGGGCCTAAAATTAACACCTGCAAGATTTTGGAATTGGCAGGTAAGATGTCTATTTCACCAGCCACGTTGACGGGTTGTCAGGGCTCCACAGTGCAACCATTTAACTCGCATTTGCAAATAAAAATAAAGTTTGTCAAGTATGAGCACATTTATAGCAAAATAAATTATGCAGTTGTGTTTCTGTCTTGTTGTTTCATAGCTGGTAGCTAATCACACAAAGACCTACGAATCCTATTACATACATCCCAGCTCGCACGACGCGCATCAACACTGCCTGGCTGGGGAGCTGTGCGCACTGTGATTTGAAGTAAAGATACATTTTTAGAAGCGCTGGTCTAATTTACTCAAAAGTCCACTAAAGTGAGCCTTTGTCCATTGTTTTGTTCACAAGCTAGGTAGTTTTTCAGTGTTTGAGTATGCTTCAGCAAAGACACATCGGCTACTAGTCAAATTCTCATATCTCACAGGCACACTGTCACTGATGACTCCAGCAGCTTGAGTGCCCTCATTGCCACGGTAACCTCATCTGTGATATTTTGGTTAAAAGTCTCTGGTCACTAAAAATGAAATACAATTGAGCAATATACCACATCACCTCTTACTAGTAATGCATGTATTGTTGTAGAAACATTATAAAGCATGCTCTTGTTTATTACTTTTTTGTTGTTGTAATTATGGCAAAATTATTTTGGCTGGTAAAAAAATCAGTGGCTGTTAGATTTGTTTATCTACCTGCTACATTGGCTGGTAGACCAAAAAGTTAGTTTCAGGCCTTGTTCTGTACATAGTACACTACATGCTTCTTCAGAAAGCATGGCGAGAAATGAAAGAAGAAAAAAAACCTTTTTATAGTTTTCAATTTGGGAGCGGTGTCAGAAAACGCATCGAGGAGGAACGGAGACACCTGTGTAAGGTCTTGATGCCCCCCTAGACTCCACTCCGCCCCCGCCTTATCTCTCTGGCCGGTCGGTACAGCGATCTGTTTCTCTTACTAAAACCGCAGTACATTCAGAGGGCCACGTTCCTGAAAGCCCTATCCTGGCCTCATGGAGAGCTCTTCCTCCTCTCCTTTTTCTCCCTCTCCCTCCTTTCCTTAGTATCTCCCTCCTCTGTGTTATTCTAGGTGCAAGGGCCTCAACAGGGAGAGAGCAGTCAGAACTAGTACCCTGGCTCTCTTTTTCCCTCTCATTTTCACTCCCCTTCTTTTTCTCTTTTCCCCCTCCTTGCCACATTGACTCCAGGCGTCTGACTGAAAGGCCAGAAGCTGGAGCTGTTAGCGTTAGCCCCTACTCCTCTGTCTCTCAGTGGGCCCCTCTACTGAGGAGTAAGGCTCTGGTCCAAAGCCATATTTATATAGCTTTGCTCTTGTCCATACAATGTATAACAACAGCCCTTTACCTGCAGTACCAGTCAAAAGTTTTAAAACACCTACTCATTCAAGTGTTTTTCTTTATTTTTACTATTTTCTACATTGTACTATTTTCTATCATTGGTTTTTCAACAGGAAAATGACCCAACACACACCTCCAGGCTGTGTAAGGGCTATTTGACCAAGTGTGTTATTTCATAGTTTTGATGTCTTCACTATTATTCTACAATGTAGAAAATAGTAAAAATAAAGAAAAACCCTTGAATGAGTAGGTGTTCTAAAACTTTTGACTGGTACTGCTTGTAAAGGGCTGTTGTCATACATTTAGTAACCAAAAAAGTATTTGAGATCCTTCAAAGTAGCCACCCTTTGCCTTGAATACAGCTTTGCACACTCTTGGCATTCTCTCAACCAGCTTCACCTGGAATGCTTTTCCAACAGTCTTGAAGGAGTTCCCTCATATGCTTAGCACTTGTTGGCTGCTTTTCCTTCACTCTGCGGTCCAACTCATCCCAAACCATCTCAATTGGGTTGAGGTCGGGTGATTGTGGAGGCCAGGTCATCTGATGCAGCACTCCATCACTCTCCTTGGTCAAATAGCCCTTACACAGCCTGGAGGTGTGTGTTGGGTCATTTTCCTGTTGAAAAACCAATGATAGTCCCACTAAGCGCAAACCAGATGGGATGGCGTATCGCTGCAGAATGATGTGGTAGCCATGCTGGTTAAGTGTGCCTTGAATTCTAAATAAATCACTGACAGTGTCACCAGCAAAGCACCATCACACCTCCTCCATGCTTCACGGTGGGAACCACACATGCAGAGATCATCCGTTCACCTACTCTGCATCTCACAAGACACGGCGGTTGGAACCAAAAATCTCACATTTGGACTCATCAGACCAAAGGACAGATTTCCACCGGTCACGAGAGCCAGTTTCATCATAGCGCTTGATGGTTTTCGCGACTGCACTTCTCTTTGCTTATTTGAGCTGTTCTTGCCATAATATGGACTCAGTCTTTTACCAAATAGGGCTATCTTCTGTATACCAACCCTACCTTGTCACAACACAGCTGATTGGCTCAAATGCATTAAGAAGGAAAGAAATTCCACAAATTCACTTTTAACAAGGCACACCTGTTAATTGAAATGCATTCCAGGTGACTACCTCATGAAGCTGGTTGAGAGAATGCCAAGAGTGTGCAAAGCTGTATTCAAGGCAAAGGGTGGCTACTTTGAAGGATCTCAAATATAAAATATATTTTGATTTGTTGAACACTTTTTTTGGTTACTACATGATTCCATATGTGTTATTTCATAGTTTTGATGTCTTCACTATTATTCTACAATGTCGAAAATAGTAAAAATAAAGAAAAACCCTTGAATGAGTAGGTGTGTCCAAACTTTTGACTGGTACTGTATATGAGAGCTGTGTTCTCTCACTCTGTGCTCTCTCACTCAGTGTGCAGAGTTGCTACTGCACTTTAACTTAAGACAGCCACTGTAGAAGGCCTGTACCCCAACAACTCCCAGTTGAGGTAGAAACATCCAAGCCTATGTTGGCATTCAACTCAAACCAATAATCAGTCGGTATTTTGAACTGGGTAGAGGAGAGACCAGAGGGTTGTGGATTTGAGGCCCGGCCAGGACATCTCTGGAACATGAACAGAACATCATGTCAGCCATTCTAATGGTAAAGCCATGTGATTCCAGCAGCGAGGGGCTAAGCGCTAAAACAGGTGTGCGTGCTACAGAGGCAGGGTGCAGTGTGTTGGCAGACACACACATACAGCGAGACAGACAGGGAATCCATTAGACCAGAACAGCTGATACATATACAGTAAAGGAAGGGAGGAATTGAGGGACTGGCCCAGTGCAGATAGGGGGAGTGAGTGATAGAGGGATGGAGAGAGGAAAAAGGAGCGAGTAGAGGAGAGCAGACTGGGCTGCTAGAACCATTAGCGGTTGAGGGAAAGGTCAGTGGAGATGGCTACTGTAACTCAGCAACATGAGGAAGACTGTGTGTGAGACACACACATTAGGGCCTGGACGATACCAGTATCGCGATAATTGTTAGTATCGTGGCAAGGAAACAAAACACAAAGTGGATTTAACTTCTTTAGGGAAACAGCCCTAATGTTGGAAACAAACATCATTATGTTGCTATCCAGAGTCAAATGTATTTAGTTTCCTTGCTTTAGCACACTTTTACATACAGCAAAATTTTCTGTGTTTGGGTGTGTGTGTGTGTTTGCGCATCGTGTGTGTTTGGGTGCCTCTGCAGGGTTGTATGCATAGAATCCCAAACACATTTTTGTGTCAGCCGCGTCTGTTACCACATTTTCCTGCCCCTCCACCATTGGTATTTACCCACCCCACCCCCCTTGCCCCCTCTATCTGATTGGGGGAGGGGCGGGGAGCATTCACTACCTTCTTATTTACCCCGCCCTATTTTATCCCCAGGGAGAGACGGAGCTGGGGTGAGAAGGTTGCCCAGTTCCCACCTTCTCACACACAAACACTCTCAGACCCACACTCGAAACACACACTCGATAAACACATACCCACAGTGTCCATTACGGTCTTATTTGCATATGTGACCAAACTAGCCTAATTAATGCGCAGACGCGCTTGTGAGATTGTTTTGGTCACAAGATGTCCCATCAGAAGTCCCGGCAGGACAATATGCTTGTGTTGTGTGTCCCCTGGGCTCAGGGACTTACTGAGGGCCCCTTAGTTGTTCCGCCGGGCCCTCAAAGGGCCACAACATGACCACTTGAACTCTGCTGGACACCTCTCAGCAGTGAGCAGTCTCAAACATATCTCTTTCTCACCTGTAGCTCCCGCTCTCTCTCTCTCTCTCTCTCTCGCTCACCCTCTGTCTCACATTTTCTATCGAGTCTCCTTGGAAGTTCTGGAACAATTTGTACCTGTCTACGAGTGTGTGGAAAGAAACCTAAAATGCCTTCTTCCGTTCCACAGTCTCCTCACTTTTCAGCACAGTTGGAGGGTAGGAAGCATGAGTATTCACTCGCCATTATGCAACGGGTGGATCTAATCCTGGATACTGATTTGGTTATAACCGCATTAGCTAGCTACCTAACAGTATGCTTTAACTTTAAATGAAAACGTCTTTCTGACTAAATTAGAAACGTGTAATATCTGAAAATGTAGCTAGCTAGACTATCTTACCCGTATACATGGATGGACGCTTCTCCCTCTCTGTCACGGATGCCATGGTTGCCCTTAGTTTGAAGATGTAATCTGGAGACAGGTGTTTTCTCCATCTCCTTAGCTATCATACTCTAATTCCGCTGGTTTCAAAACTCGGTCCACCAGCAAGTTGAGAGCAACACTTATGCAGTTCTACTACGTGATATATTTTTTAGAAAGCAGCGTTAGACAGGATTACCTACACATACTGACCAGCTCAAATGGACAGAAAGTTGCTACATGGCAGACCAATCCGAACTCATCTCTCGGCAAGTCCAGCCCACTCATTATCTCAGCCAATCATGGCTAATGGGAAGGTTGCTGTCTTTTTCTGTGGCTAAACCAACTAGGCTCATAATTTACCAATTGTATTCGTATTTACAGATGGAATACAAGTTTGTTATTAAGGCACATGAAAGTTCACATGTTCCAGAAGGCATTTCTGTCCCAGAAGGCATTTGGATTTTTAAAAAAAGGTTACGTTCAAATGGCTCTCCTGTGAAGTAGTGACGCACGACATATGCCTAGTTTCCTGAAACGAGTCACAAATGTGAAAGCTATGTAATTTGAGAAAATGGATATCTTCCTGAATAGTTGATGATTTTATGCAATTCATCATTACAACTGACTGAACAGTCACTAAAGCAACGTGATAAGGTAGCTGGGGTCATTTTTGCTTGTTTTTGCTGTTCTCCAAATAGCTTTTTTTTTTTTTTTTAAGTTGTATGCAGTAAAGCTTTAACTTTCCAGAAGTTTCTAGCCAACCATCCAGCCTCTATGGGACCCTCAGTCCCAGTTCCAAGCCCAGCTCTGCACAATGGATCGGGCTGACACTCCACAGCCACACAGCCAGCTCCCTGGACCAGCTCCAGTCTATAGCTTCATAGCAGGACTATTGGAAAGGCTGGTTGGAGGGGCTCCAGGTCTGGTGTGGGCTGTGGAAGCTACAGCACATGGAGTGGCCTTTTGGACTCTCTGAGGTGTGACTTGGCACGGACTGACACACATGCACACCACTAAGGTACTGTATCTGTAGGAGGATAAAGGACAGGACCTTCTGGCTGCCACCTCACGACTCATGCTACATCCGTATCCCTCCGCCCTCCACCACCCGCAGAATGAGTTGAGAACACATTCTAGACAGAGGAGGATTGTAGATATTGGTGGTGGATGAGGTGAGTTTCCCCTTTACTATGTAAAGCACTTTGAGTTCTGGAAAAGCGCTATATTCAATCAATTATTATTATAAGCCTAGATCGGGTTGTCAAACTCATGGAGGGCCTAGTGTCTACAGGTTTTTGTTTTTTCCTTTCAATTAAGACCTAGACAACCAGGTGAAGGGAGTTCTTTACTAATCAGTGACCTTACTTCATCAATCTAAGTACAAGGGAGGAGCGAAAACCCGCAGACACTCGGCCCTCCGCGGAACGAGTTTGACACGTGGCCTAGATATTGAAAAGCCATCTCTCCTCTCTCCCCATCTCTCTTACCAAGAGCTATACTCTAACCAATAACCAGAGATGGTAAAGAATTCCATAGACAAATTTCATTCCAGATTGCCTGGTCCAAAAGCGGTCTGTTGGAGCTGTATAGCCAAACACTTACTCTAATACTGAGAAGTCTGTGTAAGGGTACCCCTAGTGGTACTGCAGGGCTATTGCACCCTGTCTTTTTTCTACAGTGGTTCAACAGGTTGTCTAAGTGCTCTCAGAAAGGGGGAGCCTCAAACACACCGACTGACTGCTCATAAAGTCTGGCATCGTAAATACTCTCAATGTGGCAATAGTAAAGATTCACAACTTTATTCATTTGCATAAATCAGTTTTTAATTATAGTTTGAACTGATTCGTGTAGACATGTTTTATCTCTTTAGTTGTAAAACATAAACAAGTCTTTCTCCAGGTTTCACTGCTCTTTCTCCCTCTTTCCTCACCTCTCTCTCTCTGTGCCTGGCTCTCTCCTTCCACCTGGCACCAACAATCTTGCACAACTGACCTACATACAATTTCATTTGCAGCTATTGTTTTATTTTGTACAGACTGAAGAACAAAAAATACTGGTCCATGTTTTTGTAATTTTCGATTTCTTTGGAGATGTGGAAGTTCTTTTTAAAGATTGACTAAGCAAGCAAACGTTTGATGATCATGATAATGCAGTTAAAGTACATAAATGAGGCAGTTGGTTACTTTGCTTAATTTAGTTTCGACTAGACCTGGGCTTGTAGGGCCTGACAGAGCGTTTGTTTTCAAGGCCCCTTTATGTAACATATAGTGCATTCGGACAATATTCAAACCCCTTGAATTTTTCCACATTTTGTTACAATACAGCCTTGTTCTAAAATGGATGAAATAGTTTCCCCCCTCATCAATCTATGCACAATACACCATAATGACAAAGCAAAAACAGGTTTTTAGATATTTTTTTGCAAATTTATAAAAGATGTAAAACGGAAATATGACATTTACATAACTATTCAGACCCTTTACTCAGTACTTTGTTGAAGCAACTTCGGCAGCGATTACAGCCTCTTCTTGGGTATGACGCTACAAGCTTGGCACACCTGTATTTGGGGAGTTTCTCCCATTAATCTTAAGCTCTGTCAGGTTGGATGGGGAGCGTCGCTGCACAGCTATTTTCAGGTATCTCCAGAGATGTTCGATCGGGTTCAAGTCCGGGCTCTGGTTGGGCCCCTCAAGGACATTCAGAGACTTCTGTGCTTAGTGTCGTTGTCCTGTTGGAAGGTGAACCTTCGCCCCAGTCTGAGGTCCTGAGCGCTCTGGAGCAGGTTTTCATCAAGGATCTCTCTGTACTTTGCTCCGTTAATCTTTGCCTCGATCCTGACTAGTCTCCCAGTCCCTGCCGCTGCAGAAATCCCCACAGCATGATGCTGCCACCACCATGCTTCACTGTAGGAATGGTGCCAGGTTTCCACCAGACTTGACGCTTGGCATTCATGCCAAAGAGTTAAATCTTGGTTTCATCAGACCAGAGAATCTTGTTTCTCATGATCTGAGAGTCTTTAGGTGCCTTTTGGCAAACTCCAAGCGGGCTTTCATGTGCCTTTTACTGAGAAGTGGCTTCCGTCTGGCCACTCTACCATAAAGGCCTGATTGGTGCAGTGCTGCAGAGATGGCTGTCCTTCTGGAAGGTTCTCCCATCTCCACAGAGGAACTCTGGAGCTCTGTCAGAGTGACCATTGGGTTCTTGGTCACCTCCCTGACCAAGGCCCTTCTCCCCCGATTGCTCAGTTTGGCCGGGCAGCCAGCTCTAGGAAGAGTCTTTGTGGTTCCAAACTTCATCCATTTAGGAATTATGGAGGCCACTGTGTTCTTGGGGACCTTGAATGCTGCAGAAATGTTTTTGTACCCTTCCTCAGATCTGTGCCTCAACACAATCCTGTTTCGGAGCTCTACGGACAATTCCTTCGACCTCATGGCTTGGTTTTTGCTCTGACATGCACTGTCAACTGTGGGACCTTATATAGACAGGTGTGTGCCTGTCCAATCAATTGAATTTATCACAGGTGGACTTCCAAGGATGATCAATGGAAACAGGATGCACCTGAGCTCAATTTCGGGTCTCATAGCAAAGGGTCTGAATACTGAATACCTAAATAAGGTATTTCTGTTTTTTATTTTTAATACATTTGCAAAAATGTCTAAACCTGTTTTTGCTTTGTTATTATGGGGTATTGTGTGTAGATTGATGAGGGAAAAAATGTTTTAAATAACATTTAGAATATGGCTGTAAGGTAACAAAATGTGGAAAAAGTCAAGGGGTATGAATACTTTCCGAATATACTGTACTAACACATACATGAACACACTCGCATATAGACTGGGAAAGACACACACACACACACACACACACACACACACACGCACACATATACACACACACCAGTGCCCAGGGGAGAGGGAGGTAGTGAGAGAGTTACATAACATGGCTTTTACTCTTGTTGTTATTGTTCTCAAACTGAGCCCAGGAAACCATTAAAGTTTCCACAGAAAGCGTGAGTGAGTGAAATTGGTGAAAGAGGGAGGAAGGGACAGATGGTGAGTAAAGAGTGACAAAACGGTTGCCAAATGAGAAAGGAGGGAAGACGATGAATAGAAGTAAGAAATATTTGTTACTTGTGGTGGTAGTTGACAGCCTTTTTAAGTTTTTTTGTTTTTGTTCAACAGCTCTAGCTACCTCCCCTCATTCTCAATAAGCTAAATTCTTAGTCTAATAAAAACACACACAGTCAGAAAGCAAGCCATCAACAATCAGTAGTCAATAACAAATAATCATGCATGTTGCCTTGTTGTGTGTGCATGTTAAGTAGAAAGCCAACAGGTTTGAATTAAGTCTGAAAAGTTGTAATGTCTTTGAGAATTTAAATTTAAATAACCTTGTATGAATGAACCCCCTGGGGTTTTAAATTGCTATTACATTTTTTAAAGTTATCCCAAATGTATATAAACAAATGTACAAACATGGAATATAATGCAGGACATAAGGACAAATTACATGATACAGTAATTTTTTTTATTAAATTGAGTAGAATCTGTAAAACTGATGTGGTCCTGTGCACTGTGCAGTAACTGTAGGAGTCTTGACGGTACTGGATTAGCTAATGTTTTATTAATGAGTTGTAGCCTGATGTTAAGACTGTCAGCTGCACCTTGGCTAAGGTTCCCATGATATCAACTAGATTATGACAAACTGCCTCGCCTGAACAGGCACGTCTGTTCATCCTCATTTCCTTACAAAACACTCACATATGTACACTGAACAAAAAGTAAATGCAACATGCAACAATTTCAAAGATTTTACTTAGTGACAGTTAATTTAAGGAAATAAGCCAATTGAAATATATTCATTAGGCCCTGATCTATGGATTTCACATGACTGGGAATACAGATATGCATCTGTTGGTCCGAGATACCTACAAAAAAGATAGGGGCGTGGATCAGAAAACTGGTCAGTATCTGGTGTGACCACCATTTGCCTCATGCAGCGCGACACATCTCCTTCGCATAGAGTTGATCAGGCTGTTGATTCTGGCCTGTGGCATGTTGTCCCACTCCTCTTCAATGGTTGTGCGAAGTTGCTGGATATTAGCGGGAACTGGAACACGCTGTCGTGCATCCCAAACATGCTCAATGGATGATATATCTGGTGAGTATGCAGGCCATGGAAGAACTGGGACATTCTCAGCTTCAAGGAATTGTGTACAGATCCTAGCGACATGGGGCCGTGCATTACCATGCTGAAACATGAGGTGATGGCGGCGGATGAATGGCACGACAATGGGCCTCAGGATCGCGTCACAGTATCTCTGTGCATTCAATTTGCCATCGATAAAATGCAATTGTGTTCGTTGTCCGTAGCTTATGCCTGCCCATACCAGAACCCCACCACCACCGTGGGGCACTCTGTTCACAACGTTGACATCAGCAAACTGCTCGCCCACACGATGCCACCATACAAGCTGTCTGCCATCTGTCCGGTACAGTTGAAACCGAGATTCATGCGTGAAGAGCACACTTCTCCAGCATGCCAGTGGCCATCGAAGGTGATCATTTTCCCACTGAAGTATGTTACGATGCCGAACTACAGTCAGGTCAAGACCCTGGTGAGGACAACAAGCACGCAAATGAGCTTCCCTGAGACGGTTTCTGACAATTTGTGTAGAAATTCATCGTTTGTGCAAACCCACAGTTTCATCAGCTGTCCAGGTGGCAGGTCTCAGACAATCCCGCAGGTGAAGAAGCCGAATGTGGAGGTCCTGGATTGGTGCTGGTCTGCGGTTGTGAGGCCGGTTGGACGTACTGCCAAATTCTCTAAAATGTGGCTTACAGTAAAGAAATTAACATTACATTCTATGGCAACAGCTCCCTCAAAACTTGAGACATCTGTGGATTGTGTTTTGAGCGCATTTCTCCTTTGCCAAGGTAATCCATCCACCTGACAGGTGTGGCATATCAATGAGCAGATTAAACAGCATCATTGCACAGGTGCACCTTGTGTTAGGAGCAATAAAAGGCCACTCTAAAATGTGCACTTTTGTCACACAACACAATGCCACAGATGTCTTAAATTTTTATGGAACACGCAATTGGCATGCTGACTGCAGAAATGTCCACCAGAGCTGTTGCCAGAGAATTGTCGTTTTAGAGAATTTGGCAGTACGACCAACTGGCTTCACAACTGCAGACCACGTGTTACCACGCCAGCCCAGGACCTCCACATCCGGCTTCTTCACCTTCGGGATCGTCTGAGACCAGCCAGCCGGACAGCTGATGAAACTGAGGAGTATTTCTCTCTGTAATAAAGCCCTTTTTGTGGGGAAAAACAATTTCTGATTGGCTGGGCCTGGCTCCCCAGTAGGTGCGCCTGGCTCCCAAGTGGGTGGGGCCTATGCCCTCCCAGGCATGTGAAATCCATAGATTAGGGCCTAATGAATTAATTTCAATTGACTGATTTCTTTATATGAACTGTAACTCAGTAAAATTGTTGCATGTTGCGTTTATATTTTTGTTCAGTACATTTATTTGTCTTCGTTTGCGGGCCTTTCACTTGTACTGTCCGATATTTAGACAAATCAACTTATTTTATCTCCTACAGTGAGGGGAAAAAAGTATTTGAACCCCTGCTGATTTTGTATGTTTGCCCACTGACAAAGACATGATCAGTCTATAATTGTAATGGTAGGTTTATTTGAACAGTGAGAGACAGAATAACAACACAAAACACGCATGTCAAAAATGTTATAAATTGATTTGCATTTTAATGAGGGAAATAAGTATTTGACCCCTCTGCAAAACATGACTTAGTACTTGGTGGCAAAACCCTTGTTGGCAATCACAGAGGTCAGACGTTTCTTGTAGTTGGCCGCCAGGTTTGCACACATCTCAGGAGGGATTTTGTTCCACTCATCTTTGCAGATCTTCTCCAAGTCATTAAGGTTTCGAGGCTGACGTTTGGCAACTCGAACCTTCAGCTCCCTCCACAGATTTTCTATGGGATAAAGGTCTGGAGACTGGCTAGGCCACTCCAGGACCTTAATGTGTTTCTTCTTGAGCCACTCCTTTGTTGCCTTGGCCGTGTGTTTTGGGTCATTGTCATGCTGGAATACCCATCCATGACCCATTTTCAATGCCCTGGCTGAGGGAAGGAGGTTCTCACCCAAGATTTGACGGTACATGGCCCGGTCCATCGTCCCTTTGATGGGGTGAAGTTGTCCTGTCCCCTTAGCAGGAAAACACCCCCAAAGCATAATGTTTCGACCTCCATGTTTGACGGTGGGGATGGTGTTCATGGGGTCATAAACAGCATTCCTCCTCCTCCAAACACGGCGAGTTGAGTTGATGCCAAAGAGCTCGATTTTGGTCTCATCTGACCACAACACTTTCACCCAGTTCTCCTCTGAATCATTCAGATGTTCATTGGCAAACTTCAGACGGGCCTGTATATGTGCTTTCTTGAGCAGGGGGACCTTGCGGGCGCTGCATGATTTCAGTCATTCACAGCGTAGTGTTTTACCAATTGTTTTCTTGGTGACTATGGTCCCAGCTGCCTTGAGATCATTGACAAGATCCTCCCATGTAGTTCTGGGCTGATTCCTCACCGTTCTCATGATCATTGCAACTCCACAAGGTGAGATCTTGCATGGAGCCCCAGGCCGAGGGAGATTGACAGTTATTTTGTGTTTCTTCCATTTGCGAATAATCGCACCAACTGTTGTCACCTTTTCACCAAGCTGCTTGGCGATGGTCTTGTAGCCCATTCCAGCCTTGTGTAGGTCTACAATCTTGTCCCTGACATCCTTGGAGAGCTCTTTGGTCTTGGCCATGGTGGAGAGTTTGGAATCTGATTGATTGATTGCTTCTGTGGACAGGTGTCTTTTATACAGGTAACAAACTGAGATTAGGAGCACTCCCTGTAAGAGTGTGCTCCTAATCTCAGCTCGTTACCTGTATATAAGACACCTGGGAGCCAGAAATCTTTCTGATTGAGAGGGGGTCAAATAGTTATTTCCCTCATTAAAATGCGAATCAATTTATAACATTTTTGACATCCGTTTTCTGGATTTTGTTGTTGTTATTCTGTCTCTCACTGTTCAAATAAACCTACCATTAAAATGATAGACTGATCATTTCTTTGTCAGTGGGCAAACGTACAAAATCAGCAGGGGATCAAATACTTTTTTCCCTCACTGTATCTCTAGAATGAGCAGTCCAGTCTTTTCTCTCTTTTTTCAGTCCTTCCCTCTCCTCTGTCCTCCGCTGTGTGTGTGTGTGCATCCGTGTGTGTTTTCCTCCCCTTCCATCTCTGTGTAAACCTCAAGGTATTCAGTGGCAGGTAGCAACATGCTCAGCTTAGTAGTGCGACTCGCAGGACTCAGCTTGTCCTATTCTTTCGTTGTTTTTCACTCTTTCTAGCCGTGTGTGTATGTGTGGGACCCCACATTCTATGTGTCACTTAGATGTGCATCTCTCTGCTCGGATTAAGAGTGACAGTGAGTGGGTTTGAGAAACGTATAGGTAGCCAGTCAAAGGCTTTTTGGGGGGTATGTTTATGATGTGTGTGACGGTGTGGATTGTTTGAGCATTGCATGTTGTCCAAATGGCTATTAGCCTGTAATGCTTTTCAGGACTAAGTTTCTTGCTGGTTTCTTGCCTAATTCACATCATTAACTACTGTATAGCACATCTACATTCCCATCCATGTTGTATTCTAGAACTCATGATATCTTCTCATCCCAGACCTGATGTAAAAAGTGGACGGGTCCCACTCTGTAGCTCTGTGCTATTTACCATAAACATTAGATAGATATTATGTAGCAGCACTGTGCTTATGCCTCATCAGCTCAACAGGTCTGGGCACAGTTACGTGTCCTTTTTCTCACTCCATCTCTTTCTTTCTACTCTAAAAGACTGTGCAAAGAAAGCAGCCACCATGCAGGTTTGGATGGAAGAGGGAGGGAAGGAAATAAGATGTTAAATAATTGGATTCTTTTTGTGAGAGAAACCATTGCCACGCTGTTGTTTGGTGTGTCATGTTATTCTTTCTCTATTGTGCAGCGGAGTGATATGTCTTTTTATAGTGTTCTATTTGTCTAGGGTCTGTTTTCTTTAATTATTGTGGCGTGTGCGTGCGTTCTCTGTTAAATTAGCGCAGTGACGCCTGTGCTACAGTACGTGTTGACACTGGAGGTCTATCTGTCCTACTTTCTTTCGCTTTTTTTTACTTCTATTCTCGCTTCAACTCACTTCTTGTTTCCACTCCTTTCCTTTCTCTCTCTTTGTTCCGCCCTTTCTAGGTCAGAGTTTGGCTGATGTTCATGTCTTTTTCATAAAACACTACATGACCAAAAGTATGTGTACACATGCTCGTTGAACATCTCATTTCAAAATCATGGGCATTAATATGTAGTTGGTCCCCCCCTTTTGCTGCTATAACAGCCTCCACTCTTCTGGGAAGGCTTTCCACTAGATGTTGGAACATTGCTGCGGGGACTTGCTTCTATTCAGCCACAAGCATTAGTGAGGTCGGGCACTGATGTTGGGCGATTAGGCCTGGCTCGCGGTCGGCGTTCCAATTCATCCCAAAGGTGTTTGATGGGGTTGAGGTCATGGCTTTGTGCAGGCCAGTTAAGTTCTTCCACACCGATCTCGACAAACCATTTCTGTATGGACCTCACTTTGTGCACAGGGGTATTGTCATGCTGAAACAGAAAAGGGCCTTTCCCAAACGATTGCTACGAAGTTGGAAGCACAGAGTCGTGTAGAATGTCATTGTATGCTGTAGCGTTAAGATTTCCCTTCACTGGAACTAAGGGGCCTAGCCCGAACCATGAAAAACAGCCCCAGACCATTATTCGGGTGTGGCTGAAAGAGCCGAATCCAAGCCAAACTGTACTGGCTTGGATATTTTCTTTTCACAATGTCTTTTGCAGCAGGTTACAGTGACTAGGGTATGGTGGATGCGTAACCAGGCCAGCTCAGTAAAGCTTAGTTTGGCTAAGGTCTGTTTAGCTCAGTATGGTGAAAAGCCCTTGATTGTGCTGTTGTGTAGACTGTATAGTGCTGCTAGCCCAGTGACCATCAAAACGAGATCAAACTAGCCCAGGCCCATTTTCACCCTCTCTGTGAAGTTTATAAGCTAAGCATTCTCCCCTCCCTCCCCTCTTTCCCACTCTCCCCTACATTGTAAAGTGTTGGTCCCATGTTTCATGAGCTGAAATAAAAGATCCTAGATATTTTCCATACGCACAAAAAGCTTATTTCTCTCATGTTGTGCACAAATGTGTTTACATCCCTGTTAGCATTTTTCCTTTGCCAAGATAATCCATCCACATGACAGATGTGGCATATCAAGAAGCTGATTAAACAGCATGATCATTACACAGGTGCACCTTGTGCTGCGGACAATAAAAGGCCACTCTAAAATGTGCAGTTTTGTCTCACAACAGAATGCCACAAATGTCTCAAGTTTTGAGGGAGCGTGCAATTGGCATGCTGACTGCAGGAATGTCCACCAAAGATGTTGCCAGATAATTTAATGTTAATTAAAAAAGCTGCTGTTTTAGAGAATTTGGCAGTAAGTCCAACTGGCCTCACAACCGCAGACCATGTCTAACCACACCAGCCCACATCTGGCTTCTTCACCTGCTGGATCGTCTGAGACCAGACATCCGGACAGCTGATTAAACTGTGGGTTTGCACAACCGAAGTATTTCTGCTAAAAACTGTCAGAAACCGTCTCAGGGAAGCTCATTTGCGTGCTCGTTGTCCTCACCAGGGTCTTGACCTGACTGCAGTTTGGCGTCGTAACCTACTTCAGTGTGCAATTGCTCACCTTCTATGGGCACTGGCACGCTGGAAAAGTGTGCTGTTCACGCATGAATCCCGGTTTCAACTGTACCGGGTAGATGTCAGACAGCGTGTATGACGTTGTGTGGGCGAGTGGTTTGCTGATGTCAATGTTGTGAACAGAGTGCCCCATAGTGGTGGTGGGGTTATGGTATGGGCAGGCATAAGCTACGGACAAAGAACACAATTTACATTTTATCAATGTGAATATTAATGCACAGAGATACTGTGATGTGATCCTGAGGCCTATTGTCGTGCCATTCATCTGCCGCCATCACCTCATGTTTCAGCATGGTAATGCACGGCCCCATGTCGCAAGGATCTGTACACAATTCCTTGAAGCTGAGAATGTCCCAGTTCTTCCATGGCCTGCATACTCACCAGATATGTCATCCATTGAGCATGTTTGGGATGCTCTGGATCGACGTGTAGGCGGCGCACAATTGGCCCAGCGGTGCACAATTGGCCCAGCGTCGTCCAGGGTAGGGGAGGGAATGGCCGGCAGGGATGTAGCTCAGTTGGTAGAGCATGGCGTTTGCAACGCCAGGGTTGTGGGTTCGATTCCCACGGGGGCCAGTATGAAAAAAAAAAAATTAATGTATACACTCACTAACTGTAAGTCGCTCTGGATAAGAGCGTCTGCTAAATGACTTAAATGTAAAATGTAAATGTGTAGGACAGCGTGTTCCAATTCCCGCCAATATCCTGCAACTTTGCATAGCCATTGAAGAGTGGGACAACATTCCACAATCATGAGCCTGATCATCTCTATGTGAAGGAACTGTGTCGCGCTGCATGAGGTAAATGGTGGTCACACCAGATACTGACTGGTTTTCTGATCCACGCCCCTACCTTTTTGTTTAAGGTATCTGTGACCAACAGATGCATATCTGTATTCCCAGTCGTGAAATCCATAAATTAGGGCCTAATGAATGTATTTAAATGACTGATTTCCTTATATGAACTGTAACTCAGTAAAATCTTTGAAATTGTTGCGTTTATATTTTTATTAAGTGTATTATTTTGTTCTGCTCGCGTTTTTAACAAATCAGTAATAGCCATGGTGTGGTGCTGCGGTCTGGGGATAATTCATTCTGCCAGGGGGCGCTGACAGGATTGAGGGGTTAGGGTTCACGAGGCCATGACAGACAATTGACTCATTGAGTTTTACTGGCCATGGATGGAGGGATAGAGAGAGGGAGGAGGGTTGTGAGGGTCGCAGGGGTGAAAGAAAGGGATAGTTTGGACCTGGTGTGACTGAGGAGAGCCAGACCCTGCTATCTCGCATCCATAGGTGTTAGCCTAGCCATTAACTCGGACTGGTTTATTTTTCAAAACTGCGCCTGCACCTCTGTCTGAATTCTATGAAACAAGCAAGGCTTTTTTAGGAAGAGGAGGGGGATTCCAGAAAACCGATAAACACTACTGGCAGAATTTGGGGCCATAACACATAGGCTAGTGATACTCACTCACACAAAGAGGGCTGGGGGCTCAGGTTTGGGGCTGTTTGTCTGTGGCTTGGACTGGGACTGGCGCAGTATATGTTTCTGTCTACCGCTTCCCTGCCCATAAAAGACCTGGGGAGATATGGAGAAGGCTGGGACTTTATATCGGGGTCTGGCGCTGTATGTCAGGGGCCATGGCTGGGGTTGGGGCTGTATGTCAGTGCCAGTGGCTGGGGCTGTATGTTTGTAGCAGTCTCCCTGCCCATAAAGGTCTGTCGGGCTCTGTCGAAATGCAATCCTGCTAAAATATTTTCCTGTCATCCATGGAGCCCTGATGCATAGCCGGGTGGAGCCGGGAGGAGTGGGGCGGACCCTGAGAGAGGGATGGGGGTCTGGGGGCCAGGGGGCAGAGTTACCAGTCTTGTTTTATTTATTTGAAGATTGTCCTGTGGTAATGTGTTGAGTGGGGTGAAAAGGCCTTGAGGGCCCCAGTGTTTAAACAGCTAGGGTTAGTGTAAATCTCACCCATACACAGACCCAGACTTGTCCAGGGCAGACTGACACACCACTGACTTATACCAGATGGGGGTGACGGGGTGTGTGTGTGTGTTCCAATGTTTTGGGTAGTGTGTGGGGGGGGTCGAATGTGTGTGTGTTCCCTTTCAGTAAGTCAACTTCGGTACAACATACTAAGGGGGAGTCGCACTCTCGTGACTTCGGTTGAAGGATCTACAATCATGCCTGACAAGGCCAATGAAATCCGCACCTCGCTGGAAGCCCCGCCTTCCACAGGTAATAAGCGTGAAGCTCTGATTCATTTCTTCAAATATGCCGCTTCACCTCGGTGTGAACAGGAACGATTCACACTACTAAAACAAACAATTGGAACACAAGATTGTCTTACGTTGCGCGAACTACACTGTCCCTTAGTGGTAGAGCGTGCTCACCCACTGGACGTTGTGTCCTGAAGTTTGTATGGTTCTCATAACTTTCTTAATCACAAACAATTAGTTATTCTTCCAATTTGTTCAGCCTGGCCATAGCAATAAGTAAGATGGATAACGCGACCGAAAGGCTAACAAGCCGGGTTCGGGTTTGCAACAATTCCCCAATAAATTAAAAGATACTCACGTTTGTTGTCTTGTATAGCTCGGTGTATCCTTAGGCTGCCCTCGCTCAAATCAGTTTGTGTGCGAGACTAGTGGACGGCTGGCATTGTTCCCCCTTGTAGTCTGCAGCACAGGTTCTCTTGACAATCGTGTAGCCTTCTTTAGGGGGCTTGGCATTTCCGATAGTGACTTCCTCTCCCGAGTGCCCGTACCTCGGCTGAGTGTGAGTTGCGGGACAAAGAGATGGTTTGTGTTATTGGTCGGGACGAATGTCTCCCGGCTCCTGTGCGCTCTTGGTTACGGGAAGCTACTCTAAGAGAGAGGGCAAACAGGTTCTGTGGGTATCCCTGTGTCTGCCTTGGTTAAGCACCGCTTGCCTCTCTCCCCAGAAGAGTCCGGGTCCCACCTCGGTGATCCGGTCCTACGTAGACTTTTGAGACCATGGCTAGTTAACAAGCGCTGCATAGCGTGCTAGCCAGGTTAGCTAACTAGCAGAGGCGGGCTAGCTACTACTAGCTATTTCTGCCTCCCCACAGTGGAGTTGCTTGGGTAGCTCTCTAGTTTAGTATACGTAGTGTTAAGTCACTTGGTTATTCTAAACGGACCGTCCTGTGATCAAAATGGCTGGCTAACCTAGCATAGACTAAAGACCCTCCTGGCTAACGCGTCGGCTAGCATGCATAACTTCCAGTGAATGAAGCTTAATAGTGTTCACCCAGCGCTATGGCAACCCCATTACTATTTTCAATTCCTGGAGTTGGAGGGAGTAGAGAAAGCGGGGCTTGCGTGCTCTTCCGATAAGGAAGTAGCCCCCGAGCAGCCGCGCCGCTCCATAAAAACATTACTGTGATGAGGTTTGTTACGGCAAATGGCGTACTACGTCAGCCGTTGCTGGAGCCCTCATGCAGGCTATACAGTATCACGGAAGCACAACGTGTGTTGGAAGCTTGTCCATGTTTAACCCCCTAGAGTCGATGTCCGCATCCCCGTGGAAATTATATTAGCATCAGTGGCGATTTTAGCATGTACATCTTGGTGGGGCAAACTAACAGCTTACTACACAACATACACTTAGTATTACTTTCTTAGCTACAGTATACATATCTCCCTGGCATATTACATAATTTATGCAGCAGCATAAAATACATTTTTGGACTCACCTTGTTGTGAAACTTTGTCATCAAAGTCTGGCATTCTCTGGATTTATGGTGCTTTCAAGACAACTGGGAACTCTAAGGATTAAAAAAAAATAATAATCATGACGACGTCCGTGATCTTCAGGTCGTAGCTCTAGAAAGAGGCCCGAGTTCCGGATTTACAATTCCGAGTTGGATGACCATTCAAAACGTATATTCCCAGTCAGAGCTAGTTTTTTTCTCGAGTTTCCAGTTGTCTTGAACTCACTGAAGTCGGATTTCGAAGTTCCGAGTTAACAGTTGTTTTTTAGCTCGGCACAAATCATACTTCATTGACAGCATGGCTAATGTTGAATGTTTATCATTTTAAACTTGGAAAAGAGACCCTTAATCCCAGACTTGGGACCACACAGCCACTCCACTGAATAGCAGTGGGATTGCTTTCAATGCTTGCAGTTAGCCACTGATTCCGTCCAAACCACTCATTGTGTAATGTTTATGTCCAATGGCCGATGAGCGCCGATAAGTTTTGTCTATAATTTCTCTTCATTATTTCTCTTCATATGACAAGGATTAAAAAGGATTTGCCAGTAGATTGTCAACTTGATTCATGATGACTGCTAGCTAAGGTTTTGAAAGTATGATGTTGACATGATCAGTCCAATCAAAGCTACTGTAGATATAACGTGATTTGCCATCATTTTATCTGTAGCCAATGACCTTGAGTCTTCTTGAATAGGCACAAGGTAACTTTATGGCAGCACCCAAGGTGCTTGAATTTTCGAACTCTACCCTTAGATTTTGCGATGACGTAATGTCCACATGAGTGACAGAACACGGAGCCAATCGCAGCGCAACTAGAGAACATTACCAACACCTACGCTCCGTATTTTCCACTGGCTGCCCCACCACCATAGAAAGCACTGAGCTACACTGAAACACCTGCATTTTGGAGCTGCCTTACTCAAGAAAGCAAAAAAGAGCCCATGTTTGTATGCGGCTTTATTAACTCTAATAATTATGTACTTTTTTTGTTCGTTTTTTTTGCAAAAAATGTGGGGCTCAAAACAGGTGCCCTGAAAAACCTGCCCTGAGGGACGGGTCGCCACTGATTAGCATAATACAAAATCCCAATAAAAATGTGTCAGTTTAAGCTAGAGTTTTCTAACACATTTTATTTTCTAACAGTGTGAATTGAGGTGTGTTCCGCCTCCTCATTAATTCACATGGAAGTATCCCATTTCACTGTTGCGGACAATTTATGTTTGAAGCTTTACTGAACAGTACTGATGTGACTTACTTTAATGTATGACTGTTATTTATCAAATCAACTAACTATGTTTAATTGTCACTCAATTAAATTAATCATGTAACAATTAACTCATTAGGAATTTGGGGCACCACGGAAGAAGTTGTTTAACGAGTTACCATCTCCCGAATTAAACTCTTAGAAAATATATGTTATATATCGATAACAGTCACTTATTAAATAATTACCCCTTATCAGTCTCATTCTGAACGTCGCATAATCCTTGAACCTGCAAGAACCCTAACCTTATTGATGAATCAGCAATACACAAATTGGCTTAATTATTTATTTACTAACTAACTAAATAATAACACAATACAAACACATACACACATACAGGTTATTGATTACTAACGTAATACAATGAAAACAGGTCCCTAGTGGACTGGACTAATAATAGCATTAATGCTTGGGTAGAAGGAGGGTCAGAGTGGAAGGGAGAGACAGAGATTCAAACTATCGTGGTTACTTTGGAAACTACGCTCACGGAAATACAAATGCTTAAAACCCCACTAACCGGATTAGAAATGCAACATGTATTTACGTGTAGTTGTCCTCGATAGTTGAGTTGATGATGTAGGACTCTGGTATGCCCACCAGAGATCACAATGTCCTTGGTAGAGTTTCTGGTCGTAGTGGTGGTTAGGATGGATACTTCAGTTGTACCCTGTAGTTCATAGAGTTGATCGGTTAGAGTAGATACTTCAGATGTACCAATGGTTGTCTGAGAGGGATTGTCCTTCCCAACTCATGTCTTTAGTGAATGTTCTGTAGACGACTATGCATGCCAGCTGCAGACTGAGATGATGATAAGGTGTAGTGCGTTGTCTTCTTCTTCACCTCGTGTAGAGGTTGAGAGTTTGAGTTTCACTATTTTGCCATATTCAGCTGGCGCTGCATGTCAGCTGGTCTGTAGAGTGTCAACCAGTTTAAGCCGTGGGGCTTCCTGGGGTAACCATTTTAAGCCGTGTAGCTTCAGCTTCACGCTTCCTTGTCTGGTAGAAATTCAACCATTTTCAACATCCGGCTTACACCGTAATCTGCTTGGTCTTCCTTTGGTAATGGAGTTGAAGTTTTAAACCATTTTGTAACATTTAGCTCACACTTCACGTCTGCTGGTCTGAGGTGAATTTCGTCACGAGGGGTTTTATACTTGAGTAGAAAAGGGGGCGTTTCATCATGTTTGTGCTCATCTGGGCATGGCCACTGACTGAGAACAAATCAATATGGAAACAATCATCTCATCTGGAATGCTAAAATCACATTGTTATCTTCACAAAAGTATTATTATACGTAATAATTCGTGTTATACAACAATTAGATGCAAACCACATAACTGGGAAGGGTACACCCCCAGAGATATAGTTATGTTGTTCCACCGTCTTTAATGACGTCACAACATAGTAACGAATTTGACATGTTTGTTCTTTAAGTCGCCACCGACCATTTTCCACATTCTTTTAAGTAAGAATATTGTTTCATTATCCACTTTTGGATGTTGGAGTCTTGGCGGGAAGACTTCCTTTGTCTCACATGGAAATTCCCTCTCCCAATACTGCATGGCCCAGAAATAATGTTTCTGCAAGGAATTTACGATCGGTCTTAAAACTGGCCCCCAGGAAAGGGGGTGTTCAAACCTTTGCCTAGCCGGCATCTTTGATCCTCAGCCCGTGAGGGCAAATCATGACAGTACGAACTTCTCTCTTCGATGAGAGCCCGAGCAGTGTGTCCCCAGATCAAGTATGCAGACATTTGCGCAGTATAGCCCAAACTTTTCCCTCCTGGCACATTTTCTGGCTGGCTCTCGCATTGCCTTCATTGTTGTTTTCCTTACAAATAATAACTTTGGACATGTGTGCGTTCCAATCAAAGTAAGCACCTTTATTTTCTGTATATCGTGTTGTCGTTTCTACTAGAGCACACCATATGTACAGTATGTATGGAGCATAATATATCTACTGTTTTATTCACGTTTTCAAGTACTGGTGACAAATCATGCATTCCGATTCTTGCATGGATTGTAATGGACACATGATGTGTGTAAAATACTTTTTTGAAGGTTGTACTCATTATGATGAGCTAATGCTAAGCTATTTGCGGCACCATGTTTGTTGACATTATACAATGCATTCTGGGTGTCATGTAAACGTCTGTCAGACCAAAGACGTTATGACAAAATGAGGTGAGGTATGGTCTTTCGAGCAAACTTCCAGAAGTGAATGATGGTAGACAACACACCCCCTTCAACGTGCATACTGCAAACAGACCAAACTCATCTTGTCTCCTCTTCTTATCTTTGGTTGACCCGAAAAAACAGTATTCAGACCCCTTGACGTTTTCCACATTTTGTTTTTTCCCCCTCATCAGTCTACACACAATACCCCATAATGACAAAGCAAAAACCGTTTTTTAGAAATTTGTGCAAATGTATATAAAATTACAAACAGATACCTTATTTACACAAGTATTCAGACCCTTTACTCAGTACTTTGTTAAAGAACCTTTGACAGCTAGTACAGTCTCGAGTCTTCTTGGTTATGACGCTACAAGCTTGGTACACCTGTATTTGGGGAGTTTCTCCCATTCTTCTGTGCAGATCCTCTCAAGCTCTGTCAGGTTTGATGGGGAGTATCGCTGCACTTGGATGGGGAGTGTCGCTGCACTTGAACAGAGATGTTCAAGTCCGGGCTCTGGCTGGGCCACTCAAGGACATTCAGAGACTTGTCCCGAAGCCACTCCTGCGTTGTCTTGTCTGTGTGCTTAGGGTCATTGTCCTGTTGAAAGGTGAGCCATCAACCCACTCTGAGGTCCTGAGCACTCTGGAGCAGGTTTTCATCAAGGATCTCATCTTTCCCTCGATCCTGACTAGTCTCCCAGTCCCTGCCGCTGAAAAACATCCCCACAGCATGTTGCTGTAGGGATGGTGCCAGGTGTCCTCCAGACGTGACGCTTGGCATTCAGGCCAAAGAGTTCAATCTTGGTTTCATCAGACCAGAGAATTTTGTTTCTCAACGTCCTTTAGGTGCCTTTTGGCAAACTCTAAGCGGGCTGTCATGTGCCTTTTACTGAGGAGTGGCTTCCGTCTGGCCACTCTTCCCCAGATCTGTGCCTCGACACAATCCTGTCTCGGAGCTCTACAGACAATTCCTTCGACCTCATGGCTTGGTTTTTGCTCTGACTTACACTGTCAACTGTGGGACCTTATATAGACAGATGCGTGCCTTTCCAAATCATGTCCAGTCAATTACATTTACCACAGGTGGACTCCAATCAAGTTGTAGAAACATCTCAAGGATGATCAATGGAAACACCTAAGCTCAATTTAGAGTCACATAGCAAAGGGTCTGAATACTTATGTAAATATTTTATGTATATATTATTTTTAAGACATTTGCAAAATTACAAAAAAACTGTTTTCGCTTTGTCATTATGGGGTATTGTGTGTAGAGTGAGGGGGGGGGGAATGATTTAATCAATTTTAGAATAAGGCTCTAACTTAACAAAATGTGGAAAAAGAGAAAGGGTCTGAATGCTTTCCGAATGCACTGTACATGATGGTGCGCGCAAAGTACCCATCGTCAGATTACTTTAGATTGGTGTTTTACCCAATTATTTAGATCAATGGTGAGCACACCTGTGATGTGATTAATTGTAAATAGTAATTTCTATTAGCTAATTCATATTATGGTTTCTCTCAGCCGAGAGTTAGCTAAATATGACTGCTTGTGTTAGGTCAATATTTCCTTAGTTAGCGCTAGGACTAATGTACCCTACTTTTTCCGGTTTGGATGATTGTGTTATGCTGTCACCACTTCTGTGAATGTCTGAAAATTGCATACAAAAATAAACTGGTCACATTCAGGACATACATTGACGGAAAAATGTATTTGATCCCCTGCTGATTTTGTACATTTGCCCACTGACAAAGAAATGATCAGTCTATAATTTTAATGGTAGTTTTATTTGAACAGTGAGAGACAGAATAACAACAACAAAATCCTGAAAAACGCATGTCAAAAATGTTATGAATTGATTTGCATTTTAATGAGGGAAATAAGTAGACCTACACAAGGCTGGAATGGGCTACAAGACCATTGCCAAGCAGCTTGGTGAGAAGGTGACAACAGTTGGTGCGATTATTCGCAAATGGAAGAAACACAAAAGAACTGTCAATCTCCCTCAGCCTGGGGCTCCATGCAAGATCTCACCTCGTGGAGTTGCAATGATCATGAGAATGGTGAGGAATCAGCCCAGAACTACACGGGAGGATCTTGTCAATGATCTCAAGGCAGCTGGGACAATAGTCACCAAGAAAACAATTGGTAACACACTACGCCGTGAAGGACTGAAATCCTGCAGCGCCCGCAAGGTCCCCCTGCTCAAGAAAGCACATATACAGGGCCATCTGAAGTTTGCCAATGAACATCTGAATGATTCAGAGGAGAACTGGGTGAAAGTGTTGTGGTCAGATGAGACCAAAATCAAGCTCTTTGGCATCAACTCAACTCGCCGTGTTTGGAGCAGGAGGAATGCTGCCTATGACCCCAAGAACACCATCCCCACCGTCAAACATGGAGGTGGAAACATTATGCTCTGGGGGTGTTTTTCTGCTAAGGGGACAGGACAACTTCACTGCATCAAAGGGACGATGGACCGCGCCATGTACTGTCAAATCTTGGGTGAGAACCTCCTTCCCTCAGCCAGGGCATTGAAAATGGGTCGTGGATGGGTATTCCAGCATGACAATGACCCAAAACACACGGCCAAGGCAACAAAGGAGTGGCTCAAGAAGAAGCACATTAAGGTCCTGGAGTGGCCTAGCCAGTCTCCAGACCTTAATCCCATAGAAAATCTGTGGAGGGAGCTGAAGGTTCGAGTTGCCAAACGTCAGCCTCGAAACCTTAATGACTTGGAGAAGATCTGCAAAGAGGAGTGAAACAAAATCCCTCCTGAGATGTGTGCAAACCTGGTGGCCAACAAAACAAACGTCTGACCTCTGTGATTGCCAACAAGGGTTTTGCCACCAAGTACTAAGTCATGTTTTGCAGAGGGGTCAAATACTTATTTCCCTCATTAAAATGCAAATCAATTCATAACATTTATAACATGCGTTTTTCTGGATTTTTTTGTTGTTATTCTGTCTCTCACTGTTCAAATAAACCTACCATTAAAATAGACTGATCATGTCTTTGTCAGTGGGCAAATGTACAAAATCAGCAGGGGATCAAATACTTTTTTCCCTCACTGTAACGTTGTAAGGACTGTGCTTGTGCAAATTGTTTCTGTGAAAGAAAACAGTGTTGCCAGCTCAAACGCTGACTGTTGCGTCAATCGAAACTGGACCTTCTAAATAAGCATTCTAATCACATCGGTTTGAGCGTATGCTGCAGGGACTACTGTAGAATGATCACACCCGTGTGTTGGTACACGTCAAAGGGTTAAGACTCTGATACTCAGAGAATGAGAGTGGAGAACTTTTGGCCATGTTGTGTTTGTAGATGGCTTTGTTAGAAATAATTCTATATTTCCCTTGACGGAGTGATCCTGAAGGTTAAATATTGCTCAACTTACCCCACTCTCCCCTCCTGGAGTTGGAAGTGGTCGCATAGTGTTTCATTTCACACACACACTCGTGGCTGAAAACTCAATGGGAGATATGAGCAGGAAATAAGAACCAGATGTGGGTGTAAATCGAGGGGGAACAGGGAACCCCTCTCACTGAGACATGAAGTCACCCCAGCTCCGCCCACTTTACCTCTACTTTACTGGTCCACAGTAGGCATCCACAACTCTGCATGGGGAACACTTTTAACCTTAACACTCCACAGCATACAACCCTATAAGCCTTGAGGCCCATAGTAACTGTGTACCCCACCACCAGTGGTTACAATAAGATCCAGATCCACAAAAACTGGTTCAGAACCTAACTCTAACCCAAGTTTACAACACCACAACCTGGTGAGATATGTTATAGCTACAGCCTTGGGCTAGATCTCCCTGCCAGCCTCAGTCTCTCTCTACATGGCTTACTATACAATGGAACTGTCTCCAAAGACATAGCTTTGGAATATGTTCCTTTCTCAATGCACTAAACGCAGTCAAACAGCAGTTATTTTCTGCAGGCGAGAAGAAAAGAGAGAGAAGGCAATAGCGATGTAGATTTTCACGAGGATTCCAGGGCCGCAGCGAAGCACACGATTTATGTCTCAGATTAATTGCTTTTCAAATAAATCACAGGAATGGGCCGGGGCCTTGCTCCTACCCAGAGGTGAGAGAGAGAATTAGGTGACAGTTTGTGTCGATTGAGTAAGTTGGTAATACAGTCCTCTGACAGGAAGCCTCTGCTTTTGTGTGTGTGTTGCAACGAGTTCTTTGTTTTGTGTTGCCACAAGTTAATGTTGGTGTGTTTGCTAATTCTGTAAGGTTTAATGTGTGTAAATAAGTGTGTTGGCGCATGTTTATGTATATGTGTGTAATTAAGGAGCTGTGTGTGTGTGTTAAGTGGAAAGTGTTTTGGACAGTCTCCCCTGTATCTTTCTATCCACTTTCCATTTCTCTCCAGAATTCAGTCAAACCTGCACTGTGGTTAAATTACATTGGTCGTGCCATTTTAAACATTTTTTTCAATCCGTGTTCCTTCACTGCCTGTTTGATTGAATCTACCTCTTAGTTGCTTTTTACCCCCCATCTTTCTGTCCTTCTCCTGCCTTTCCTCCTCTGTCAGCTAACCTCTCCCTTCTGTATCACCCCACTCTTTCTTTCCATCTCTCTTTCCCCGTCAGGGGAAGGGCCCAGTCATGCCGGCACTGTGAGCTCTCCTATCACTTCCATCAGCTCAGCTCATGTCTCGTTGGCGTTAAATACCGTCCTTGCACTCATCTGCATCTAATTCTCACTCCTTCCCTCTTTCCATTTTTATCTTTCCCTTTCTCCATCTCTCCTCTCTCCCTCCCTCTCTCCTCACACTCCTGACATCAGCCAGCGCTGCTCGAGTGCTGTGAAGTTTGTCCACGTCTCCTCTGCGCTCTCTCCTTCTTTTTCTTTCACCCTTTCTCTCTTGCGCTCTAACACACTAACACACGCTCACTCTTTCTCCATCTCTTCCTCTCTTTTCTTTGTTTCTCTGTGGTGAAGTTAATGAGCCTTCCAGACGCCGTCAGTCGTCAGCATCACCTCCATATCTGTCTGAAGGAGTGAGCGTGGCAGGCTAGGAAGGGAGGAGGGGAATGAGGGATGGAGATAGATGGATGGAATCATGTGGGAAGCAAGCAGCCTTGTGCATTCTGAAAGGGGAGCAACTGAGGGTAGAACAAACTAATAGGGCTTTTTAGTTGTTGGTTTCTCAGCGTTTCTCTCACTATCAGTGGTGAGTGGGCGGTAGCTCTGAAAACTGGCGTTTTACCGGACGCGACCTCTATCCATAACGGGGTAGATCTTTTCACCCCTTCTCTCTGCTCCGCCATTGACCAGGGTCATGTTCATTAGTAACAGAGAACGTTTTGCAACAGATAACATTTCCAGTTACTCCCTCCCTGTTTCAGTCAGTTTTCTTCCGTTTGGTACAGAATGAACACGACCCAGTTAGCCCGTTATCACCTGGCTTCCCGTCCAGCACTATTACTTCTGGTGCTCTGATTATAACCTGCTGAGCTAGCAGCATTTCTAGACACATTGATTTATAGGAAGAGATACATTTTCTCTCAATTTTCTCTCCATGATGTGCAATTATGCTCTTTGCTCTTCTTTCCCAAGGCTCCTCCAACACACTGTTATTGGTATCAGTGTGGATATGGACAGCTGTTGGTTAGATAAATAAGAGACAGATAAGGAGAGTGGACAACAGAAAACATGACGATGGCTGTATCCCAAAGGGCACCCTATTCCTGTTATTGTCCACAGCTTTTTGGGGGGATGCATCCCTAGCCTAACCACTGGCCAGGTAGATTGACTGTAGAAGTAATTGTGAAACTGAGGTAAGGGAGAGCCTTAATGCCAACCTGGGAACGATGTAGTGAGGAGATCAAGGACAATGAGGATGAAGAGAGAGAGTGATTGAGAAAGAGAGTGAAGGAGGCGAGAGGAAGGGAGAGAGGGAAAGAAAGAAGGACAAAGACAGGGAGAGTGTTAGAAAACAGAGAGTGAGGAAAGCGAAGAGTGAGGGAGTGGGGAAAGAGAGAGTGAGGAAAGAGAAGAGTGCGACGGATGAACTTAGCCTTAAGATGCTTTTGGGAAACCGGGCCCAGTCCAATAAGGAAAGGGAACAGACACACAGATAGTGGCCAGACACTCCTCGCCCTCTCCCCTCCTCCATCCCTCCTTCTACTCTTTCTCTATTCTCTTTCCTCTCACTTCCAGACCACCAAACGCTGTGTCCTTTCATATTTTGGGTTCTGTTCCTCCTCTCCTGCTCCCGTCTTCCTTTTTGGAAGAGTGCTGAGTTCTCTGACTGGGCCCTGACCAATGTCAGAGTTGCACAGAATTTTCACAACGTTCAGCAGACCTAAAATTTGCTCAGTGCCAAAATAAATAAGAGGTAACATTGGCCCTGACCCTCCTCTGTCTCTCATTGTGGTTATATAGGCCCTCTCTCTACATCTTTAAAAGTTTATACCATCACCACGCATATCTTTAAAGGCACAGAGATGTTATTCTGGGCTAACGTTTGGACCGGGACATAGAAATAGGCCTAAATAATCTAGTATGGGGTCTGTCCCAAATAGCACCCTATTCCCTATATAGTTCACTACTTTTCACCAGAACCCTTATGGGCCTTGGTCAAAAGTAGTGAACTATGGTGGGAATAGGGTGCCGTTTGGGACACAAACATGGACGTTTTTAATGCCCCGCATAAATTCTGTTTCTTGTCATGGTATAGGAGAGTACGGAGTGAGAGAGAGAGGCCTGTCCTTACAAGTTGGTTCACTTCACTCTCTCTGCTTAAGAAGTATTCTGGTGGTACAAAGCGTAACTGTGGCCTAGTCACTCCATCTACACCCCTCTCCATTCCTCCCTCTTTGTGTCCCTTCACTCATCCGTGCCCACGGCTGTTCACAAGAGCAGGAAAATGCATTGTGTGTCTACTGCAACTCCACTACCACTCTATTAATCTGTTGTCACCGGGCTCAAGTCAACTCACGAAAACATCACCTGCAGCTGGCCCTGGTGACCCTGTTTGTCCCCATTGTGTGTGTGTGTGTCATGTCCAGGGTCGTATTCATTTGGCACCAAATGGAAGAAAACAGACTGAAACAGGGAGCTTGTTTTCATTTTCCATTGCAAAACGTTTTGCTACGATGTGCCCTTATGAATATGACCCTGGTCCTGTCCATGGCCTTACCATGTCCCCTAACCCGGACAAAGGGTACTGTATAGACAAGCACCTGCCAGGGCAGGAACCCAATGGCCCCACCCTTCTCCTTCTCAGATTTATTATTTTATTTTTTTGCGAGCCATGAGAAGACAAGTCCGTTCTCATGGCATTCTGCTTGTGAAAACAGGCAGCATAGTTTCCATACAGGCCCACTGACAGACAAGTCACGGTCAGTGGTGGTATAGCAAAATAGGTTTTACTATTGTGAGAGAGAGCCCCTTGTCCTCACCCACAGGTTGTGACCTCAAGTGTGTGTGAGGAGGGGGGGTATGTTTGTGTGTGTGAATGTGTGTGTGTGTGTGTGTGTGAACGTGTGTGTGTGAGCATGTTTGGGAACGTGTGTGTGTGCGTGCGTGTTTGAGATGGTGCAGAAGCCGTCTTGGAGGCGCCAGCTTGTTTATTGCATAATCTTTTGTTTGTGTGTTTATCAGTGTCCGTGTATTTGAGCATGCGTGTGTGTTTATTCATGTGTGTTTGTGAGCGTCTGAGCGTGTGTGTTTATGTAAGAGCGTATGTGATTAACACACCGTGTGTGTGTGTTAATCACTGCTAACGTGTGTGTGTGTGTGAGACGATGCAGCAGGCCTGTTGGAGGCGCCTGCTTGTTTACAGTGTAATCTGTGTTTGTTTGGAGCCATGTGATCGACTCCAGGCCTCTGAGAAAAGGCCAAGTATCTGCTGCGTTCTCCTCTTTTCCCTCTTTCTTTCTCTTCAGCCTTTTCCTCTACATCGGACTTTCCCCATGATCTCTGTCTAGCTCAGTTTAAAAAAGTATGTCTAAGTATTACTCAAAATATTGTGTCAACCTCATCAAGATGTTCAGACCTCTTGGAGTAGCGTATTAAGTAAGGTGTTGGGTTGATGTTTGCTGCACCCGGGTTCCAGTCCTGGTCGGGACCAACCCCTAATACGCCACAATATTATGTTGGTTAGGATCTCTTGGCGTAACGGCTAAGGTTGAATCTCTTGGCTTAACGGCTAAGATTGACATTGGCTGGACCAGGGTTTGAGTCCCAGTTGAGACCAACACCTGAATTCGCTGCAGTGTTATGTATGGTAAAATAACAACCCCTCTATCTCTCTCTCCAGGGGCAGTACCAGCCTTCAGACCTCCTGTGCCCAGAGACTTATGTCTTTGTGCCCATAGAGCGCTGCATCCCCAGCCTGGAGCAGACCCTCTACGCCCGCTTCAACCAGGAACCCGACGCAGGTACTGAACACAGCACCCTACTGTACACTAAGAGCACTACCCTACAGCAATCAGCACACTGACCTATCAGTCATTCATGGGGTCGGCAATAGCCTTAAGATTAGAGAAGTGGGCCAGTAATCGGAGGGTTGTTGCTTCGAATCCCCGGGGGAAATATGGCTGGAGTGAGCCGGCAACCGGAGGGTTGCTTTCATCAGAATCTCAGGTGCCATCTACTGCCGTTGTGCCCGTGAGCAAGGCACTTAACCGCCACAACTGGTTGGGGTTGGGAATATCATAAGACAAAAAAAAAGCAAATTTCAATTCACATTGGACAATAATGTTGTATTCTATTCCACTGAAAACTGACATCCCACTTATCCAGTCATCCCCTTAGACCAGGGGTTCCCAAACTTTTTCACTCAGGCCCCCCTTCCAACATCCCGCGCCCCCGCGTACATGCTCGCACCACGTCTATTTCTATGGGCACAAGCACTGTTCATGGCACAAACTGTTAACAATTTTTGCAGGTATAAAGCTTGTTTCCTACAATTCTATACATTTTGTCATGGGGTGCAGTTGTTTGTTTTAAAGCGAATTTTCTTGCAATTCTATACATTTTGCCAGATCTAATGTGTATTCATGTGATATTTGAGTGACTTAAACATTACTACAATATCTATGGGCAAAAAAACTGCCGACCCCGGGGGGCACGCCACACAGTTTGGGAACCACTGCCTTAGACCATTGCATGGGTCTAGAGTTCTGTGCAGGACTGATTTCTTCATCCCGCCTGCACATGCAGCTTTTCATACCGCACACGCCCGCTCACGCTGGCTTTGTCCGACTACCACCCTCTCCCACAAGAACTGGTCCAAAACTGGTCCAGAACCCAACCACAGTCCCACAATATTATTTTAGGCTTATGTCACGCAGCTCGCTTGCCAGCCATGGCCCCAGCAATTTTGCGCCCTAAAGGCAATATCAAAATGTTCACAAATAACCTTTTCACTTGGCCCATTATATTAGGCTATCGGTATTACTTGGCTATATCAGCCAATAGGATAGACATACAGTTGAAGTCGGAAGTTTACATACACCTTAGCCAAATACATTTAAACTCAGTTTTTCACAATTCCTGACATTTAATCCTAGTAAAACTTCCCTGTCTTAGGTCAGTTATGATCACCACTTTATTTTAAGAATGTGAAATGTCAGAATAATAGTAGAGAGAATGATTTATTTCAGCTTTTATTTCTTTCATCACATTCCCAGTGGGGTCAGAAGTATACATACACTCAATTAGTATTTGGTAGCATTGCCTTTAAATTGTTTAACTTGGGTCAAACGTTTCGGGTAGCTTTCCACAAGCTTCCCACAATAAGTTGGGTGAATTTTGGCCCATGCCTTCTGACAGAGCTGGTGTAACTGAGTCAGGTTTGTAGGCCTCCTTGCTTGCACATGCTTTTTCAGTTCTGCCCACAAATGTTCTATAGGATTGAGGTCAGGGCTTTGTGATGGCCACTCCAATACCTTGTCCTTAAGCCATTTTGCCACAACTTTGGAAGGATGCTTGGGGTCATTATCCATTTGGAAGACCCATTTGCGACCAAGCTTTAACTTCCTGACTGATGTCTTGAGATGTTGCTTCAATATATCCACATAATTTTCCTTCCTCATGATGCCATCTATTTTGTGAAGTGCACCAGGCCCTCCTGCAGCAAAGCACCCCCACAGCATGATGCTGCCACCCCCATGCTTCACGGTTGGGATGGTGTTCTTCGGCTTGCAAGCAACCCCCTTTTTCCTCCAAACATAACGATGGTCATTATGGCCAAAAAGTTCTATTTTTGTTTCATCAGACCAGAGGACATTTCTCCAAAAAGTAAGATCTTTGTCCCCATGTGCAGATGCAAACCGTAGTCTGGCTTTTTTATGGCGGTTTTGGAGCAGTGGCTTCTTCCTTGCTGAGCGGCCTTTCAGGTTATGTCGATATAGGACTCGTTTTACTGTGGATATAGATACTTTTGTACCTGTTTCCTCCAGCATCTTCACAAGGTCCTTTGCTGTTGTTCTGGGATTGATTTGCACTTTTCACACCAAAGTACGTTCATCTCTAGGAGACAGAACGCGTCTCCTTCCTGAGCGGTATGACGGCTGCGTGGTCCCATGGTGTTTATACTTGCATACTATTGTTTGTACAGATGAACGTGGTACCTTCAGGTGTTTGGAAATTGCTTCCAAGGATGAACCAGACCTGTGGAGGTCTAAAAAAATATTTCTAAGGTCTTGGCTGATTTCTTTTGATTTTCCCATGATGTCAAGCAAAGAGGCACAGAGTTTGAAGGTAGGCCTTGAAATACATCCACAGGTACACCTCCAATTGACAAAAATTATGTCAATTAGCCTATCAGAAGCTTCTAAAGCCATGACATCAATTTCAAGGCACAGTCAACTTGGCGTATGTAAACTTCTGACCCACTGGAATTGTGATACAGTGAATTATAAGTGAAATAATGTGTCTGTAAACAATTGTTGGAAAAATGACTTGTAATGCACAAAGTAGATGTCCTAACCGACTTGCCAAAACCTTAGTTTGTTAACAAGACATTTGTGGAGTGGTTGAAAAACGAGTTTTAATGACTCCAACCTAAGTGTATGTAAACTTCCGACTTCAACTGTAGTTTGAAGAGAGCAGAGTTGGAGAGAGAGCGGACAGTTGCACTTTCTCTTGAGCTACGTTTTACATATAGCCTATCTTTTAGGAGCGAGATGATTTTCAGACGGAGATATGGGTGATCAATATTTATTTCCAGGCAGTATAGTAAACTGTAGTCTAATCATATTTAGGAAGTTAATTTCCGTGGAACGATAACTGCCCTGTGCTTCTCCACCCATGCATATAGACTACTCAATTTAATTGAGACCACATGCACGCGCACCTGATCTCGCATGCCCAAGAGGAGAGGTAGGCCAAAGGCTACTGAAATTGAAGGAGCAAAAATTACGACAGCGGACACTTGCACTTTCTCTCTACGTTTTGCATATAGGATATAGCCTACCTTTTAGGAGCGGGACCATTTGCAGGCCAAACATATAGGCGCACTTGATCTCGCATTTACAACTAGGAGAGGTAGGTTACTGAACTAGAAGCAGCGAATGCTGAGTGTGTGAATCATGGAAGAAAGAGGTGCTTTTAATACAATAGGTAGTACACTAACACATACAAAGCAGAAAGATTTTGTTTACAAATAATCCCAAAGTTGTCTGTCTGACTGCCTGCTCCCGCCTGCAGCATGAAAAATGCAGACCATGCCGCAATGAACTCTGTCGGGACCCGCAGGTCACACGGGTATCCCGTGGTAATGCAGCCTTCTACATTGGTCCTACTTTTTTTGTTATATTTACAAGCTGTTTTGGATGCGTGTGTGCTCGGATGAACCGTGTGTGAACTGAAGTGATCCGAGTCTGATCGTGCAGTATGTTGAAACCTCTGGGTTGGCTCCAGACACAGAGCGGTCCCTGACCCAAGGTCAGTTTGTGTGCTGGCTCAACTGGCTCCACTGTGGTCAGAGAGCTGACACTGTCATTATGGAGGACTCAGGGTTGCGTCCCAAATGGCACCCTGACCTGGGGCCCTGGTAAGAAGTATTGCACTATGTAGGGAAAAGGGTGCCATTTGGGACGCAGCCTAAGTGTTATTATTACCAGAATAATGATATCAGTGATAAAAGCTGGGCCGACCAGCAGACGCCACAGCTAGAAGGGGGCGGTTGGAGAGGGAGAGAGAGGGTTCACTGCAGGTAACTGCCAAGTGGGGTACTTAAAAATACTCACTCACTCACACACACACTCCCCTCTCTCTCCCTCTCCTATCTATTTCCTGCTCAACAGACTGTGCAGTTCTCTGCTCTCCTCTGAGTTGTTAGAGTTCTGTATCAGCACACACACCTACCCCCACTGCAGTGTCTATAGTAATCCAAAGCCATTTAGCTCTTTCATGATGAGCCTGGCTACGTCTAGGCGAATCTCACCTCTACTCACTGATCTGGCTAAGGAAACAAAAATATACAGTGGGGAGAACAAGTATTTGATACACTGCCGATTTTGCAGGTTTTCCTACTTACAGAGCATGTAGAGGTCTGTAATTTTTATCATAGGTACACTTCAACTGTGAGAGACGGAATCTAAAACAAAAATCCAGAAAATCACATTGTATGATTTTTAAGTAATTAATTTGTATTTTATTGCATGACATAAGTATTTGATCACCTACCAACCAGTAAAAATTCCGGCTCTCACAGACCTGTTAGTTTTTCTTTAAGAAGCCCTCCTGTTCTCCACTCATTACCTGTATTAACTGCACCTGTTTGAACACGTTACCTGTATAAAAGACACCTGTCCACACACTCAATCAAACAGACTACAACCTCTCCACAATGGCCAAGACCAGAGAGCTGTGTAAGGACATCATGGATAAAATTGTAGACCTGCCTAAGGCTGGGATGGGCAACAGGACAATAGGCAAGCAGCTTGGTGAGAAGGCAACAACTGTTGGTGCAATTATTAGAAAATGGAAGAAGTTCAAGATGACGGTCAATCACCCTTGGTCTGGGGCTCCATGCAAGAACTCACCTCGTGGGGCATCAATGATCATGAGGAAGGTGAGGGATCAGCCCAGAACTACACGGCAGGACCTGGTCAATGACCTGAAGAGAGCTGGGACCACAGTCTCAAAGAAAACCATTAGTAACACACTACGCCGTCATGGATTAAAATCCTGCAGCTCACGCAAGGTCCCCCTGCTCAAGCCAGCGCATGTCCAGGCCCGTCTGAAGTTTGCCAATGACCATCTGGATGATCCAGAGGAGGAATGGGAGAAGGTCATGTGGTCTGATGAGACAAAAATATAGCTTTTTGGTCTAAACTCCACTCGCCGTGTTTGGAGGAAGAAGAAGGATGAGTACAACCCCAAGAACACCATCCCAACCGTGAAGCATGGAGGTGGAAACATAATTCTTTGGGGATGCTTTTCTGCAAAGGGGACAGGACGACTGCACCGTATTGAGGGGAGGATGGATGGGGCCATGTATCGCGAGATCTTGGCCAGCAACCTCCTTCCCTCAGTAAGAGCATTGAAGATGGGTCGTGGCTGGGTCTCCCAGCATGACAACGACCCGAAACACACAGCCAGGGCAACTAAGGAGTGTCTCCGTAAAAAGCATCTAAAGGTCCTGGAGTGGCCTAGCCAGTCTCCAGACCTGAACCCAATAGAAAGGGAGCTGAAAGTCCGTGTTGCCCAGCGACAGCCCCGAAACCTGAAGGATCTGGAGAAAGTCTGTATGGAGGAGTGGGCCAAAATCCCTGCTGCAGTGTGTGCAAACCTGGTCAAGACCTACAGGAAACAAAGGTTTCTGTACCAAATATTAAGTTCTGCTTTTCTGATGTATCAAATACCTATGTCATGCAATAAAATGCAAATGAATTACTTAAAAATCATACAATGTGATTTTCTGGATTTTTGGAAATTACAGACCTCTACATGCTTTGTAAGTAGGAAAACCTGCAAAATCGGCAGTGTATCAAATAATTGTTCTCCCCACTGTAGGTGAGATGTTAATCTGTACAGCTAGCAGATCTTTGAGTCTTTGTCTCCAGTGTGTATGTTAGCCTGCAAGCAGAGAGAGAGAGAATCGCTGTTAACCTGTTCAACTCTGACGCCCTTTGGTGGTATTTTCGAAGCCACATATATTGTGAACTACCTTCATTAGATACTTTTGGTCATGTAGTGTATGTGGACACCTGCTCGTCGAACATCTCATTCCAAGGTCATGGGCATTAATATGTAGTTGGTCGCCCCTTTGCTGCTTTAACAGCCCCCACTCTTCTGGGAAGGCTTTCCATTAGATGTTGGAACATTGCTGCGGGGACTTGCTTCCATTCAGCCACAAGAGCATTAGTGAGGTTGGGCACTGATGTTGGGCGATTAGGCATGGCTCGCAGTCTGCGTTCCAATTCAACCCAAAGATGTTCGATGGAGTTGACGACAGGGCTCTGTGTAGGACAGTCAAGTTCTTCCACACCGATCTCAACAAACCATTTTTGTATGGAACTCACTTTGTGCATGGAGGCATTGTCATGCTGAAACAGGAAAGGGCATTCCCCAAACTGTTGCCACAAAGTTGGTCTAGAATGTCATTGTATTCTGCAGCGTTAATATTTCCCTTCATTGGAACTAAGGGGCCTAGCCCGAACCATGAAAAACAGATCCAGACCATTATTCCTCTTCCACCAAACTTTACAGTTGGCACTATGCATTGGAGCAGGTAGCGTTCTCCTGGCATCTGCCAAACCCAGATTCATCTATCGGACTGCCAGATGGTGAATCGCGTTTCCACTGCTCCAGAGTCCAATTTTGGCAAACTTTACAGCACTCCAGCCGATGCTTGGCATTGCGCATCGTGATCTTAGGCTTGTTTGCTCCCGACGAACAGTTCTTGTGCTGAAGTTTGGAAATCAGTAGTGAGTAAATAAATAAACATATCATTAAAATTATACACTGATCATTTCTTTGTCAGTGGGCAAATGTAGAAAATCAGCAGGGGATCAAATACTTTATACACATACACAGGCCCGTCTGAAGTTTGCCAATGAACATCTGAATGATTCAGAGGAGAACTGGATGAAAGTGTTGTGGTCAGATGAGACCAAAATCGAGCTCTTTGGCATCAACTCAACTCGCCGTGTTTGGAGGAGGAGGAATTCTGCCTATGACCCCAAGAACACCATCCCCACCGTCAAACATGGAGGTGGAAACATTATGCTTTGGGGGTGTTTTTCTGCTAAGGGGACAGGAAAACTTCACCGCATCAAAGGGATGATGGACAGGGCCATGTACCGTCAAATCTTGGGTGAGAACCTCTTTCCCTCAGCCAGGGCATTGAAAATGGGTCGTGGATGGGTATTCCAGCATGACAATGACCCAAAACACACGGCCAAGGCAACAAAGGAGTGGCTCAAGAAGAAGCACATTAAGGTCCTGGAGTGGCCTAGCCAGTCTCCAGACCTTAATCCCATAGAAAATCTGTGGAGGGAGCTGAAGGTTCGAGTTGCCAAACGTCAGCCTCAACCTTAATGACTTGGAGAAGATCTGCAAAGAGGAGTGGGACAAAATCCCTCCTGAGATGTGTGCAAACCTGGTGGCCACCTACAAGAAACGTCTGACCTCTGTGATTGCCAACAAGGGTTTTGCCACCAAGTACTAAGTCATGTTTTGCAGAGGGGTCAAATACTTATTTCCCTCATTAAAATGCAAATCAATTTATAACATTTTTGCCATGCGTTTTTCTGGATTTTGTTGTTGTTATTCTGTCTCTCACTGTTCAAATAAACCTACCATTAAAATGATAGACTGATCATGTCTTTGTCAGTGGGCAAATGTACAAAATCAGCAGGGGATCAAACACTTTTTTCCCTCACTGTAATCAAAGTGACACTGAACTTTATGGTGTGTGTAGGTTTCCATCCAATTAGCGACAGATTTTAATGAGAATATAATAAAATCTGCATAAAAACAATATGCACATTTCAGGGTTTCCATTAGGAAAATTTGGCGCTTGACAATGTGACCGGGAATATTTTAATTTATCAGACATTGAGAAATTTACCGGACATCCATATGCATTCAGATCCGACTTGGATCAATAAATGAGGGATTTTGGGCAAATTAGCCACATTTACTTTCCTTAAAAACCTCCTATAACAAATTACAAAAACATTATTCCTTGTGTTTCGATGTGTAGCATATGCTAAACTTTATATCAAATTGTTTTATTGGTTTTTAGGCTACTTTCCTGAAACAACAATTGTTCACCTCATGGTTCAGCTTTCGGAGATTTGAGCACTAAATGCATCAGGGCATTGCATGCATAGACCTATAGGCTTGTGTCCACTGTATGATATATACAGTGCCTTCGGAAAGTATTCAGACCCCTTGACTTTTTACACGTTTTGTTAAGTTACAGCCTTATTCTAAAATGGATTAAATTGGACGCTCCCCATCCAACCTGACAGAGCTTGAAAGATCTGCAGAGAAGAATGGGAGTAACTCCCCAAATACAGGTGTTTCAAGCTTTTAGCGTCATACCCAAGAAGAGTCAAGGCTGTAATCGCTGCCAAATGTGCTTCAACAAAGTACTGAATAAAGGGTCTTAATACTTACGTAAATAAGGTTAATATTTCTAAAAGCCTGTTTTCGCTTTGTCATAACGGGGTAATGTGTGTAGATTGATGAGGATATTTTTTTATTTAATCTCATTTAGAATAAGGCTGTAACGTAACAAAATGTGGAAAAAGTAAAGGGGTCTGAATACTTTCCGAATGCAAAATGCAACAATTTTTTTTCCTGAGTTACAGTTCATATAAGGAAATCAGTCAATTGAAATTCATTCCTTAGGCCCTAATCTATGGATTTCACATGACTGGGAATACAGATATGCATCTGATGGTCACAGATACCTTAAAAAAAAAAAAAGTAGGGGTGTGGATCAGAATACCAGTCAGTATCTGGTGTGACCACCATCTCCTTCACGTAGAGTTGATCAGGCTGCAGATTGTGGCCTGTGGAATGTTGTCCCACTCCTCTTCAATGGCTGTGGGAAGTTGCAGGATATTGGCAGAAACTGGAACAAGCTGTCGTACACGTTGATCCAGAGCATCCCCAACATGCTCAATGGGTGACATGTCTAGTGAGTATGCAGGCCATGGAAGAACTGGGACATTTTCAGCTTCCAGGAATTGTGTACAAATCCTTGCGACATGGGGCCTTGCATTATCATGCTAAAACATGAGGGGATGGCGGCGGATGAATGGCACGACAATGGGCCTCAGGATCTCTTCACGGTATCTCTGTGCATTCAAATTGGCATCGATAAAATGCAATTGTGTTCATTGTCCATGGTTGTGCCTGCCCATACCATAAACCCAATGCCACCATGGGGCACTGTTCACAACATTGACATCAGGAAACTGCTCGCCCACACAACGCCATACAATGTCTGCCATCTGCCCGGTACGGTTGAAACCGGGATTCATCCGTGAAGAGCACACTTCTCCAGTGTGCCAGTGGCCGTTGAAGGTGAACATTTGCCCACTGAAGTCGGTTACGATGCCGAACTGCAGTCAGGTCAAGACTCTGGCGAGGACGACGAGCATGCAGCTGAGCTTCCCTTAGACTGTTTCCGAACAGTTTGTGCAGAAGTTCTTCGGTTGTGCAAACCCACAGTTTCATCAGCTGTCCGGGTGGCTGGTCTCAGACGATCCCGCAGGTGAAGAAGCCGGATGTGGAGGTCCTGGGCTGGCGTGGTCTGCAGTTGTGGCCGGTTGGACGTACTGCCTAATTCTCTAAAACGACTTTGGAGGCGGCTTACTGTAGACAAATGAACATTCAGTTCTCTGGCAACAGCTCTGGTGGACATTCATGCAGTCAGCATGCCAATTGCGCGCTCCCTCAAAACTTGAGACATCTGTGGCGTTGTGTGACAAAACTGCACATTTTAGAATGGACTTTTATTGTCCCCAGCACAAGGTGCACCTGTGTAAAAATCATGCTGTTTAATCAGTTTCTTGACATGCCACACCTGTCAGGTGGATGGATTATCTTGGCAAAGGAGAAATGCTCACTAACAGGGATGTAAACAAATGTATGCACAAAATTTGAGATAAATAAGCTTTTTCTGCATGGAAAATGTCTGGAATTTCGTATTTCAGCTCATGAAACATGGGACCAATACTTTACATGTTGCGTTTACATTTTTGTTCATTGTACAGTATATTGCTGCAATCACAGCATTACAGTTGGATCTTCATTTGGCCAAAGAAAATCGCTCAACAGAATGAAACAAAACACTTGCGCGAACTGGTTTAAACCTTCACAAATGTTTTGAACAGGCTATATTGCAGCAATTACCAACAAAAGCAAGTGCTTACCATACACAACAAATTACTAAACTAAATACCGAGCACACAATTAAAAAGACATCAAATTTTATTTAGCCAATGGAAATGTCTCAACAGAATTGAACAAAACAGGTTTTGCATATTTAAAGAACTGGTTTTGGTTAATAAATAGGCTTACAATAATAACAATGATAAAAATGATTATAAATACATTTATGTTCCAAAATGTCATCCTACCGGAATAGGGAGTTGCACAGTAGCCTGCATTCTTCTCATCTTAGTCCACTACAATATTAAAACGTATAGTAAATTCCCCTTGTAGGCTTTTCACTATAGGCATAATCTTTTTCCTCTAACTTTTGTTTTATTTCAATGAAAAAGGCCTCGATCTTTGCAATCAACAGTAGCCTAGACCAAGGTTTGTCTGTTGCGCTCTCTCTCCTCAGCAGCAGGCGCATGTGCGCACCAGGCGTGGTTCTGAAGTGCGAATTCGGGTGTAGGCTATGATAGACAGCCTCTCCTGGACAATTTGGTCTGCTACAATTTTATTTATCGGCTTTTCAGTTTTTTATCGGCCAAATCCTGGCAATTACAGTTGAAGTTGGAAGTTTACATAAACTTAGGTTGGAGTCATTAAAACTCGTTTTTCAACCACTCCACACATTTCTTGTTAACGAACTATAGTTTTGGCATGTCGGTTAGGACATCTACTTTGTGCATGACACAAGTCATTTTTCCAACAATTGTTTACAGACAGATTATTTCACTTATAATTGACTGTATCACAATTCCAGTGGGTCAGAAGTTTACATACGCCAAGTTGACTGTGCCTTTTAAACAGCTTGGAAAATTCCAGAAAATGATGTCATGGCTTTAGAAGCTTCTGATAGGCTAATTGACATCATTTGAGTCAATTGGAGGTGTACCTGTGGATGTATTTCAAGACCTTTTTTTATTTTTTATTTTATTTATTTCACATTTATTTAACCAGGTAAGCCAGGTGAGAACGAGTTCTCATTTACAACGGCGACCTGGCCAAGATAAAGCAAAGCAGTGCGATTAAAAACAACACAGAGTTACATATGGGATAAACAAAACGTACAGTCAAAAACACAATAGAAAATCTATATACAGTGTGTGCAAATGTAGTAAGTTATGGAGGTAAGGAAATAAATAGGCCATAGTGCAAAATAATTACAATTTAGTATTAACACTGGAGTGATAGATGTGCAGAAGATGATGTGCAAATAGATACTGGGGTGCAAATGAGCAAAATAAATGACATCGCCGAAGTCAAGGATCGGTAGGATAGTCAGTTTTACGAAGGCATGTTTGGCAGCATGAGTGAAGGAGGCTTTGTTGCGAAATAAGAAGCTGATTCTAGATTTAACTTTGGATTGGAGATGCTAAATGTGAATCTGGAAGGAGAGTTTACGGTCTAACCAGACACCTAGGTATTTGTAGTTGTCCACATATTCTAAGTCAGACCCGACGAAAGTAGTGATTCTAGTCAGGCGGGCGGGTGCAAGCAGCGTTCGATTGAAGAGCATGCATTTAGCTTTACTAGCGTTTAAGAGCAATTGGAGGCTACGGAAGGAGTGTTGTATGGCATTGAAGCTCGTTTGGAGGTTTGTTCACAGTGTCCAATGAAGGGCCAGATGTATACAAAATGGTGTTGTCTGCGTAGAGGTGGATCTGAGAGTCACCAGCAGCAAGAGCGACATCATTGATATACACAGAGAAAAGAGTCGGCCCAAGAATTGAACCCTGTGGCACCACCATCACACTCAGTGCTTCTTTGCTTGACATCATGGGAAAATCAAAAGAAACCAGCCAAGACCCCAGGAAAAAAAATTGTAGACCTCCACAAGTCTGGTTCATCCTTGGGAGCAATTTCCAAATGCCTGAAGGTACCACGTTCATCTGTGCAAACAATAGTATGCAAGTACAAACACCATGGGACCAACCAGCCGTCATGCCGCTCAGGAAAGAGACGCGTTCTGTCTCCTAGAGATGAACGTACTTTAGTGCGAAAAGTGCAAATCAATTCCAGAACAACAGCAAAGGACCTTGCCAAGATGCTGGAGGAAACCGGTACAAAGGTATCTATGTCCACAGTAAAACAAGTCCTATATCAACATAACTTGAAAGGCCGCTCAGCAAGGAAGAAGCCACTGCTCCAAAACCGCCATAAAAATAGTCAGACTATGGTTTGCAACTGCACATGGGGACAAAGATCGTACTTTTTGGAGAAATGTCCTCTGGTCTGATGAAACAAAAATTTGGCCATAATGACCATCGTTATGTTTGGAGGAAAAAGGGGGTTGCTTGCAAGCCGAAGAACACTATCCCAACCGTGAAGCACGGGGGTGGCAGCATCATGCTGTGGGGGTGCTTTGGTGCAGGAGGGCCTGGGCACTTCACAAAATAGATGGCATCATGAGGAAGGAAAATGATGTTGATATATTGAAGCAACATCTCAAGACATCAGTCAGGAAGTTAAAGCTTGGTTGCAAATGGGTCTTCCAAATGGACAATGACCCCAAGCATACTTCCAAAGTTGTGGCAAAATGGCTTAAGGACAACAAAGTCAAGGTGTTGGAGTGGCCATCATAAAGCCCTGACCTCAATCCTTTTAGAAAATGTGTAGGCAAAACTGAAAAAGCGTGTGCGAGCAAGGAGGCCTAAAAACCTGACTCAGTTACACCAGCTCTGTCAGGAGGAATGGGCCAAAATTCACCCAACTTATTGTGGGAAGCTTGTGGAAGGCTACCCAAAATGTTTGACCCAAGTTAAACAATTTAAAGGCAATGCTACCAAATACAAATTGGGTGTATGTAAACTTCTGACCCCACTGGGAATGTGATGAAAGAAATAAAAGCTGAAATAAATCATTCTCTCTACTATTATTCTGACATTTCACATTCTTAAAATAATGTGGTGATCCTAACTGACCTAAAACCGGGAATTATTACTAGGATTAAATGTCAGGAATTGTGAAAAACTGAGTTTAAATGTATTTGGCTAAGATGTATGTAAACTTCCGACTTCAACTGTACCAGCTAAGGGAAACCCTGGAGTGTTTCACATTTTAGTCATTTAGCAGACGCTCTCATCCAGAGTGACTTAAAGTTAGTGAGTGCATACATTTTTCATACTGAGTTGTGTTTCCATCAAATGTACTTATTGCAGATAAAAGTCTGTGCATAAATATGTAGTGTGCATAAAAATACCTTTTGAAGTTAAATGTATCTAATTTTCAACTCTAGGCGTACTGATGGTTTTGTCATAGAAAATGTTGTGTAAGTATAGCGAATGTGCCCGCTCTGGTATTGGCACGTGCATTCTAGCCAGCAACTTGCAGATACAGTGCAGGTATAGACAAGATTATTATGGAAATAAGTGCGAGATTATTTTTATTTATCAAATGGCAGCCAAGCATCAATGCGGTCCTCTGTAGCTCAATTGGTAGAGCATGGCGCTTGTAACGCCAGGGTAGTGGGTTCGATCCCCGGGACCACCCATACGTAAAAATGTATGCACACATGACTGTAAGTCGCTTTGGATAAAAGTGTCTGCTAAATGGCATATTATTATTATTATTATTATTATTATTATTATTATTATTATTATTATTATATTATTATCATGTCACCAGATTAAGACCATCAATATTTATTGAAAGGAGCATCAACCTTATCACTGTGCACTTTCACCACCCTGTGAAGTTAATCTTAATTTATTTAATCTGTAGCCTAATAAACTGCATGCTTTCCCATGATGTGGGGTAATTTTTTATCAGACATGTAGGCTACTTTACTCGCATAAAAATGTTGGATGGAAACCTGGTTAATGTCAATCCATTTTGAGGATGCTGGAATTATATTTTGGATGAACGTGCGCATGTCTACAGGAGACTTTGTAAGTAGCCTAATCAGATTAAAACATTGACTAGTTGTGTTTATGCCACATATAAAAGGTAATACATAAACAAAGTGAAATGATAAATATTTAGGCTATGTTGAAGCGTTAGGTTCTAGATGCGCGAAGAATATCAATCAATCAATCAAATGTATTTATAAAGCCCTTTTTACATCAGCAGATGTCACAAAGTGCTATACAGAAACCCAGCCTAACACCCCAAACAGCAAGCAATGCAGATGTAGAAGCACGGTGGCTAGGAAAAACTCACTAGAAAGGCAGGAGCCTAGGAAGAAACCTAGAGAGGAACCAGGCTCTGAGGGGTGGCCAGTCCTCTTCTGGCTGTGCCGGGTGGAGATTAAAAGAGTACATGGCCATTAAGGCCAGATTGTTCTTCAAGATGTTCAAGCGTTCAAAGATGACCAGCAGGGTCAAAATAATAATCAGTGGTTGTAGAGGGTGCAACAGGTCAGTACCTCCAGGAGTAAATGTTAGTTGGCTTTTCATAGCTGAGCATTCAGAGGTCAAGACAGCAGGTGCGGTAGAGAGAGAGAAAGAGTTGAAAACAGCAGGTCCGGGACAAGATAGCACGTCCGGTGAACAGGTCAGGGTTCCCTAGCCGCAGGCAGAACAGTTGAAAGTGGAGCAGCAGCACGACCAGGTGGACTGGGGACAGCCAGGAGTCATCAGGCCAGGTAGTCCGATCGGATTGGAGAGGAGGCAGAGCGTGTTAAGCTTTCCTGAGTAACTGGGCCTGCCGGGAGCATATGTGACCACATTATTATAGGACGACTTGGGAGAATGCTGATCTGCAACAGACAGTGTATTCAGTATCAGAAGTAAAAATACAGCCAGACTGGCCTGCTACTGTGCCTTTCTAGACCTTATAAACGGTTGAGAGTAGGCCCACAACGGATACAAATCGAATGAAACATTCAAATCACAGGGCTTATGCGCTGTTATTCAAATGACATTTTCACTGCAGCCTAGAGTAGGCTAGAATGTTGTACTCACTTCAAAACAATAATGCAATTATTCATTGCATTGTGGTGTTGTAGGCTAGTCTAGGTAGGATAATTGTATTGCCCTTAAACAAGATCAATGGTATGATTGCTAGTTAGCTTATTGCAGATCTGGACAAACGATCCACCTACCACTATTGTCACTATGAATAGAGGGATAGAGGGCAGGATAGACCGTTAGACTGGTAGACTATATTGACCTGAGGTATAGTAAAAGTTAGCACACGGAAAAGCGTAGTGCATAAGGGAAGTACCAAAACACATTGATTAAGTGCCTTCGGAAAGTATTCAGACCCCTTGACCTTTTCCACATTTTGTTACAGCCTTATTCTAAAATTACATAGTTTTTTTCCCCTCATCAATCTACACACAATACTCCATAATGACAAAGCAATTTTCTTTGCTAATAAAAAAATAAAATAAAACTGAACTATTACATTTACATAAGCATTCAGACACTTTACTCTGTACTTTGTTGAATCACCTTTTGCAGCGATTACAGCCTCGTCTTCTTGGGTATGACGCTACAAGCTTGGCACACCTGTATTTGGGGAGTTTCTCCAATTCTTCTCTGCAGATCCTCTCAAGCTCTGTCAGGTTGGATGTTTTCAGGTCTCTCCAGAGATGTTTGATTGAGTTCAAGTCCGGGCTCTGGCTGGGCCACTCAAGGACATTCAGAGATTTGTCCCGAAGCCTCTCCTGCGTTGTCTTGGCCGTGTGCTTAGTGTCGTTGTCCTGTTGGAAGGTTAACCTTCGCACCAGTCTGAGGTCCTGAGCACTCCGGAGCAGGTTTTCAACAAGGATCTCTCTGTACTTTGTTCCGTTAATCTTTGCCTTGATCCTGACTAGTCTCCCAGTCCCTCCCTGCCGCTGAAAAACATCCCAACAGCATGATGCTGCCACCACCATGCTTCACCGTAGGGATGGTGCCAGGTTTCCTCCAGATGTGACACTTGGCATTCAGGCCAAAGAGTTTAATCTTGGTTTCATCAGACCAGAGAATCTTGTTTCTCATGGTCTGATAGTCTTTAGGTGCCTTTTGGCAAACTCCAAGTGGGCTGTCATGTGCCTTTTACTGAGGAGTGGCTTCCGTCTGGCCACTCTATAATAAAGGCCTGATTGGTCGAGTGCTTCAGAGATGGTTGTCCTCCTGGAAGGTCCTCCCATCTCCACAGAGGAGGCTCTTCTCCCCCGATTGCTCAGTTTGGCCGGGTGGCCAGCTCTAGGAAGAGTCTTGGTGGTTCCAAACTTCTTCCATTTAAGAATGATTGAGGCCACTGTGTTCTTGGGGACCTTCAATGCTGCAGAAATTTTTTGGTACCCTTCCCCAGATCTGTGCCTCGACACAATCCTGTCTAGAAGCTCTACAGACAATTCCTTCAACCTCATGGCTTGGTTTTTGCTCTGACTTGCACTGTGAACTGTGGGACCTTAAATAGAAAGGTGTGTGCATTTACAAATCATGTCCAATCAATTGAATTTACCACAGGTGGACTCCAATCAAGTTGTAGAAACATCTGAAGGATGATAAATGGAAATAGGATGCACCAGGAGCTCAGTTTCGAGTCTCATAGCAAAGGGTCTGAATACTTATGTAAATAAGTTATTTCTGTTTTTTATTTTTAATACATTTGGTAAAATTTCTAAAAACCTGTTCGCTTTGTTATTATGGGGTATTGTGTGTGTAGATTGCTGATGATAAAAAAATTAATCAATTTTAGGTTAAGGCTGTAAAGTAACAAAATGTGGAAAAAGTCAAGGGGTCTGAATACTTTCCGAAGGCACTGTATATGGGAGGTGCATGCAAGCAGATGAGGACATTTGGCTAGGATGGAAGAAATTAGATACTGTAGTAAAACTTGCAAAAGAGGGAATGTAAACCAGGGGAAAAACGCACTACCCTCCCCTATGCCCAATAAATAAATAGAAAACCTCCCCAAAGCAAGAAAAAAAAGTTTGATAACCCTCCCCTATTTTTTACGAAAACAAATATATATTTTACCTAATGGTGGCGCTCTAAACAAGCGCTAATTCTATAGGAACACAGCCAATTTAAAAGCGCAGGGCTTGTGCAACATTTTTCATCTTACAGGAATTATATACATATGACGAGAAAGCTGAACAGTGTACTGTTTGTTTGTCCAATTTCTTGGCTGGGGGTCTTCAGAGAGGTGGGATGGTGAGTAGGGGCAAGTGGTAGCATTGTTCTTGGCAGGCAGAGGTGTGTGTGTGTACTAGTGCGTGTGTTTCTGTGTGTGTGTGAACGCATGCATGGGCATTCCCCATGGGTGTGTAAGTGTATGCGTTTCCGTGTTTGTGTGTGGACAGTGGATGTGTGTATAGAGGGGGTAATGGAAGAGACATTGTGTCATCAGTGCACAGGACCTTTTGTTTAAAAAGGGAAAGGTCTACTCTAGAGAGAGGAAGGTAAGTGATTGGTGGAGAGAGGGAGGTGAAATGCAGTAGAGGGACACAGGAGCGCGAGCGGGGAGGCAGTGAAAGAGTGAGAGGAAAAGTGAGGTAGGTAGAGAGAAAGGAGTGTTGGTGTCATAAGAGAGGGAGTGAGAGATGGAGGGAGGGAGGTGGAGAGAGAGACGAGAAGTGAGAGTGAGGGAGGTAGAGGGACATGAAAAGTGCGGGAGAGAGACAGACAGTGCTCTATTATTCTGTCAAGAGTGAGGTCATGGTTGGAGCTAGTGCCATGCAGGGAGGTAGAGCGCATGCCCTGGGGAACGGCTACGGAAAAACTGACCCTGCCTCTGCCTGCACTCTTGGGGTTGTGACTAGCTAGCTGTGTCTGTAACTGTTCTTTCTTTACAGAAATATAGTAGGCGGTCATGTGGTCAGCCTGCTCCGTGCCACCATAGTGAAAAGCCTAGGAGCACGGCATGCTGGGAAGGGTTTGTGGCCAAGGTGGTGAGGCTTAATTGGCGGCCTGTCAACTTGTGAGTTATCCCCACAAAATTAAATGGAATGTTATAGTAGAGATCTCTATGGTTATCCTCTCTCCCTAAATAAAACCAGGAGGATATTTAGTCCCATGTTCCTCTCTGTTCTGAAATAAAATGGGTTTAGCATTAAAGTAAAGTAGAACGTGAGTTTATGCAGTCCCAACGGTCCTTGCGCCATAGAAATAGAATTACTAGAACTCCTCACAGACCATAGTCTTGAATGGTGATGTCCGTTCTATAGATACTATCTCTATGCTTTACACCCTGCTCTCTCACTACAGAAGAGACGCCCTCTACTCTACCAGTTGAGCCTTGGAGGAGCACTGCTCTCACTACCTTGTAGAGTTTCCCAGACCCAGATTAAACCTAGTCCTGGACTGAAAAGCACTTTTAATGGAGATTGTCCATCAACCATAACCCATGGGTTAATGATGTCTGCTGCATTGTCAAGTGCCGATCATCCAAATGCCAGTATGTAACTATCCCTTGACATTTTTAGTAGACTATATTATAACTCTTATAGACAGACATAGCCTATGGCTTGTTTCACCAGAGCCACATTACCATTAACCCCTTAATTCTAGTGTCAAGTTTTATTAGTCGTATGTATGGGATACACATGGTGTAGACCGTCCAAAGAAAAGGTTACTTGCAGGTTCCTTCTCGACAATGCACCAACAATAATAAATAATGTAAGTCCAATATTTACATGTGTTTTGGAAGAGGGGAGAGACTGGTAGCAGCAGTTATCGTGTGTGTGTGTGGATGTCTGTACGTCTGTATGGGTGTGTGCGTGAGTCAGTGCATGTTTGCTAAGGTGTTGGGAATCAGAGCAGGTGGTCAGTCCAGTTAAAGTGTTCAGCAGTCTGATGGCTTGTAGATAGAAACTATCTCTGAGCCTGTTGATGTCAGACCTCATGCCGATACCGTCTGCCTGACTAAGGGAGTGAACAGCTCGTGGCTGGAGTGTGTGGGGTCCTTGATGACGCTGTGGGCCTTCCGTTTTGAGTACAGTGGTTCCTCAATTAAAAGTTTAGAGCTTATGCCGCGACCTTTTGTGGTAGATGGTGGCAGATTGTGGTCAATTGCGTCATTCTGTCATTGCACCACACTATCACAAGGGGGAGTTAGAATGCTGATCTATCGGTTGTCTGAACTGTGGCACAAATTGACAATCTTTTCGTAAATTAATGGAGGTGTGAATGTTTCAGTCCAAGAGTCTCTCTTATCTGGCACTAGAGTCCTGCATCATGCATCAACAAAATAGCTGGTGGGTGGTCCCGGAGTTGAGAGAGAACTTGAGTAAATACAATGGCGCAATTACACTTGACATGTGGACTGACGATTTTCGAAAAATCGGCACAGTGGGCTTTTGGTTTCTCTCCCTCTAAAAACAGACAGAAAAATTCTAAATAACAAACTGGCTTTATTTACCACAGTGTGAAAGAGTGATGGCCCCTCTAAATAAAGTCAGTCCTTCTTTGCTTATGTGAAGAAGAAACTGAATGAAAGAGAGTCCAGAGAGGACAGGGAGGGGAAAAAGGTTGCCCATATTTTCAAGACCTGAGCTATTTAATTTATTAATTAAATGTACTGGTTTATTTAGGCAATTTAATAAATTAATTTTAGTTTGGCCTATTTAGTAGGCTATTTTGCAGCATAAAGCTATATTTGTCAGCATAAAGCTGAGTGACTCACTCATTTGTGGCTTTGGATCTTTCTGATAGGCTTTAATAAAGAAATGTTTTGACCAAGTTAATCTGCTCATGTTGTGTGTGTTCAGTTTTTTGTGACATTGTGGTTACAATGAAGAACATAAACGAAATAAATCAAATAAATCCTGTTCATAATGAATAATCAGATGCGTGTGTTGCAAGGTTTTTTTGGAAGATTTTATTTGATATTTTTAGAAAATACAAAACATACACATACAAAAACAACTACAACACACCTGCACAGAACCACCTGCTCACACTCCCATCTCCAGCGCCCGCATCACTCTGCCACATGGCCTCAAACTGCACCATTTTGTTTCTCCGTCGCCCACACGCACTTCAACATTTGGATAATAAAGCATTTCAAGGCTGACATTGGTTGATTTTCAGATTTTAAGTATACGTTTTTCAAGATGATTGACGAAAAAAGTATCGTCCAACTCATCTCACTGCACCTTTACAGTTGAAGTCGGAAGTTTAAATACACCTTAGTCAAACACATTTAAACTCAGTTTTTCACAATTCCTGACATTTAATCCTAGTAAAGATTCCCTGTCTTAGGTCAGTTAGGATCACCACTTTATTTTAAGAATGTGAAATGTCAGAATAATAGTAGGGAGAATGATTTATTTCAGCTTTTATTTCTTTCATCACAATCCCAGTGGGTCAGAAGTTTACATTTTGACATTTTAGTCATTTAGCAGACGCTCTTATCCAGAGCGACTTACAATTAGTGAGTGCATACATTTTTCATACTGGCTCCCCTTGGGAAACGAACCCACAACCCTTGCGTTGCAAGCGCCATGCTCCACCAACTGAGCTACAGGAGGGCCTACAACATACATACATACACTCAATTAGTATTTAGTAGCATTGCCTTTAAATTGTTTAACTTGGGTCAAACGTTTCGGGTAGCCTTCCACAAGCTTCCCACAATAAGTTGGGTGAATTTTGGCCCATTCCTCCTGACAGAGCTGGTGAAACTGAGTCACTTTTTCAGTTCTGCCCACAACTTTTCTATAGGATTGAGGTCAGGGCTTTGTGATAGCCACTTCAATACCTTGACTTTGTTGTCCTTAAGCCATTTTGCCACAACGTTGGAAGTATGCTTGGGGTCATTGTCCATTTGGAAGACCCATTTGCGACCAAGCTTTAACTTCCTGACTGATGTCTTGAAATGTTGCTTCAATATATCCACATAATTTTCCTTCATCATGATGCCATCTATTTTGTGAAGTGCACCAGTCCCTCCTTCAGCAAAGCACCCCCACAGCATGATGCTGCCACCGCCGTGCTTCACGGTTGGGATGGTGTTTTTCGACTAGCAAGCCTTCCCCCTTTTCCTTCAAACATAACGATGGTCATTATGGGCAAACAGTTCTATTTTTTTTTCATCAGACCAGAGGACATTTCTCCAAAAAGTACGATCTTTGTCCCCATGTACAGTTGCAAACTGTAGTCTGGCTTTTTTATGGTGGTTTTGGAGCAGTGGCTTCTTCCTTGCTGAGCGGCCTTTCAGGTTATGTCGATATAGGACTTGTTTTACTGTGGATAAAAAATACTTTTGTACCTGTTTCCTCCAGCATCTTCACAAGGTCCTTTGCTGTTGTTCTGGGATTGATTTGCACTTTTCGCACCAAAGTACGTTAATCTCTAGGAGACAGAACACGTCTCCTTCCTGAGCGGTATGACAGCTGCGTGGTCCCGTGGTGTTTATACTTGCATACTATTGTTTGTACAGATGAACGTGGTACCTTCAGGCGTTTGGAAATTGCTCCCAAGGATGAACCAGACTTGTGGAGGTCTACATTTTTTTCTGATGTCTTGGCTGATTTCTTTTGATTTTCCCATGATGTCAAGTAAAGAGGCACTGAGTTTGAAGGTAGGCCTTGAAATACATCCACAGGTACAACTCCAATTGACTCAAATGATGTCAACTAGCCTATCAGAAGCTTTTAAAGCCATGACATCATTTTCTGGAATTTTCAAAGCTTTTTAAAGGTACAGTCAACTTAGTGTATGTAAACTTCTGACCCACTGGTATTGTGATACAGTGAATTGTTTGTGAAATATTCTGTCTGTAAACAATTTTGGGAAAAATTACTTGTGTCATGCACAAAGTAGATGTCCTAACCGTCTTGCCAAAACTATAGTTTGTTAACAAGACATTTTTGGAGTGGTTGAAAAACTAGTTTTAATGACTCCACCTAAGTGTATGTAAACTTCCCACTTCAACTGTATATTAAAGGCTTTACAATTTTTTTAAAATTAGAACAGGTTCTCTGGTATTACTTATACTTTATTTAGTATTTTGAAAGTTTTTGAAAGCCAACTTAACAAACAGATCACCGACCATTTCGAATCCCACCGTACCTTCTCCGCTATGCAAACTGGTTTCCGAGCTGGTCATGGGTGCACCTCAGCCACGCTCAAGCTCCTAAACAATATTATAACCGCGATCGATAATAGACAGTACTGTGCAGCCGTCTTCATCGACCTGGCCAAGGCTTTCGACTCTGTCAACCACCGCATTCTTATTGGCAGACTAAATAGCCTTGGTTTCTCAAATGACTGCCTCGCCTGGTTCACCAACTACTTCTCAGATAGAGTTCAATGTGTCAAATCGGAGAGCCTGTTGTCTGGACCTCTGGCAGTCTGTATGGGGGTGCCACAGGGTTCAAATCTTGGGCCGACTCTTTTCTCCGTGTATATCAATGATGTCGCTCTTGCTGCTGGTGACTCTCAGATCCACCTCTACGCAGACGACACCATTTTGTATACATCTGGCCCTTCATTGGACACTGTGTTAATAAACCTCCAAACGAGCTTCAATGCCATACAACACTCCTTCAGTAGCCTCCAACTGCTCTTAAACACTAGTAAAACTAAATGCATGCTCTTCAATCGAACGCTGCTGGCACCCGCCCACCCGACTAGAATCACTCTCGACGGGTCTGACCTAGAGTATGTGGACAACTACAAATACCTAGGTGTCTGGTTAGACTGTAAACTCTCCTTCCAGACTCACATTAAGCATCTCCAATCCAAAGTTAAATCTAGAATCAGCTTCCTATTTCGCAACAAAGCCTCCTTCACTCATGCTGCCAAACATGCCCTCGTAAAACTGACTATCCTACCGATCCTTGACTTCAGCGATGTCATTTACAAAATAGCCTCCAACACTCTACTCAGCAAATTGGATGTAGTCTATCACAGTGCCATCCGTTTTGTCACCAAAGCCCCATATACTACCCACCACTGTGACCTGTACGCTCTTGTTGGCTGGTCCTCACTACATATTCGTCGCCAAACCCACTGGCTCCAGGCCATCTATAAATCACTGCTAGGCAAATCCCCGCCTTATCTTAGCTCATTGGTCACCATAGCAACACCCACCCGTAGTATGCGCTCCAGCAGGTATATCTCACTGGTCATCCCCAAAGCCAACACCTCCTTTGGCCGCCATTCCTTCCAGTTCTCTGCTGCCAATGACTGGAACGAATTTAAAAAATCTCTGAAGCTGGAGACTCTTATCTCCCTCACTAACTTTAAGCATCAGTTGTCAGAGCACGTTACCGATCACTACACCTATACACAGCCCATCTGAAATTAGCCCACCCAACTACCTCATCCCCATATTGTTATTTATTTTGCTCATTTGCACCCCAGTATCTCTATTTGCACATCATCTCTTGCACATCTATCATTCCAGTGTTAATACTAATTGTAATTATTTTGCACTATGGCCTATTTATTGCCTTACCTCCATAACATGCTACATTTGAACAAACTGTATATATATTTTCTGTTGTATTTTTGACTTTATGTTTTGTTTTACCCCATATGTAACTCTGTTGTTGTTGTTTTTATCGCACTGCTTTGCTTTATCTTGGCCAGGTCGCAGTTGTAAATGAGAACTTGTTCTCAACTGGCTTACCTGGTTAAGTAAAGGTTAAATAAAATAAAATAAAATTAATGCACACACTCACATACACTGTCATAATCTCTGTTTGCTTGACAGAGACATAGGAAAATTGCCATCTCCACAGGGTAAACACTTGTTAAAGTGTGGGTCCCTTAAAGAGATACTTCGGGATGTTGGCAATGAAGCCCTGTATCTACTTCCCTAGAGTCCGATGAACTTGTGGATACCATTTTTATGTCTCTACGTGCAGTTGGATGGAAGTTGCTAACTAGCCTTAGCGCAATGACTGGAAGTCAGCATTCTAGCTGTTACCATAGCGTTGTGCTAACGCTAGCTTGTGAAACTACCTCTAACTTCCATCATACTGGACGCAGAGACATAAAAATGGTATCCACGAGTTCATATGACTCTGGGGAAGTAGATAAAGGGCTTCATTGACACAGTCCCAAAGTATTCCTTTAAGTGCCGCAGACCAGCGCCAACACACAAACACTCCTCTTTCTCAACACACACACTCCTCTCCCAACACACACACTTCTCTCTCTCCCCTCTCAGCAGAGTGTCTGTGGTCTTGCTGTGCTTTAGCTTGTGCTGTTTATTGAAAGCGTATGTTTGGGTAGTAAAGCTTGGCCACATGGTGCCAATCCGCTTTCAGAGAAGGAGATACTGAGGCCTTCTTCTCCTCCATCTTTACAAGTCCCAGTTTGACAGCAACCAGAATAACAGATTCCCTCTGGAATAACACACAAATATGCACGCGCACACACACAGACACTCCTCTCTCTCCATGTGTCTGCCTTCCTGTGTCTGGCTCACACCCTCTTGTCCGTCTCTCTGTCTCTCTCTGACTGGTTGTCAGAGGCACTTTACTTGTGCTCATCACAAATGCCACTAACTCCTAGGTCTGGCTATAACACTAATGCTCTCATTCTAAGTGGATCATTCTATCCTTTCATCCTGAGAGAGATCACTCCTCCTCACCTCTTCTCTCCAAATCCCCCTGTCAGAGCCGAGATGGGAGGGATGGAGAGGATGGATGGAAGTAGTTAGTGAGAGTAAAGCTTAGAGCTGTTTTAATGAGTGAGACGTTTGGTTTTTGTCTGGATCTGTGGCACCTCTCTGCCTTATTAACGTTCCTTTAGATAGGTCATCTTGTATTGATCAACGTTGATGAAACCACATGAAACGGACCCACTCTGGATCCACAAATAAATTCTGTATGCTGCTGTCTTGGCCAGGGCTCACTTGAAAGAGATATCAATCTCAATGTCACTTAAATAAAGGATACATGAATAAAAACTCTGCTGCCTGCAAATTACCCAGCATCCTCTCTGCACCATGGAGGACTCCAGAGACACTACTCTACCCTCTTTACCCCTGACCTCTGACCTGGAAGCAGTTTGCCCCCTCTGCGGCCCTGTCAGTGGACATCCGGTGGCCCTGATGGACCGAGCGGGTTTGGAGCCACTCAGCAGGCAGGAGCCCTGGAGAAGAGAGGGATGGATGGATGGGGGAATAAATGAGTGAACGAGGGAAAGGGGAAAGAGCCGTGTTTATAAGAGAAGCGGATGTTTGGATTGTCTGACAGAGAGGGAGAGCGAGAGAGAAAGATAGAGACCTGGTCTCCTCTCTCGTGACAGCTCTGCTCAGTGTTATTGGCAAGGTTAATTGGGCAGCTAAAAGCCTCTGCCTCTATCCTCCAGCTCTGTTTATGACTGGCTGGGTGAGTCCCAAATGGCACCCTATTCCCTACATGGTGCACTATTTTTTATAGGGCTCTGGTCAAAAGTAGGGAACTATATAGGGAATAGGATGCCATTTGGGACAAAGACACTGTTTAATATTCTCTCTTGTCTCTGCTTTCCTCTGGCAAAATAGCTCCATTCTGCTGTCATTGCTGTGATAGACAGGCACAGGAATGTCACACAGTGTCCCTGCTAAAATCACTAACAGAGCGCCATCCGCTTTTCAATGCCAGATAGCATATTGCTAACAGCGCCATTGAGCTCCATCCTGTCCTCATCGCCAGGGCCAGTTTAAAACAAATAGTGCTGATCTAGGATCAGGTCCCCCCCATGTCCCTATACAGTGGGGTCCGAAATGATTGACACCCTTAATAAAGATGAGCAAAAATGACTGTTTAAAATAAATAATTCAAATACTGAGCCATATTGTACGCTCCAAAAAATTGGGAAATTATTTATTTTATTCAGTCATTTTTGCTCATCTTTATCAAAGGTGTCAATTATTTTCGGACCCCACTGTAATCAGATTCATTATGATCTAAAAAGGCTAAACTGATCCTAGATCAGCACTCCTACTCTGAGGCCCTTTTTGAATACGGGCCCAGATAAGTTTCACATTTTAATGTCATGTGCACAAGTACAGTGAAATGCCTTTATTGCAAGCTCTAAACCCAACAATGCAGTAATCAATATCAATGTAGTACTAATAGATAGATTGATAGACTGATTGCATTATGGGCATTGTGTCCTCAGTCAGTTATCCCAAACATGAGCCCCTTTGTCTCATTTTGGGTCAAATTATTGTGAATGTGAAAATGTTACATAACTTATTTACTCTTGTGAAGCCACAGGCGCACATATTAAAGATGTGAGATATTGCAGATATTTTGTTTAAGAAGTTGAAGTTGATGTGATGTAATAGGTTTCAACAAATCAGAATTTTAGAGGAGATGAAAAAAACTGAGACGAAAACCAAATGTTTAAATAAAACATGAAGCAAAACTGTGAATTCAATAATGTCTCTCTAAATATAAGAGGGAGAGCGAAAGAAAGAAGTTGGGAGCGCAAGGGCTGATTCCAGTGCCTCCATCTTTCTCAGTAAACCCAGTGGAAATATTATTTAACAGAATGTTGTGCTGAGCTGTGGAAGAAAATAATGTTGACAGAAGTCAGAAAGCATCCAGAGTGGGTCATTAGTGGGCATTTGGATCCCTCTCTTCTCCTCTTCCTCTTCTTCACTCCTTTCATAATATTCATAATGGACTGTGAATGGATTTAAAGGATTGTTAGGGCTCTGTATCTAGATCACACTAATGCCCTACAAGTGGAAAAGTAAGTGGGCAGGTTATCAAAAGCCATGTCATGCCAACACTATATACAGTCATGGCCAAATATATTAGCACCCTTGCTTGTTTTCTTCCAGAAAACTGTTGAAATTACAAAATATTTTGGTATCCACATATGTATGTCTTTGGTTTGCAGTTGAACAAAACAAGAAAATCGGAATAATTTACTAAATTTGAGCTTATTCCTCAAAGAAATCCTAAAATGGACTGGACAACATTATTGGCACCTTCTAGAAATAGTTAGCAATAATTTGATTTCAAGCAGGTGATTCTCCTTTACTTTGGAATTGAACTCACCTGTGGTGAATAGAGAAATGGACTCATTCTCCTGTTTTGTGTCACTGTGTGCACCGCAGTTAGCATGGTGAAAATAAAGAAAAACCGATAATTATCTGAGGAGGTCAGACACTATTGTAGCAAAGCATGGACAATCTCAAGGCTACAAGTCCATCTCCAGAGATCTTGATGTTCCTGTTTCCATCGTACGTAATGTTATCAAGAAGTTTAAGGCCCATGCCACTGTAGCCAATCTCCTCGGACGTGGCCGCAAGAGAGAACTTGATGGAAGATTGCAGCGAAGGATTGTTCGAATGGTGGAGAAAGCACCTCGATCAACTGCCACACAGATTCAAGCTGACCTTCGGACACAAGGTACGACAGTTTCAACTCACACCATCCGTAGCTGAAAGGTGTGATGAAAGGGGTTATATGGTAGGAGACCCAGGAGGACCCCATTGCTGAGAGAGAGACATAATAAAAGCCTGACTGCAATTTGCCAAAACACACCTGGACATGCCAAAATCCTTCTGGGAGAATATCCTGTGGACAGATGAGACCAAATTAGAGCTTTTTGGTAAAGCACACCATCTCTATGTTTACAGAAAACAAAATGAAGCCTTCAAAGAAAAGAACACCTTCCCTACAGTCAAACATGGAGGAGGTTCAGTGATGTGTTGGGGTTGCTTTGCTGCCTCTGGCACTGGGTGCCTTGAAAGTGTGCATGGCATCATGAAATCAGGAGAAATACAAGGCATTTTGGAGCGCAATGTCGGACCCAGTGTCAGAAAGCTGGGTCTCAGTCGAAGGTCATGGGTCTTCCAGCAGGACAATGACCCCAAACACACTTCAAAATGTACCCAGGAATTATTCAAGACACAACGCTGGACTGTTCTGAAGTGGGTCCAGGTCTAAATCCCATTGAGAACTTCTGGAGAGATCTGAAAACAGCAGTTAGGAGAAGGCACCCTTCAAATCTGGGAGAACTGGAGCAGTTTGCACAAGATTAGTGGGCCAAACTGCCAGTACAGAGGTGCAGGAAGCTCATCGATGGCTATAGGAAGCGCTTGATTGCAGTTATTTTTGACCAAAGGTTGTGCTACCAAATATTAAGTCTAGGGTGTCAATAATTTTGTCATTGCCATTTCTGTTTATTTTCTGAATTAAATTGATATTACGTTACGAATCAAAATCAAAGGTTATGTAATATTAACAGTGAAGTTATGAATTGTACTTTGGCAATTTCAACTTACTTTTAGGAAAAATTGTGAGTTACTTGAAAAAAGTGCAAGGGTGCCAATATTTTTGTGCCGTCTCTCTGTTTGTCTCTTTCCCTCTGTCTCATAGCTCTTCAGCTGGAGACCAGAGATGGGCTTTAGTGGCTTAGTTGGGTGAATAGTTTAAAACTTCAGTAAAAATTGGAGCAATAAGAGAACATACACACACCGTACAACACCCTCAGCTGGGCACCACATTGGCTTAGCTCTAGCTGGGAGAGTAAAGTAATGAAGGGGGGCGGGTTGCGTTTTTCATCTGTTAATAACAATCATAACTCTCCTTCTGCTTCGCTCATGTGTTGCCATGGGGCTGCACCGCCTGTGTGGAATCAGTGTTTGTCTCCCTCCTTCCGGCTGGCACTACAGTACATGTGGCTGAACGGTCAGTCTACACCACATCTTGATAAGGATATAGCCATTGGTGGTCTACTGATTGATAGACTGATTTGGGCCCTCAAAGTGTATGGCTTGTACAGTATCGGCCTGATTCCTATAGATACAGTAAGTGTGCACAATTCAGACTTTCGCGTATATCATTCATTGAGATACTTGCAAAGGGGGAAAACATAGTTAAGGGGTTCCTCAAGACACTGTTCTTAGACCTCTTGAAATTCTGGATCCAGTTGTATTTCATGGCTCTGAAGTCAGAATATGGCCCTTAATGTGTGTAGAATGGTAAACCCAGGTGACATGATATTTCCCAATGCCCTGTGCCTCCTTTCTGACTGTTGGCACTGCTGTGCGCTAACTGGCAGGCGTTACCAACCTCTTCACCCTTTTTTCAACCCAACTCTCCCGAGGACCATTTTTAGCCCTTCGAACGTTATTGCTTTTCAAAATAGTACTTTCTTCACTGGTCTTCGGGGAACTCACTAGCAGCCTTTATGCTGAGCACCTAATGAGACTTGGAGTTTGGCGAGCCTGCCAGGAGCGAGGCATTGTAAACAACCCAAACTCAGACCAACGTGCCTCCGTGTCTCCAGGTTTAGAAGTATGGGGAATTGGGGCTGAGGAGATGGAGGTTATGTATGCTCTTGGTCTAATGATTCCTGAATTCCTGGATCGATTGTCCATGCTCTAACAACCTGTCCATGCCAACAGAGGTGTATAAGAGAAGGCAGCGAAGTAGAAGGCCCAGTTCTCTGAAACGTGTGTGTTGTGTGTCTGCATTTGGTTATGTCTTGTGATTGGATTGAGCCTTACCTGGGGCCTGTTCATAAGGATGTAACCTAACGTTACAGAATGTTCCAGTCCCACTTTAAAGAAGTTCAACTTATAAAGGCTTTATATAGCATACATAAAAGCTTCATAAGCACTATATAAATGCTTCACAAATCTATAAACGTATGTCATATAAAGGGTGACTTAACCATTCCCACTGTAGGGTGAATTGCCAAATGTGACATCACTATGTATGTTTACACACCATTTATAGAGTATTACATATGCTTTGTGAAGCATTTATGTATGTTATATAAAGCTTTATAAGATGTACTTCGTTTAAAGTGGGACCAACGTTCCAACAGAAATGTTTAGTGTAGAACAGATAGCGTTGTCTGTCATGTAGAATAGGGAATCATGTTCTATTTAGTCTCTTTCCATCCTCAATGTTCAGAACGCTTCGCATCACTGAATTTACCACTGGTCTGTGTCTGTCTGTCCAGGTGATACACATGTACTGAAGGACCTGGGTCGTGCTCTGGTGCTGTACAGACGGACGGTCATGTCCTACGCCGCCTACGCCCACAAACGCAAGGGCTCCAATGACGAGGCTGAGGTAGAGCAGTACGCCGGCCTGGTGGGCCAGGTATGCGCTGAGAGGATCCTGCTATACCGGGCGTAATCCACCGGGGCCGCCACCGCCACCGCCACCCTGCTCCTTGATCCACTCTGCTCCAAAATACGCCTACCAGCAATGTGTCTGTCTAGGGTCATATTCATTAGGCACCAAACGGAAGAAAAAGGCGTGAACAGGAAGGGACTACGCTCGTTTTCATTTTCCATTGCAAAACGTTTTTGCGTTGGACTGCCCTTATGAATACGACCCATGTGTCTCTGTCTGTCCCGCTGTCTTTGTAAGTGCTTTCCGCTGCTTCACTCTACAATAGCCTCACTAAGCTTAGCTCTACTACACATAGGTCGAACCAGCGCACTTAAGTATGTACGTATATTGCACTCACCTGCCAGCCTGTCGATGCTATTATATCTGAATCACGGTTGATAATGTCAGTTTTAGCCATAATACGAAAGGTTTCAGTTTAACAACATTTGTTCTCTATTTAGTTGTGAAGTATCAATCCCATTGATTAAGACTCGGAAGTCTTGGTTACAGGGAAGATTAATTTCAGTGTAATTTTGATTTCATGAAGTGTTTGACTTTCACTGTTTTCACATTGAAGGCAGCAGTAGCCATCACCTTACGTTACAGCAGGGCTTCCCAACACAAAACGGCATATTTGTTCCCAGTACTGATTTGGGATCAGATAGGGAGGATATTAGCTGCCAATCCTCACTGCTATATACTGACTATGTACTGATCTAGACTCAGTGAAGTTAAGGTGAATCTGAAAGCTGCTGCTTCACTCCTATGTGGATTGGGCTCATACACGCCAGGTCACAAACCACACTGAAATGAACATGGTCTGGTTGTATTCCTGTGAAGCAAACATTTCTGTGTGTGTACTGTATGCTTGTTTGTCTGTCACTGATATGTATAGCTTTATTTGCTCTTTTATTATTGATACTGTTATTTTGTTAAAAATAAATAAAGGGATGAGGTATCCAATGTCTTATTTGCGTTTGTGGTTGTCTCTCTAAGTGTAAAGGATGTCACACTGCTTGCTTAGCAAGTATCACTTCCTCCCAATTCGGCCCATACCTGCCCCGAACTTGGGACCTCTGCCTCACAAACACACGTGGCCGCCCTCCTCAAGCATCTTAGTCGATCGCGCCACCTCAAAAGCTAGCTAATGAAGCGACGCAAGCAGGACACTTAAGGCTGAGGAGTAAGTTTCACACATCCCCATGTGCTACATAAGCAAATAATGTACAGACCAGCCTGCAAGGAACCGTGAGAATGGAGAATGGGGTTTTAGGGGCATTTCCTTGAATGGACGGACAGGCACACACACGCGATCCATTCCAAAGCACACACTGTGAATTCAACCTCATAAACAAGCACAAATAGATGTGTAAATTTGCACAGACTGACACTGTATAAAACTAACACACACACACACTCTGATGTAGTCAGGGCTTGTTTGAGTTGGTCCAGACGACAGGTGTCAGATATATGAGCTGGCAGAACATGAACGCAAACGGCCTCTAGCCTTCCAAAAGAGTGTCAACGGCAGCCAGCCTAGCAGTTCCAAGCCAGGCCAAATCAGAGCCAGGCCAGACCCACGTCAGCAGGCTAGCCTCCAGCTCTGAGCTAGGCGCTAGGCTAACACTGGGCCAGGGTTGTGTTCATTAAGGCACAATGTTTTAAAACGTTTTCTTGTGTGCTTCTTATTGGACGAGTCCAGATATTCGCTCCCAGAATCATTCCGTTTTTTTTCTGTTTGGTGCCTAATGAACACTACCCAGGTGTGAGCTAGGCCAGGCAGGACGATACACAGACAGGGCCAACACACTCAGCCTGCAGGTCTAATCGAAGTGAACATTCAGAAGGCAGATGTGTTCCTGTCATTCCTGCTGCTGAGACAGTTGATCATTTCTGTTGTATCTTTAACCCTGAGCAACGACTGGGTGGCCTTCCTGTTCACACAGGACAGTATCGATCTGTCTAGCAAGCCTGCTCAGTTCTGGCTGTTGTGGTCTCCAGAGTTTTCCAGAGGCTGTTTCAGCCACCCTGTCTGCAGCCTAGCCTGAAAATCAACCACCTTTCCCACTAAAACAAAAGGGGAAAAACATAGCCTGGTTCCAGATCTGTTGGTGCTGTCTTGCCAACTCCTATGGCTATTGCAATGAAATGACTATTAGAGTTGGCAAGACAACACAAACAGATCTGGAACCAGGCTACAAACTCATTTACATTTTAGTCATTTAGCAGACGCTCTTATCCAGAGCGACTTACAGTTGTGCACACATTATTATTTTTTATTTTCTTTCATACTGGCCCCCCGTGGGAATTGAACCCACAACCCTGGCGTTGCAAACGCCATGCTCTACCAACTGAGCTACATCCCTGCCCGGCCATTCCCTCCCCTACCCTGGACGAATTGTGCGCCGCCCCATGGGTCTCCTGGTCGCGGCCGGCTACGACAGAGCCTGGATTCGAACCAATAGCAATGCAGTGCCTTAGACCACTGCGCCACTCTCTCCTGATTAAACCATACTACCTTTAAGACCTGTCTGTCTGACTGCGTTCCAAACGACACCCTATCCCAATATGGGCCCTGGTCAAAAGTAGTGCACTATAAAGAGAAGTCCGTTGCTGCAGATCTGTCTTTTTTCAGGATCTTTAGTCTGGTGGACTGAAAGATCCTAAAGCTTCTGGCATTCTGCGCATGTATATATATTCTTTATTTTACGTGTAGAGAACAGGCTACTCAGGCGAATGGTGCTCGTTTAATAAAGTTACATCAAAGGTGAATCAATGTCTGCAAGATCAATTAATGATAGTATTCTACATAACAGAACCAAATATATTAGCATAGTATAAAGTTACTAAGACAAAAACACCACCACATTCAATCGTAAATGATAATTCTTCAAGTTTTAGCAGTGAAAGATCCATCTAGCATCTGCATACCAACCATTTTCATGGGGATATTCATTTAGATCTTCTTGAGTTATACAGTGTTGTTTCAAAGTAGCCTACAGTGTTGTTTTGAATGATGAACAGTGAGTGAATTTTAGAGCAGATGGTGTTAACAAACTAGCATAGTCTACCTGTGTATTTTGCCTAGTGGCGTGTGCTGTTGAGTTTTGGCCACATGAGAGAAAAATGTAATGGTGTTTTTGTCACAGTAATGTTATACTATGCTATTATATTTGGTCCTGTTATGTAGAATACTATCATTATGTGTTGTTGCAGACATTGATTCAGCTTTGATCTAACTTAATTAAACAAGCACCATTCGCCTGAGCAGCCTGTTCTCTGTGTGTAAAGTAGAGAATATACGGGACGTCGTCTGCACATGCCAGAAGCTTCAGGATCTTTAGTCCGGTGCACTAAAGATCCGAAAAAAGTTGGATCCACAACCACTCAGTAAAGAGAATAGGGTGCCATTTGGGACACAACCACAGATTGTGTCGTTGGGAAGTAGGTTAGAGTGACAGGATAATTATTCAGGAAGGGAACACTGGCGCTGACTGGAGCCATATTGGACCCGGTGTTCCTGTCCCACATTAGCCACTCCCTCAATACCCCATCCCGTGTGTGTGTGTCTGTTTGTCTGTGTCTCTCTCTCTCTGTGTGTGTGTGTGCGCATGTGTGTTTCTCTCTCCAAGACACAGACTCACACTCCTGGGCCTGCCATGAACGGTTAGTCCTGTTGGACCACGAGGGCCCATGCCAACACAGCGACGTGGGGGCCTTCCCTGCCTGTCTAAATGCTTGGCCTGGCTCACCTCACAATGTTCTGTTAAATCCATATAACACAGAAAGACAACCTCTTCTATAACTTTTCTAATGAGGGTTCAGTCTTTTTGAGGAAAGTATACGGTTTGGAGAAGATTGTAAGGCATTTTAATGTCTGTTTGACCAGCAGGGGTTGAATGGAAAGTAATTGGAGTTAAGGCAGTTATTCGTATATCTATCCTGTCCTGCCATAGGGTGCACTATAGATAATCTCTGTCTATACAGTGCCTTGCAAAAGTATTCATCCCCCTTGGCATTTTTCCTATTTTATTGCATTACAATAAATGTAATTTAAATAGATTTATATTTGGATTTCATGTAATGGACACCCCAAATAGTCCAAATTGGTGAAGTGAAAATAAAAAAATAACTTGTTTCAAAAAATTATAAAAAATAAATAACGGAAAAGTGATGCGTGCATATGTGTGATTTGAAGGAGTCAGGCGCAGGAGGGTAAATCACAGAATACAGAGTTTATTCCGTAGGACACAGTTACGCTGGATAGCGTCAACAGCACAGGGCGTAATACAGACGCGCTGGAACACAATACAGGCACACAGGGAGATATAACCCCGGCAATACAAAGGACGGGTAGCTCAACCGAGCTACACCAATCTTCACATAAAACAATCACCCACAAGGACAAGGGGGCAGAGGGAACACTTATACACGGACTAATGAGGGGATATGAACCAGGTGTGTGTAATTGACAAGACAAGACAAATCGAATGATGATATATGGAGCGGCAGTGGTTAGTAAGCCGGTGACGACGAACGCCGAAACCTGCCCGAACAAGGAGGGGAGGCAGCCTCGACGGAAGTCCTCCGCGCGCCGAAACCAGTCATCCCACCGCAGGAGCCTCGGTCTGGCTCTGGTGCCACGGTGCCAGAACCGGTTGGTAACCTAAAACACATTGGAATGGCGTTAGGTTAGTAGAGGAGTGGCGGAGAGAGTTCTGGGCATATTCTGCCCATGGCAAGAATACCGACCACTCCCCCTGCCGGTCCTGGCAGTAGGACCGCAGGAACCTACCCACATCCTGATTTACCCGTTCCACCTGCCCATTAGACTCGGGGTGGAACCCAGAGGTCAGGCTGACCGAGACCCCCAGATGTTACATGAACGCCTTCCAGACTTTGGATGTGAACTGGGGACCTCGGTCAGACACTATATCCTCTGGTACCCCGTAGTGCCGGAAGATGTGTGTAAACAGGGCCTCCACAGTTTGCAGGGCCGTGGGGAGACCGGGCAGAGGAAGGAGGGCGGCAGGCCTTTGAAAAGCGGTCCACAACGACCAGGATGGTGGTGTTACCTTGGGAGAGGGGAAGATCAGTCAGGAAATCTACACTTAGGCGAGACCATGGTCGTTGTGGAATTGGTAAAGGTTGTAACTTACCCGATGGGAGGTGCCTAGGTACCTTACTCTGGGCACACACCGAGCAGGAGGAGACATACACCCTCACATCCTTAGCCAAGGTAGACCACCAGTACTTTCCGGTCAGGCAGCGCACTGTACGACCGATACCTGGGTAACCAGAGGAGGGTGACGTGTGTGCCCAGTAGATCAGACGATCACGGATAAGAGCAGCCACGTACCGCAGCCCAGCTGGACACTGAGGTGGAGATGGATCTGTGCGTAATGCCTGCTCTATATCCGCGTCCATCGCCCATACTACCGGCGCCACAATGCAAGAAGCCGGGAGTATAGGGGTGTTGTCTCTGGGCCTCTCCTCTGTGTCATACAGCCGTGACAATGCGTCTGCCTTCACGTTCTTCGTACCCGGGATGTATGACAGTGAAAAATCGAACCGGGTGAAGAATAGGGTCCACCTGGCCTGGCGAGGATTCAGCCTCCTCGCTGCCCGGATTTACTCCAGGTTACGGTGGTCCGTCCAGACGAGGAAAGGGTGTTTCGCCCCTTCGAGCCAATGCCTCCACACGGTCAAGGCTCGGACAACAGCCAACAGCTCCCGATCACCAACGTCGTAGTTCTGCTCCGCCGGGCTGAGCTTCTTAGAGAAGAAGGCACAGGGGCGGAGCTTGGGTGGCGTGCCCGAGCGTTGAGATAGGACAGCGCCTATCCCTACCTCGGACGCATCCACCTCCACTACGAACGGTAGTGATGGATCGGGGTGGGCCAGTACCGGGCTGAGGTGAACAGACTCCTCAGTTTCCTGAAGGCCAGGTCAGCCTCAGCAGACCAGAGGAGCCGGGACGGCCCACCCTTCAACAGAGATGTAATGGGAGATGCGAACTTGCCAAAGCCCCGGATAAACCTCCGATAGTAGTTGGCGAAGCCCAGAAAGCGCTGCACCTCCTTAACCGTGGTGGGAGTCGGCCAATTACGCACGGCTGAAATGCGATCCCCCTCCATCTCCACACCTGAGGTGGTAATGCGGTATCCGAGGAAGGAGACGGACTGCTGGCAAAACATACACTTCTCTGCCTTGGCATAAAGGTCATTTTCCAACAGTCGGGCCAGCACTTTGCGAACCAGGGACACATGCTCGGCGCGCGTAGCGGAATACACCAGAATGTCATCGATGTAGACCACTACACCGCGACCAAGCATGTCCTGAAACGTTCACTGGAAGACAGATGGAGCATTCATCAAACCGTAGGGCATCACCAGGTATTCATAATGCCCCGTGGTTGTGCTGAATGCTGTCTTCCACTCATCCCCCTTTCGAACACGCACCAGGTTGTACGCAATCCTGAGATCTAATTTGGTGAAGAAGCGCGCCCCATGCATTGACTCGATCACTGACGGAATGAGGGGGAGAGGATAACTAAATCTTACAGTCTCCTTGTTCAGTGGTCGATAATCAATGCAAGGGCACAGACCTTCACAAAGAAGAAACTTGAGGAGGCGGGTGAAGTGGAGGGACGTATATACCCCTGGCGCAGGGACTCGGCGATGTATGTTTCCATTTCCGCCGTTTCAGCCTGCGACAGGGGGTACACATGACTCCTGGGAGGTACAGCATCTACCCGGAGGTTTATCGCGCAATCCCCCGCCCGATGAGGTGGTAACTTGGTAGCCTGCTATTTAGAGAACGTGTGCGCCAAATCGAGGTATTCGGGGGGAATGCGCACGGTGGAGGTACTGTCTGGACTTTCCACCGTGGTTGCACCAACGGAAACACCTAGACACCTACCCTGACACTCTCGTAACCACCCCTTGAGAACCCTCTGCGGCCATGAGAAGGTGGGGTTGTGGAATGCTAACCAAGAGAGACCTAATACCACAGGGAAAGCTGGAGACTCAATAATATAAAAAGTGACCTGCTCACAATGAGTCTCCTGGGTAATCATGGTGACTGGTGCAGTAACCTCCTTAACAAACCCGGACCCTAATGGTCGACTATCAAGTGCTCTGATGGGGAGTGGAATGGATAGGAGAACCAATTAAATGCCTAGCCGGTGTGAGAATGCCCTGTCCATAAAGTTCCCAGCTGCGCCTGAATTGACTAGCGCCTTACTATGTGATCGGGAAAATAGATGGGTAGGGTACAGTGCGCAGCAGAGGGCTCTGAACGAGTGTGGGTGTTCGATACCTGGGGTGATGCGAGAGTGCCCTGCCTGCCGCCTCCAGACCCAAAAGAGCGCTGACGACAACGTGTGGTGTACTGTCCCTTCGTGCCACCAGTGTGACACTGTTGCTGTCGTACTCCACTCTCTTGGATGGCGGTTCCACCCAGCTCCATCGGCTCGGGATCCGAGTAGGCCGGGGTGGGAACGGGCAGACCCCTTCCAGGACGTCCTCTGGCTGCCAGCAGGTTGTCCAAACGTATGGCCATGTCCACCAGTTGCGCGAAGGACAACATGGTGTCCCGGCAGGCTAGCTCCCATTGGACGTCTTCCCGCAGATGGCACCAGAAATGGTCGATAAGGGCTTGCTCGTTCCACCCGGACCCCACTGCCAGAGTCCGAAACTCCAAAGCGAAGTCCTGCGCGGTCCTCGATCCTGCCTCAGGTGGACCAGCCGCTCGCCTTCCTCACGACCTTCGGGCGGGTGATCGAAGACCACCTGAAAGAGGCGAGCGAACTCCCCGTAGTTCTCCAACGCGGCTCCTCCTTTGTTCCACACCGCGTTGGCCCACTCCAGGGCTTTCCCCGAGAGGCAGGAGACGAGGGCAGACACCTTCTCCCATTCCGATGGGGCCGGCCTGATGCTGGAGAAATAGAGCTCCAGTTGGAGGAGGAATCCTTGGCAGAGAGCCGCCGTCCCGTCGAACTCCCGTGGTCGGGATATCTGGATCCCTCCGGGTGCTGGGGTGTGGGTGACTGGATCCGGTTGGCCAGCTGGTCTCGACAGATCGGGTCCTCTCCTCTCCAGGCGTTGGACGTCCCGAAGAACCCGATCCATCGCTTCCCCCAAGCTGGCCAGCATCGTGGAATGCTCTTGGACCCGTGCCACGACAGGTCAGGGACAAAGTTGTGGAGAAGTACAGATCAGGTTTGGGTTATAAATAAATATCAGAAACTTTGAACATCCCACGGAGCACCATTAAATCCATTATTAAAAAAATTGAAAGAATATGGCACCACAACAAACCTGTCAAGAGAGGGCCGCCCACCAAAACTCATGGACCAGGCAAGGAAGGCATTAATCAGAGAGGCAACAAAGAGACCAAAGATAACCCTGAAGGAGCTGCAAAGCTCCACAGCGGAGATTGGAGTATTTGTCCATAGGACCACTTTAAGCCGTACACTCCACAGAGCTGGGCTTTACGGAAGAGTGGCCAGAAAAAATAAGCAAACGTTTGGTGTTCGCCAAAAGGCATGTGGGAGACTCCCCAAACATATGGAAGAAGGTACTCTGGTCAGATGAGACTAAAATCAAGTTTTCTGGCCATCAAGGAAAACGCTATGTCTGGCGCAAACCCAACACCTCTCATCACCCTGAGAACACTATCCCCAAAGTGAAGCATGATGGTGGCAGCATCATGCTGTGGGGATGTTTTTCATCGGCAGGGACTGGGAAACTGGTCAGAATTGAAGGAATGATGGATGGCACTAAATAAAAGGAAATTCTTGAGGGAAACCTGTTTCAGTCTTCCAGAGATTTGAGACTGGGACGGAGGTTCACCTTCCAGCAGGACAATGACCCTAAGCATACTGATAAAGCAACACTTGAGTGGTTTAAGGGGAAACATTTAAATGTCTTGGAATGGCCTAGTCAAAACCCAGACCTCAATCCAATTGGGAATCTGTGGTATGGCTTAAAGATTGCTGTACACCAGCGGACCCCATCCAATTTGAAGGAGCTGGAGCAGTTTTGCCTTGAAGAATGGGCAAAAATCCCAGTGGCTAGATGTGCCAAGCTTATAGAGACATACCCCAAGAGACATGCAGCCATAATTGCTGCAAAAGGTGGCTCTACAAAGTATTGACTTTGGGGGGGTGAATATTTATGCATACTCAAGTTGTCTGTTTTTTTGTCTTATTTCTTGTCTTCTATTTTGCATCTTCAAAGTGGTAGGCATGTTGTGTAAATCAAATGATACAAACCCCTAATTTTAATTCCAGGTTGTAAGGCAACAAAATAGGAAAAATGTCAAAGGGGGGTAAATACTTTCGCAAGCCACTGTAGACATAGGTTCTATAAAACATATCTATAACCTCTATCTGGGTCAATGACCTCAATATGGATCTCATTTTACATAATACATTTAATCACATAACTTATTTTCTCCAAAGTCAATTCCTGTGATTCTCTGTCTCTGTCTTGTCTAAGGGCCCCATGCTGTGCCTATTGTTGACTGACTTCCAGACAGACCATGCTATCCAGAAAGTAAAAAGGCCTAGCTGAACAATGTGGCTGCTGTATGCAGTTCTGCAGGGCTCCTGTGTTTGGGTTCTCCCGCTCCGTTCTCTCTTCTGCAAGCTTGGGACTGACAGTCGTGTTTACAAAATGGATGTGCGGGAGCCAGATGGGAATACACAGTGCTCCATAGAAGAAAGGGGATTCTTAGGCATGAAATAAGATGGGAAGGAAATGGGGGGGGGGGGAACAAGGACGTTTATACATTAGACCGACCTGGGGTTTTCCCCTATTCCAAGTTTGGTCTGTCTTCTCCCTGCATGGAATGATATGTATTTTTAATATAGAATGATCTGTTTATATTTATTTTATACTGTATGTGTCTATCAGAGTTACATGGCTTTATTTCTTCTAGTATTGTTTATTTCTAAGTGGAATCAGAAAGGAGATACAGAGCCAGCATACTTTTAAAACTTTTTATCTTAGATTTTAAGGCCTAGTTTGTGGTTTAGAATAGGGATTCGTCTTTTCAAAAATAAATGTTGACATTTGAGTGGTCACAAAAGCATCTTAGAGGTCAGCAGTGGGATAGCAGGACAGCGCGTCATCTACCAGTATGGTCCTTTAACACGTGCATCTACCCACACACTGTGTACACAGTATGAAAGTCAACCTGGAAATTCCATGGAACATCTGTATAGTTGTGTAAAGAAAGCTGTCTTTTCACTGTCTGCTTCGCAAATGGCACACAGACACTGTCTTCCTGTTTGTAAACAGTATCTCTGTCACTATACTGTTTGGTCTTCCTCCCCCTCTTTCTCTTTCTTTTTCTGTCCGTCTCTGAGTTTATCTTAGTCTATTCAGGCTTTCTTTCACTGACTGTAACCAGTGTGTGTGTGTGTGTGTGTATTGTGTTTACTCTCTCTGGCCCTCATGTATGTGGGCAGTTTGTTGCATGTTTTGATTGGCTCCCACATTAGGACAGTATGAATGCACAAGTGTGTGTCTGTCGTTGTGTGTATACGTGCATGCGTGCGTGCGTGTGTGTTTGTCTGTCTGTGCGTATATGCGTGTGTGTGTATGTGCATGCTTGTGTATGCCTGCCTGTGCATATGCATGTACACACATGTAGCTGCATGAATGTGTGTATGTATACAGTGGTTGTTCAATCTCGGCCGCTGTGGACGTGTTGGGTTCATGCTTGCAGCATGTTTGTACTGGCAACCCACACCAGCCTCCAGCCACCCAGCGGAAGCTCCCAGGCCAGAGGAAGTGCTGGGCTCCTTTGTGAACAAGGCCCCTGGATTAAGTGTATCACAGCCTAAATGCAGGCCCTTTCTGCTGGGGATTAACAGAGGGACAGGGGGGCGCCCACTCCCACTGAGGCTCTGTCACACAGATTCAACACACCACTATCAGCATCCCCAGAGCCCACGGACTCCGGAGCTCGCTGCCTCCATCTCTCTCTCTAGGGCACATGACATGATGAGTGGCTGTATTGTACAGAAAGGGACAATGTTTAAGTGATTTGTCAAAGTGATTACGGAAGCATAGCAAATGCACTTTGACATGGTGGTAGCTAGCTATCACGTTGATTAATATCAGTGTTAGATTTATCCAGAATGTTAAGTAAGTAGTTAGAAAGAAATTGGCCTCTCCCTGGTTTCCCGGACTCAGATTAAGCCTACTCCTGGACTAAAAAGCATGCTCAATAGAGAATGTCTATTCAAGTCACATTTTAGTCCAGGGCTAAGCTTAATGTAAGAAAACTGTCCCTAAGTGTTTTTAGGCTACCGTTGTAAAAAGCAGCAGCTTGCTAAAGCAATAGTTGCCTTAGTTCCCCAGCCAGAGCAAGGTTTATTGATGAGAAAATGTACTGTAACTAGTCACATGGCTAATTCTCTTCTGTGTAGTGGACGTTGGTTTAGAGTTTAACTGTGTGTGAAAATTGTCCAGCTCCTTATTCAGTGCGCTGTAAAACCATGAAACTAATGTAGAAAAACAACTAGGGAAAATAAACAACCTTCTGATGGAGAGAGCCTCATGGCTTAGTAAGAGTGCCACTCGGTTGGCATGGCGACACAGACAATGCCTCGCTGGCTGTAAAATGGTCTCCTTATACGTATCCTGGAGCCCCCTATTTAGAAATCCCTCTCCGCGTCCCCCCTGTATGTTTATCCCTCTCTCTCTCCCTCTTCTTTGCCTTTCTCTCTCCATCTTATAGCTCTCGAGCACACTACTCTCTACTTACCCCTCCCTCTCCTCACTCTTCTTTCTCCTTCCCTCTGGCACAGGGCAGCACACCTCTTTCTCCCGGCAGTCCATACATATTCCCAGTGGCATTAGAATACTAATGGGACAGAGTGAATGGGCTGAGGGTTAGGGGGGAGATGGGGTCACCAACTACCCGCCTTTCAAATATGTGTGCTGTCTCCTCTAAAGATTCTAAATCTTCCCCCTTTCTTTTTGTCAGGCCAAACCTCCTTTAAATTTCCTCATGCTGTTTCTTTCTCTTCATTTCTCCCTACATACTTTTGCAGAGAAAATATATTTCCAGAAATTGGAGTCTATATTTGAAGAGCTCCCAAATCTTGGACTAGTAAATGCGGCTGTTGTTGTAGAGCAGGGTTTCCCAAACTCGGTTCTGGGGCCTCCCCTGGGTTCATGTCTTGGTTTTGCCCTAGCGCTACATAGCTGATTGAAATAACCAACTCATCACTAAGCCTTGATTATTTGAATCAGCTGTGTAGTGCTAGGGTAAAAAAAACTAAACGTGCACCCAGGGGAGGGGCCTAGGACCGAGTTTGGGAAACCATGTTGTAGAGGGAGTGCTTGGCATTACCACGGTAACCTGCTGGTTCTGAGGGGGAGCTGGTCCAGCGAGCAGAACAGAAAAATGTCTGTATAATTAAGAATATAAAAACTGCTATATTTACAGCTTGCCCAGGCTTACACAGGCCTGGCGGGGCACGTTAACTTTTAGCAGCACACTGAGTGATTCAGAGGACTGTTTTTCTATGGGAATCCACTCAGTTTTTCTTTGTTTTGTGAAGTTTTGACAGAGACAGTGTTACTGTGTAGTCTCCTTATTTATGCAGCAAGACTCAGTTTTTATGCATTTCAGGCCCAGTCTGTAATGTTTTTTTGTGTTGTTTAGCAAGGGTACTGTTGATGTATACATTTAGATCATTACCTTCATTGTAAAAAGCAACAAGCATACAACTGTTCAGTCATATACATTTCCTTTGTCTACTAAAGACGTACCTCAGCCCTCATTCTCTCAATTTTCTCTTTATTCACACCTCATGTAATGTTGTAAATTCAGCTGGCTCTCATATCTATCCAATATAGCTGACATTTTTCCTACTAACAGCCCATAATAACTTAATAGCCAGTTTTTCCATGAGGCAGCTATTGTTCGACGGATTATGTTTCACTTAAGTAGTTTTACGGTATGTACCTTTTTAATTGAATCTCAAAAAAGAATCACAGACACAATGTGTTTTGTTAACTCTGAAAATCACCAGAAAATGTATAGTTTAAATAATATTTCTATATCATTATCATTGTATCATTATAACATCTACCTTCATTATAGTGGAACTATAATCTTATGTGCAGTATACATTTCCGTCCAAGAAAGGGAGTGAGAATTAAATATATCTAGAGTGGCCAAATTACACTCATTGGTGCTTGTGGTTTTTGGCAACAACATTATGATTTACAACATGATGAACATTATGAAGGTGTTGAGTTTACTAACCACTAATATACCTGCTGGAAGGTGAACCTCCGTCCTAGTCTCATATCTCTGGGAGACTGAAACAGGTTTCCCTCAAGAATTGCCCTGTATTTAGCGCCATCCATCATTCCTTCAATTCTGACCAGTTTCCCAGTCTCTGCCGATGAGAAACATCCCCACAGCATGATGCTGCCACCACCATGCTTCACTGTGGGGATGGTGTTCTCAGGGTGATGAGAGGTGTTGTGTTTGCGCCAGACATAGCATTCTCCATGATGGCCAACAAGCTCAATTTCAGTCTCATCTGACCAGAGTACCTTCTTCCATATGTTTGGGGAGTCTCCCACATGCCTTTTGGCAAACACCAAACGTGTTTGCTTATTTTTTTCTTTAAGCAATGGCTTTTTTCCGGCCACTGTTCCGTAAAGCCCAGATCTGTGGAGTACACAGCTTAAGTGGTCCTATGGACAGATACTCCAATCTCCGCTGTGGAGCTTTGCAGCTCCTTCAGGGTTAACTTTGGTCTCTGTTGCCTCTCTGATTAATGCCCTCCTTTCCCGGTCTGTGAGGTTTGGTGGGCGGCCCTCTCTTGGCAGGTTTGTTGTGGTGCCATATTCTTTCCATTTTTTAATAATGGATTTAATGGTGCTCCGTGGGATGTTCAAAGTTTCAGATATTTTTTTATAATCCAACCCATATCTGTACTTCTCCACAACTTTGTCCCTGACCGCTTGCTTGGTGGTGCCCCTTGCTTAGTGGTGTTGCAGACTCTGGGGCCTTTCAGAACAGGTGTATATATACAGAGATCATGTGACAGATCATGTGACACTTAGATTGCACACAGGTGGACTTTATTTAACTAATTATGTGACTTCTGAAGGTAATTGGTTGCAACAGATCTTATTTAGGGGCTTCATAGCAAAGGGGGTGAATACATATGCACGCACCACTTTTCCTTTATTTATTTATTTTGAATTTTTTGAAACAAGTAATTTTTTTCATTTCATTTCACCAATTTTGACTATTTTTTGTATGTCCATTACATGAAATCCAAATAAAAATCCATTTAAATTACAGGTTGTAATGCAACAAAATAGGAAAAACACCAAGGGGGATGAATACTTTTGCAAGGCACTGCATGCTTCTGCACACCTTTTCACTTACTTTGCTCTAATTGTTTGGGGTTTTGTATGTGTATGTTTTAAAAAATTATTTATTTGATAATATGATATTCACATCTGAAATGCATTTTGGGTCCCTAACATGTAACGTGTTACCCTTTGTTCTGTATGAACAGTTTGAGTTCTCTAATTCACAACAACAGAGGTGAAGGGGTTAGTGAATAGAGTATTTTATCCTTTCTGATACCAATTCTTCTCTCTCTCTCCCTCTCCCTCGCCCATATCCAAGGGCCCATCCAAGACCACCACAAAATAAATCAAATCAAATCAAATGTTATTTGCCACGTGCTGAATACAACAGGTGTAGACCTTACAGTGAAATGCTTACTTACAAGCCCTTAACCAACAATGCAGTTCTAAGAAAATAAGTGTTAAGTAAAAAATAAACATAATTAAAGAGCAGCAGTAAAATAAAATAACAGTAGGGAGGCTATTTACAGGGGGTACTGGTACATAGTCAATGTGTGGGGTGCACAGTAGTCGAGGTAATTGAGGTACACTACCGGTCAAAAGCTTTAGAACACTCTCATTCAAGGGTTTTTCTTTATTTTTACTATTTTCTACATTGTAGAATAATAGTGAAGACATCAAAACTATGAAATAACACATATGGAATCATGTAGTAACCAAAAAGTGATAAACAAATCAAAATATATTTTATATTTGAGATTCTTCAAATAGCCACCCTTTGCCTTGATGACAGCTTTGCACACTCTTGGCATTCTCTCTCAACCAGCTTCATGAGGTAGTCACCTGGAATGCATTTCAATTAGCAGGTATGCCTTCTTAAAAGTTAATTTGTGGAATTTATTTCCTTCCTTAATGCGTTTGAGCCAATCAGTTGTGTTGTGACAAGGTAGGGGGGGCTATACAGAACATAGCCCTATTTGGTAAAAGACCAAGTCCATATTATGGCAAGCCATTCGAACTGCTCCCGGTCTCACCTATTGCTGGACCTTATGATCACTCAGCTGCACAGCTGATGCCTGCTGGACTGTTCCTTTACACGGTACCCCCATCCTGTCTATCTGTCCTGTTTATCTGTTTAGTCTCAGCCCAAACTTTTGTTGCCATTACCAGCTGTTGTCTTAGCTCTCTCGAATAACACCTGTGATTGCTTTATGCCTCTCTCCCATGTCAATATGCCTTGCCTATTGCTGTTCCGGCTAGTTCTTATTATACAATCTCACTGTAGAGCCCCTAGTCCCGCTCAACCAGCCTCAAAGAGCTCCTTTGTCCCACCCCCCATACACGCGGAGACCGGCTCAATCGGTGCCTCCAGTGATGCTATGTCTTTCATCATTACCCAGCTCTTAGGTTTACCTCCACTGTACTCATATCCTTCCATATCCTTGGCTGTACATAATGCCCTGAATCTATTCTACAACGCCCGGAAATCTGCCCCCTTTATTCTCTGTACCCAACGCACTAGAAGACCAGTTCTTAAAGCCTTTAGCCGTATCCTTATTCTACTCCTCCTATGTTCCTCTGGTGATGTAGAGGTTAACCCAGGCCCTGTAGCCCCCAGTATCACTCCTACACCCCAGGCGCTATTATTTGTTGACTTCTGTAACTGTAAAAGCCTTGGTTTTTTGCATGTTAACATCAGAAGCCTCCTCCCTAAGTTTGAGTTACTCACTGCGTTAGCACACTCCGCCAACCCTGATGTTCTAGCAGTGTCTGAATCCTGGCTTAGGAAGACCACCAAAAACTCTGAAATGTCCATCCCCAACTACAACATTTTCCGTCTAGATAGAACTGCCAAAGGGGGCGGAGTTGCAATCTACTGTAGAGATAGCCTGCGAAGCTCTATCATACTATCAAGGTCTGTGCCCAGACAGTTTGAGCTTCTACTTCTAAAAATCCACCTCTCCAGAAATAAGTCTATCACTGTTGCCACTTTCTACAGACCCCCCTCAGCCCCCAGCTGTGCCCTGAACACCATATGTGAATTGATTGCCCCCCATCTATCCTCAGAGTTCGTACTGCTTGGTGACCTAAACTGGGATATGCTTAACACCCCGGACGTCCTACAATCTAAACTAGATGCCCTCAATCTCACACAAATTATCAAGGAACCTACCAGGTACAACCCTAAATCCGTAAACATGGGCACCCTCATAGATATCATTCTGACTAATTTACCCTCTAAATACACCTCTGCTGTCTTCAACCAGGATCTCAGTGATCACTGCCTCATTGCCTGCGTCCGTAATGGGTCCGCGGTCAAACGACCACCCCTCATCACTGTCAATCGCTCCCTAAATCACTTCAGCAAGCAGGCCTTTCTAATTGACCTGGCCCGGGTATCCTGGATGGATATTGACCTCGTTCCGTCAGTAGAGGATGACTGGTTGTTCTTTATAAGTGCTTTCCTCTCCATCTTAAATAAGCATGCCCCATTCAAAAAATTCAGAACTAAGAACAGATATAGCCCCTGGTTCACCCCAGACTTAACTGCCCTTGACCAGCACAAAAACATCCTGTGGCGTACTGCATTAGCATCGAACAGCCCCCGCGATATGCAACTTTTCAGGGAAGTCAGGAACAAATATACACAATCAGTTAGGAAAGCAAAGGCTAGCTTTTTCAAACAGAAATTTGCATCCTGTAGCACTAACTAGTTTTGGGACACTGTAAAGTCCATGGAGAATAAGAGCACCTCTTCCCAGCTGCCCACTGCACTGAGGCTAGGAAACACTGTCACCACTGATAAATCTACGATAATCGATAATTTAATAAGCATTTTGCTACGGCTGCCCTTGCTTTCCACCTGGCTACCCCTACCCGGCCACCAGCTCCCCCCTGCAACTTCCCATGCCCCTCACGCGCTTCTCCTTCACTCAAATTCAGATAGCTGATGTTCTGAAAGAGATGCAAAATCTGGACCCCTACAAATCAGCTGGGCTAGACAATCCGGACCCTTTCTTTCTAAAATTAGCCACTGAAATTGTAGCAACCCCTATTACTAGCCTGTTCAACCTCTCTTTCGTATCATCTGAGATCCCCAGAGATTGGAAAGCTGCCGCGGTCATCCCCCTCTTCAAAGGGGGTGACACACTAGATCCAAACTGTTACAGACCTATATCCATCCTGCCCTGCCTTTCGAAAGTATTTGAAAGCCAAGTTAACAAACAGATCACTGTCCATTTTGAATCCCACCGTACCTTCTCCGCTATGCAATCTGGTTTCCGAGCTGGTCATGGGTGCACCTCAGCCACGCTCAAGGTCCTAAACGATATTATAACCGCGATCGAGAAAAGACAGTACTGTGCAGCCGTCTTCATCGACCTGGCCAAGGCTTTCGACTCTGTCAATCACTGCATTCTTATTGGTAGACGAAATAGCCTTGGTTTCTCAAATGACTGCCTCTCCTGGTTCACCAACTACTTCTCAGATAGAGTTCAATGTGTCAAATCGGAGGGCCTGTTGTCTGGACCTCTGGCAGTCTATATGGGGGTGCCACAGGGTTCAATTCTCGGGCAAACTCTATTCTCTGTGTATATCAATGATGTCGCTCTTGCTGCTGGTGACTCTCAGATCCACCTCTACGCAGACGACACCATTTTGTATACATCTGGCCCTTCATTGGACACTGTGCTAACAAACCTCCAAAGGAGCTTCAATGCCATACAACACTCCTTCCATAGCCTCCAACTGCTCCTAAATGCTAGTAAAACTAAATGCATGCTCTTCAATCGAACGCTGCTTGCACCCGCCTGCCCAACTAGAATCACTACTCTCGGTGGGTCTGACTTAGTATATGTGGACAACTACAAATACCTAGGTGTCTGGATAGACCGTAAACTCTCCTTCCAGACTCACATTAAGCATCTCCAATCCAAAGTTAAATCTAGAATCGGCTTCCTATTTCGCAACAAAGCCTCCTTCACTCATGCTGCTGCCAAACATGCCCTCGTAAAACTGACTATCCTACTGATCCTTGACTTCGGCAATGTCATTTTCAAAATAGCCTCCACCACTCTACTTGGATGTAGTCTATCACAGTGCCATCCGTTTTGTCACCAAAGCCCCATATACTACCCACCATTGTGACCTGTACGCTCTCGTTGGCTGGCCCTCACTACATATTCGTCGCCAAACCCACTGGCTCCATGTCATCTACAAATCACTGCTAGGCAAATCCCTGCCTTATCTTAGCTCATTGGTCGCCATAGCAACACCCACCGTAGTATGCGCTCTAGCAGGTATATCTCACTGGTCATCCCCAAAGCCAACACCTCCTTTGGCCGCCATTCCTTCCAGTTCTCTGCTGCTAATGACTGGAATGAACTGTAAAAATCTCTGAAGCTGGAGACTCTTATCTCCCTCACTAACTTTAAGCGTCAGTTGTCAGAGCAGCTTACCGATCACTGCACCTGTACACAGCCCATCTGTAATTAGCCCACCCAACTACCTCATCCCCATATTGTTATTTATTTTGCTAATTTGCACCCCAGTATCTCTATTTGCACATCTTCTTCTGCACATCTATCACTCCACTAGACCCACTAGGCGTCATCCTCCGACAACCTTAGGCACCTCCTCACTCACAGTCGGGACTAATCATCATCCTATTGGTGTCACCTGTGTCTCTCTGTTCACCTGTGTATTTATGCCCTCACTTCCCTGTGTTCCCTTGCTCAGTTTTCTCTGCTAGTTTCTTGATGTCAAGCAGTACGAATCAGTGTCTGATCATGAGATGGAAGTACAGGTACTTAAGAAGTGTTCTCCCTGTTTCATTGTTGTTTTTAGTCATAGTTAGTATTTCGTATTTTTGCTGTCAGGCTGTTTTGCTCCTCCTTTATTTTTCGTGATAAGTCCGTTATTTTGTATCCTGGCTTTGGGACCACCAGTAAAGATCCTTGTTTCACCATCTTTGCCTACTGCCTACTGTCTATCCTGCACCGCACCTGGGTCACACCTCACACCAACCCTTACAGTCGGAGGGCATAGCGGGATTTCTTATAAGCGTCCAGGTTAGAGTCCCGCTCCTTGAAAGCGGCAGCTCTACCCTTTAGCTCAGTGCGGATGTTGCCTGTAATCCATGGCTTCTGGTTGGGGTATGTACGTACGGTTACTGTGGGGACGACGTCATCGATGCACTTATTGATGAAGCCAGTGACTGATGTGGTGTACTCCTCAATGCCATCGGAAGAATCCCAGAACATATTCCAGTCTGTGCTAGCAAAACAGTCCTGTAGCTTAGCATCTGCGTCACCTGACCACTTCTTATTAACCAAGTCACTGGTGCTTCCTACTTTAGTTTTTGCTTATAAGCAGGAATCAAGAGGATAGAATTATGGTCAGATTTGCCAAATGGAGGGCAAGGGAGAGCTTTGTACGCGTCTCTGTGTGTGGCGTAAAGGTGGTCTAGAGTTTTTTTTCCCTCTGGTTGCACATTTAACATGCTGGTCGAAATTTTAGTTTCCCTGCATTAAAGTCCCCGGCCACTAGGAGTGCTCTCTCTGGATGATAGTTTTCCTGTTTGCTTATGGCCTCATAAATATTCTGGTCTACAGCTTATCATGAGATACTCTACCTCAGGTGAGCAAAACGTAGAGAATTCCTTAATATTAGATTTCGTGCACCAGCTGTTGTTTACAAATATACACAGACCGCCACCCCTTGTCTTACCGGAGTCAGCCGTTCTATCCTGCCGACGTAGCGTATATCCTACCAGCTGTATGTTATCCATGTCGTCGTTCAGCCACGACTCGGTGAAACATAAGATATTACAGCTTTTAATGTCCTGTTGGTAGGATATCCTTGATCGTAGGTCGTCCATTTTGTTTTCTGGCTAATAGGACTGATGGAAGAGGCAGATTACTCGCTCGCTGTCGGATCCTTACAAGGCACCCCGACCTACGTCCACGAAATCTCTGTCTCTTTCTCATGCGAATGACAGAGATTTGGGCCTTGTCAGGTGTCTGTAGAATATCCTTCGCGTCCGACTCGTTGAAGAAAAAATCTTTGTCCAATACGAGGTGAGTAATCGCTGTCCTGATATCCAGAAGCTCTTTTTGGTCATAAGAGACGGTGGCAGAAACATTATGTACAGAATAAATTACAAATAACGCGAAAAAACACAGCCATCTCCTCCCGCGCCATTTCTTACTAAAATGGATCCCAATATGTTTGTATAATAATAGTAGTAGTTACCATGATTTCAGTTCATTACTGACTGAGCAGGAAGGGAAACGTGGTTCATGGGGCCTGGCCACCTTAAGTGTTTAGGAATTTGTGGGCTATGTTACAAGTGCTGGTATAGTAACACCCAACAAGCACATACATAATACTGTATATGCACAGTGATTACACCTCAAATGGGTTCCTAGGTGTGGTTCATTTGGAGACCTTGATGAGGGAGAGAGTTCACATCTGTGTTATGAGTTCTGTTTACCACTCGGCACCTGTAAATCCAAACAAATAAGGAGCAGCATTTATGCCAAAATCCATCTCCCATCTTCCATCTTTACTCTCAAAATGGAGCCTCCACCAAACCACATTTCAGACATAAGGGGATATTCAGTGAACCTAGAAATCCCTGTCGGCATGCAGCCTAGATTGCTCTCCCCTCTGTCTTTCCTCTGGCCTCCAGCCAGTGTGGCTCTTGGAATAAAAGGCCCATCAGTAGCTCTGAGACACGATTAGGAGGAGACAAGACTACTTTTTCTCCGCCGTCTCCCCTGTCCATTCTGGGTTCGCAGTGTGTGCGTGAGGTGACAGGCTTAAGGCCTCTTCCAGAAGCTTATTACTGTGCATTCCAAAGCAAAGCCCATGACTCACAGACCTAACCCAGCCCAGAGGCCTCATACCAACAACTCAATGCCCTACCTGCTTTGATTCATTTACATTTACATTTACATTTACGTCATTTAGCAGACGCTCTTATCCAGAGCGACTTACAAATTGGTGCATTCACCCTATAGCCAGTGGGATAACCACTTTACAATATTTTTTTTTTTTTTAATTTTAGGGGGGGGGGGGAAGGATTACTTTATCCTATCCCAAGTATTCCTTAAAGAGGTGGGGTTTCAAATGTCTCCGGAAGGTGGTGAGTGACTCCGCTGTCCTGGCGTCGTGAGGGAGCTTGTTCCACCATTGGGGTGCCAGAGCAGCGAACAGTTTTGACTGGGCTGAGCGGGAACTATGCTTCCGCAGAGGAAGGGGAGCCAGCAGGCCAGAGGTGGATGAACGCAATGCCCTCGTTTGGGTGTAGGGACTGATCAGAGCCTGAAGGTACGGAGGTGCCGTTCCCCTCACAGCTCCATAGGCAAGCACCATGGTCTTGTAACAGATGCGAGCTTCAACTGGAAGCCAGTGGAGTGTGCGGAGGAGCGGGGTGACGTGAGAGAACTTGGGAAGGTTGAACACCAGATGGGCTGCGGCATTCTGGATGAGTTGTAGGGGTTTAATGGCACAGGCAGGGAGCCCAGCCAACAGCGATTGCAGTAATCCAGACGGGAGATGACAAGTGCCTGGATTAGGACCTGTGCCGCTTCCTGTGTAAGACAGGGTCGTTACTCTCCGAATGTTGTAGAGCATGAACCTGCAGGATCGGGTCACCGCCTTGATGTTAGCGGAGAACGACAGGGTGTTGTCCAGGGTCACGCCAAGGCTCTTCGCACTCTGGGAGGAGGACACAACGGAGTTGTCAACCGTGATGGCAAGATCATGGAACGGGCAGTCCTTCCCCGGGAGGAAGAGCAGCTCCGTCTTGCCAAGGTTCAGCTTGAGGTGGTGATCCGTCATCCATACTGATATGTCTGCCAGACATGCAGAGATGCGATTCGCCACCTGGTTAACAGAAGGGGGAAAGGAGAAGATTAGTTGTGTATCGTCAGCGTAGCAATGATAGGAGAGGCCATGTGAGGATATGACAGAGCCAAGTGACTTGGTGTATAGCGAGAATAGGAGAGGGCCTAGAACTGAGCCCTGGGGGACACCAGTGGTGAGAGCACGTGGTGCGGAGACAGCTTCTCGCCACACCACTTGGTAGGAGCGACCGGTCAGGTAGGACGCAATCCAAGAGTGAGCCGCGCCGGAGATGCCCAGCTCGGAGAGGGTGGAGAGGAGGATCTGATGGTTCACAGTATCAAAGGCAGCAGACAGGTCTAGAAGGACAAGAGCAGAGGAGAGAGAGTTAGCTTTAGCAGTGCGGAGAGCCTCCGTGACACAGAGAAGAGCAGTCTCAGTTGAATGACCAGTCCTAAAACCTGACTGGTTTGGATCAAGAAGGTCATTCTGAGAGAGATAGGAAGAGAGTTGGCTAAAGACGGCACGCTCAATAGTTTTGGAAAGAAAAGAAAGAAGGGATACTGGTCTGTAGTTGTTGACATCAGAGGGATCGAGTGTTGGTTTTTTGAGAAGGGGTGCAACTCTCGCTCTCTTGAAGACGGAAGGGACATAGCCAGCGGTCAAGGATGAGTTGATCAGCGAGGTGAGGTAGGGGAGAAGGTCACCGGAGATGAGAGGAGGGGATGGGGTCAAGCGGGCAGGTTGTTGGGCGGCCTGCAGTCACAAGTCGCAAGATTTTATCTGGAGAGAGAGGGGAGAAAGAAGTCAAAGCATAGGGTAGGGCAGTGTGAGCAGGACCAGCAGTGTCATTAGACTTAACATTTACATTACATTTTAGTCATTTAGCAGACGCTCTTATCCAGAGCGACTTACAGTTAGTGAATACATTTTTTTTTTATACTGGCCCCCCGTGGGAATTGAACCCACAACCCTAGCGTTGCAAACGCCATGCTCTATCAACTGAGCTACATCCCTGCCGGCCATTCCCTCCCCTACCCTGGACGACGCTGGGCCAATTGCGCGCCGCCCATGAGTCTCCCAGTCGCGGCCGGCTGTGACAGAGCCTGGATTCGAACCAGGATCTCTAGTGGCACAGTTAGCACTGCGATGCAGTGCCTTAGACCACTGCGCCACTCAGGAGACCTTAGACCACTGCGCCACGCAGTGCCTTAGACCACTGCGCCACTCGGTCCTCCTTAACAAAGGAGGACCGAGCCGGCCGGGAGGATAGGGGACACAGAGAGTCAAAGGATGCAGAAAGGGAGGAGAGGAGGGTTGAGGAGGCGGAATCAGGAGATTGGAGGGAGAAGACATGGTCAGACGAGGAGAGAGCAGTAGGAGTAGCAGTGTTTTCAGTGGTAATCCATGTTTCCGTCAGCGCCAGGAAGTCGAGGGACTGGAGGGTAGCATAGGCTGGGATGAAGTCAGCCTTGTTGGCAGCAGAACGGCAGTTCCAGAGGCTGCCTGAGACCTGGAACTCCAGGTGTGTGGTGCGTGCAGGGACCACCAGGTTAGAGAGGCAGCAGCCACGCGGTGTGAGGCGTTGGTGTAGCCTGTGCGTAGAGGAGAGAACAGGGATAGGCAGAGGCATAGTTGACAGGCTGTAGCAAATGGCTACAATAATGCAGAGGAGATCGGAATGAAATGAACTAAACATCTGGGAAAGGAGAGAGCGGGGCCTCCCTCACCACAACTCCCAAATATAACTCTCCCAACTTCCACCTCAGAAACTATAATTGTTTCACTGAAACACCCGAATAAAACTCTCCCAACTTCCACTTTAGAAACTAGAATTGTTGTAAACTACAGCGGTTCAATATTTCAAGGAATAGACTCAACTTACTTTATTCAGCTAGCTAACTATGACGCCATAGCTAACTAGCATGCTAGCATCCAATAACACACGGTTTAGCACCAATACTTGGTTACAACAAACTACCAATAGTGTGTTAACACACTAAACAGATAATTCGTGTCCGTGTCTAGTTCCTTTCATAACGCAGCAATAATTAAACGTTGGCTAGCTAGCACAAAGATATTGTATTTAGCTGCTACAGTACTGCTACAGTACTAGCTAGTAGTGTTGGCTAGCTAGCAATGGCTACTGTGTTGACTTTGTTTGAAAAAACGGCGTCGCTGCGAACGAATGTAGCTGGCTAAAATTATATTGTATTTAGTTGCTATAGTACTGCTAGCTGGTAGCGTTAGCTAGCTAGCAATGGCTGCAGTGATGACTTTGTTTGAAAAACGGCGTCGCTGCGAACGAATGTAGCTGGCTAGCTAACCTCGATAGTTACTCTATACTACACCTTTATCTTTGATACAAATACAACTATGTAGCTAGCCAACATTACACTAATCAAATCGTTCCATTGTAATGTAATGTGTCATATTACCTGCGGAGCGAAGTACAGCATGACTACTCACCACGCCTGCCTCACCTCCTATGTTGTCTTTATCTACAACGCTTACCGATACAGTGGCTTGCGAAAGCATTCACCCCCCTTGGCGTTTTTCCTATTTTGTTGCCTTACAACCTGGAATTAAAATTGATTTTTGGGGGGTTTGTATAATTTGATTTACACCTACCACTTTGAAGATGCAAAATATTTTTTATTGTGAAACAAACAAGAAATAAGACAAAAAAACAGAAAACTTGAGCGTGCATCACTATTCACCCCCCCAAAGTCAATACTTTTTAGAGCCACCTTTTGCAGCAATTACAGGTGCAAGTCTCTTGGGGTATGTCTCTATAAGCTTGGCACATCTAGCCACTGGGATTTTTGCCCATTCTTCAAGGCAAAACTGCTCCAGCTCCTTCAAATTGGATGGGGTCCGCTGGTGTACAGCAATCTTTAAGTCATACCACAGATTCTCAATTGGATTGAGGTCCAGGCTTTGACTAGGCCATTCCAAGACATTTAAATGTTTCCCCTTAAACCACTCAAGTGTTGCTTTAGCAGTATGCTTAGGGTCATTGTCCTGCTGGAAGGTGAACCTCCGTCCCAGTCTCAAATCTCTGGAAGACTGAAACAGGTTTCCCTCAAGAATTTTCCAGTATTTAGCGCCATCCATTATTCCTTCAATTCTGACCAGTTTCCCAGTCCCTGCCGATGAAAAACATCCCCACAGCATGATGCTGCCACCACCATGCTTCACTGTGGGGATGGTGTTCTTGGGGTGATGAGAGATGTTGGGTTTGCGCCAGACATAGCGTTTTCCTTGATGGCCAACAAGCTCAATTTTAGTCTCATCTGACCAGAGTACCTTCTTCCATATGTTTGGGGAGTCTCCCACATGCCTTTTGGCGGACACCAAACGTGTTTGCGTATTTTTTTCTTTAAGCAATGGCTTTTTTTCTGGCCACTCTTCCGTAAAGCCCAGCTCTGTGGAGTGTACAGCTTAAAGTGGTCCTATGGAAAGATACTCCAATCTCCGCTGTGGAGATTTGCAGCTCCTTCAGGGTTATCTTTGGTCTCTTTGTTGCCTCTGATTAATGCCCTCCTTGCCTGGTCCGTGAGTTTTGGTGGGCGGCCCTCTCTTGGCAGGTTTGTTGTGGTGCCATATTCTTTTAATTTTTTAATAATGGATTTAATGGTGCTCCGCGGGATGTTCAAAGTTTCAGATGTTTTTTTTATAACCCATCCACAACTTTGTCCCTGACCTGATTGGAGAGCTCATTGGTGTTCATGGTGCCGCTTGCTTGGTGGTGCCCCTTGCTTAGTGGTGTTGCAGACTCTGGGGCCTTTCAGAAAAGGTGTATATATACTGAGATCATGTGACACTTAGATTGCACACAGGTGGACTTTATTTAACTAATTATGCGACTTCTTAAGGTAATTGGTTGCACCAGATCATATTTAGGGGCTTCATAGCAAAGGGGGTGAATACAAATGCACGCACCACTTTTCCGTTATTTATTTTTTAGAATGTTTTGAAACAAGTTATTTTTTTCATTTCACTTCACCAATTTTGACTATTTTGTGTATGTCCATTACATGAAATCCAAATAAATATAAATTTAAATTACAGGTTGTAATGCAACAAAATAGGAAAAACGCTGAGGGGGATGAACGTTTTTGCAAGGCACTGTATAAGGGTTACAATGACAGTGCAAAAACAAATGTAGTACTGACAGCTACTTGAGTCCAATACCGTGGGTGGAGCCATTTTGGAAAGATTGATGATTGCTCTCACATAGTTTTCTCTTCTGTTAAGAACATAGGGCCTTCCTTCACGTCAGTGACTGACTGCATTCCTAGACTCTTTCAGGAGGCAATTTTGGAACAGGGGTTACTACAAAACAATGACTGCAGCATGAGTAAAGTAAGTCTTTGTGTGTAGGTTCAGCAGCCGATTGCTCAGGTCAGTGTATGAGGCCGCAGCAACACAAAAAGCTTTTGGCAAGAGCAGTTTCTCTGAATATATTCTGCTCCGCTGGTGAGCAAGCAACACCAGCCACAAATCCCTACCTTGGCCAGATGACATGCTGAATGTGCAGAAATAGAGGGACGAGCAGACAAGAAGAGAGGGAAAAAATATAGTGGGCTGCCATGCAAATTAAATGCAGATTCTGTATATATGGGATTTTTTCATGTCACAAGTGAAAAAAAGGGAAAGATGAAAAATTTAGAGAAATTAACATAGTTGGGGCTGGCAGGGGCCCTTGTTTCATTTGGCGGAATGCAGCCAGTACGGTTACAGCCCGATCATTATCCAGGAATCCTCCGAAATGCAGAAACAACCCCAACGCCTTCCTTTCCCTCTCCTCCTTCACTCTTTCTTTCCTTCTCTCATTCTCTTCCTCTCTCCTTCCTTTCTCTCTCCCTCTCTGTCATTCCCCCTCTCTCTCTTTATCCCCCTCTCTCACTCTCCCCCTCTCTTTTGTTTTCTGTCTCTGGGGTAATTTAAAGACAATTGTACAAGCCCCTAACAGAATTGTGGTGCAGTGCAGAGGGGGACTGTTTGGGGGTTTGAGTAAAGCTGCTGGTGTTTTAAGTGCGCCACAAAAAATCACTGGCAAATGTTGGGTTTAACATTTACGAGGCACACTGTTGGCCAAAAGCTGAAAAAACTAAAATATTAGGAATAATATAACAAAAACCTGATCTGCAGTATTGCGGGAAATGAAGCCATTTCGGTTCTTGTCGCTTATTATTATGAATTCTAGAAGAACGGGGAATTCTAAGGGAATGTGGTGTGTTAGTATGGCCCCATTGCGGTCTGGGGCTTTACAGTAAACAGGAGAAGAGAGATGGGCTCTTACAGCACAAACCAATGGAACCAAAACCCCAGTGGTTAAATTAAAAACGTATGTGCAGGAAAACTCCCCAAGTACAGTACTAGCTTTACCATTTGATTTAATCTAGACTGTAGTAGCCATTTAGACTGTAGAGTAGTCAAAACTGTAGGTTAGTCTTGGAACATAAAATCAATGGGGTGTCTAGACAAAGGCCTGAGAAAAATCCAGACTGGTCGTTCTGCGCTCCCAAGCCCACACAGCGAGCCTTTGGGTGTATCTGTAACCGAACAAGTAGGTCTGGCATAATATGGACACACGCACACACACACACACACACACAGCAGAGGAAACAGTGAGAGTCTCCACCATATTCCCTACACATAGTGCACTACTTTTTCTTATTATGAATAGCCCATTATGTAAATTACTGCTGGTATGATAGTAGTAGACAATTTTGTCATTCTCCTCTCCTTATACACTGAGTGAACACCTTCCTAATATTGAGTTTTGGTTCCATTGGTTTGTGCTGTAAGAGCCCATCTCTCCTCTCCTGTTTACTGTAAAGCCCCAGACCGCAATGGGGTCATATTAACGCACCACATTCCCTTAGAATTCCCCGTTCATCTAGAAATCATAATAATAAGCGACAAGAACCGAAACGGCTTCCTTTTCCGCAATACTGCAGATCATGTTTTTGTTATATTATTCTTAATTTTTTTCCTTTTTCAGCTTTAGGCCAACAGTGTGCCTCGTAAATGTTAACCCAACATTTGTCCGTGATTTTTTGTGGCGCACTTCAAACACCAGCAGTTTTACTCAAACCCCCAAACAGTCCCTCTCTGCACCGCACTGCAGTTCTGTTAGGGGCTTGTAAGGGAATTAGAATTGCCTTTAAATTACCCCAGAGACAGAAAACGAAAGAGAGGAGGAGAGCGATGCCATTTGTGACACAGACGCTGAGACATTTGGTTCCCTTTTCCAACCCATGCGTCCTGCGTTAGACCAGCATCTATTATCGTTAATTCATAACACTGGAATCCATCTGTCATCACTGACGAGGAAAAACAATATAGTTCTAACTACTGATTAAAATTCATATTTGCCTGTCATGGCAAAGAAACATAATAATAAAACCCCAAAACTGCTTATATCCAAAATAACCAAAACATTTCCCTAAGATTTTCCAAGGAAATTTCTATTTTCCACCCAGTGAACCTGAGTTTGGGTTTCAAAGCTGTCCCCCTCCTTTACATTATCTCATCTCCTGTCGAAGCGCCTTCTCTCTTCTCCTCCTAAATCTACTCCTAATTCTCCTCAGCTCCTTAATGCATCTGAGCTTAGGCAGAGAGCTAAGGTTCTGGCCTCCGCAATAGCGTCAGTGCATCACCCTGATGGCTGTCTGGAGCCGGGCCCTGCCTCAGCTGGCTGGGAGGCCCAGGACCAGGCCTCATCTTTGGGCTGGGAGACGGGCGAGATGAGGCTGTGGTGCTATTGGCCTGGATGTGGGGATGGGTGTCTGGAGCCAGACCCTGCCTCTTCTTACTTTGAGGCCCAGGACCAGGCCAAATCTTGGGTCTGGGAGCCGGGGCTGTGGCTGTGGCGCCATGGCCTGGAGGTGAGGATGGTAAGTGGGGAGGAGCTGTGAATGGCCATTGCTCAATTAAACTTTCCTCAATTCCTCGTATCTTCTCTCCTCGCCTCCTTCTCAAAACCTATTGGAAAAGAAGGTCAGTGTGGAGGTACCTTCTCCTTTAATATGGTTGATAAGTAGGCGAGGAGATAGGATGTGAGGAATTGCAGAAAGAAGAATTGAGAAACAGCCCCTGACTGAGGGTGACTAAATCAATTTCCCTGCTGCTGTGAAGTGAGTGACCACACAGGGTTGACAAACAGTTTGAAGGGATACATTCAGAATTTTTCTATACCCAGGATGTCACCCAAAAATAGTTTACTATGGTTCCACAATACTGGGCGGACCATGCCAGAGGGGTATACTACGAAGGAAGCTGGATCTACTCAGGGTTTTCTAAACCTAGCCAGCTTCAGTTAACTTCACATTCCAGCTCAGGCTTCATCCATACTATGACGGTGGATATTGCTCGTCCGCCTGCCGCTAACTCTAGCAGGTTTGTAACTGCGCATGCATGTTGCACGAGGCTAGTCGAATGCCGAACTCTTCATTGAGACAATGCTGAAACAACAATCCATGGGTGAGTCAGTGCCACATTTTAATTTGTGCCAAAATCAAAAATGAAAGAAAAGTTATCTTGCAAATTCAGCAGGCTATGGTGTGAAATAGGCTTGTAGAAGTGCCATCTTTATTTTAGTACTTATCATCAATGCCGTCTTTGGTGTGCTTTGGTGTACACAAGCACCTTTCCCCCCCAATCCTATCGATAAAATAATTGTATTAAGTCATACAAAAGTTTTACTGTGCATGACATTTCAAATGCATTCTGTCATTACTACAGTAAATTTGTAACGTGATAGGTATTTTAACACACAAAAAAACATTTGATTAATAAAATATTGAATCAGTCATCTTCCTCAAATGAAGGGGAGGATGACAATCTTTGCGAGAGGGAGGGAATTGGCATGAAAAGATTTGGCATGGGTCCCCAGATTCTCAAAAAGTTATACAGCTGCACCATCGAGAGCATCCTGACCTGTTGCATCACCGCCTGGTATGGCAACTGCTCGGCATCCAACCGTAAGGCGCTACAGAGGGTAGTGCGTACAGCCCAGTACATAACTGGGGCCAATCTTCCTGCCATCCAGGACCTATATACTAGGCGGTGTCAGAGGAAGGTCCAAAATATTGTCAAAGACTACAGTCACCCAAGTCATAGACTGTTCTCTCTGCTACCGCACTGCAGCGGTACCAGAGCGCCAAGTCTAGGTCCAAAAGGCTCCATAACAGATTCTACCCCCAAGCCATAAGACTGCCCCCCCCTTTTGTTTTTACACTGCTGCTACTCACTGTTTATTATCTATGCATAGTCATTTTACCCCTACCTACATGTACAAATTACCTCGACTAACCTGTCGAGGTTATATTGTGATAAATGTAACTATTTTGCTCAATAACAACAAATACAACAATATATATTTTTCTATGGACAGTTAGACCTAGTTTACATTAACGGCAGAGCTCTAGACAAAAAAAATGTCCAGTACCAAGTAAGACAACTGAGATGGGAGCCTATAATTAAAAAGTAAGCTATTTCATCTAACATATCCAGAAAATGCATGATTGATATTTTGATGTCAAAATACTATCCAGAATTATCTGATTTATTTTTGGCCCTTCAGGGTGGCTCTGGGGGCCAGAAAGGGGGAGAAGATCAATAATTAGTGATAGGAGGGAGAGGGAGAGAGAGAGAGAGAGAGAGAGAGAGAGAGAGAGAGAGAGAGAGAGAGAGAGAGAGAGAGAGAGAGAGAGAGAGAGAGAGAGAGAGAGAGAGAGAGAGAGAGAGAGAGACGCCCATCCCTCTAACGGACTGTCAACTGTGCATGTTGGGGGGCAGGGATGGGGATGAGGATAGTGGTTCGTGCCTGCCTGCCTGAGTGCATGTGAGGGGTGTGAAGAGGGGTCAGGGTTAGGGTGACTCTGTTGTCAGTCACTTAGAGTGACAGACAGGCGGGCTGTGGGAACCAGTGTCATGGGCCACCAGGGGCCTTCATGGCTGCTTTATGTGTTTATCAAACTGCTGACCCCATCAGCCCCACAGACAGGAAGCACACTGGCATTATGAACGGAGAGAACATGGCGCTGAGAAGGAGGAGGGGGGCAAAGGGGTGCAGAAGAGTTGGATGGGATGGGAGGGAGGAGGGGGTATAGGGTGACTTTGGGATGCAGAAGGGGGGGTGGAAGGAAAGGGGGTACAGCATGGCTTTGGGGTACAGAATGAGGAAAGGGGAAGGAAGGGTGGGGGTTACAGGGGAGCATTGGGATGCAGATGGTGGGATGGGGAGGGGGGGTGGGGGGGGTGGCTCTGGGGGCCAGAAAGGGGGAGAAGATTGAGGATGAGCTGGAGGAGGGAGATGGTGGTGCACTGAAGAGAGTCAACTTGGGGGGAGGGTATACATTACAGGGAAGAAAATGTACTCTATCTCTATGGTGGATCCTGGGCTTGTAGATAACTGTCTGTCTAGCCTGAGTTCCCAAACCACAGCATAGTGTTTTTTCCTTCCCCCTCTAACTAGTAGCTCTGCTCTAGCATTGAAAACCAGATCATGTAGCATTGCAGCAACTGAGCTACTGAGCTGAGGCACCCAGAGACAGACAGAATAGATAGAGATGGAGAGAGAGAGAGGGAGTGAGTTAGCAAGAGGAATGTGCGTGAGAAGGGAAGAGGGATGTAGGGAGAGAGGGATGGAGAATCACAAACAGGGTTTTACTTGTATTATAATGTCAAAGTAGTGCACTATGTAGGGAATATAGGGCGCTTATGTGGTATGCAGACATATTAGCATGTGCAGGTATGCCTGTGACAGGCCCACAGAACCAGTCCAAAACCAAATTCCAATCTCATTCTGGGGGGTATATCCCTCTAAAAATGTACCCTAATCCATAGTTTACATAACTCCCTTTTTATCCCAGCAACAACTCACAACAGGCCTCACACAAACCTCACTCTGTCTTAACAGGAGTAAGTAAAGTAAGCCTGGTCTGATCCAGAATGGCCCACAACTTACTTAAGTTGCCGTTACACACTCTTACACAACTATTACACTACACTGCAACTCAATACTAGTAAGGTGTTCCTAATGTTTGGTATACTCAGTGTATATCTCTATGGTCAGTAAGAGTGAATAGTCTTTATGAGGGTAGGGTAGAATCATGGTAAACCAAAGGATAACCAAAGGATAACCAAGGTTCTCTGAAGGACTGAGTGATCCACCACTCATTCTATAGAGATAACAGCTTTATTCCCCAGAGAATGGACTGTATTGAGCGAGTAACTGTGAGGTTGCATTACATTACATTGACATTTTTACATTGTTAAGGGGTTGGGCAGTGAAGTTATGGGATTTGGCAGTCTTATATGAAGGTGGCCTCTGGCCTCTATATAACTCTGTAAGTCAAAGCTGTGAAAGTGAGCTGCTCTGGTATTGTCTGGGTTGGACTGGTCCAGGCAGGGGCATCTGCAGTCTGGAGTCTAGCCGGTGGAGGGGGGATACCAGGGGTCCGTCTGGGTGTCTGGGTTCGGCGTCCTCCTCTTTCTGGCCCCTTTTACGACCTGAACAGGCCCAGTCCAAGAGAAGGGAGAACTGGATGAGAGAAAGAGAGAGGAAGAGTACGTACCCCGTCTAGTACATTCCTCTACACAGACACACACACAAACACACACGCACGTGTAGCACATGGGGATGTGTAAAACGTACTTCTCAGCCTAAAGTGTCCCCACTTGCACCAGCGAATAGCTAGCTTTTAGCGTGGCGCCGACTGGTAAGACGCTTCAGGAGGGCGGCCACATGTGCTAGCAAGGCAGAGGTCCCGAGTTTGGGACAGGTATGTGCTGAATCGGGAGGAAGTGGTACTCGCTAAGCAAACAGCGTGACATCCTTTACGCACGCACGCACACACACACAAACATACACACAAACACACACGCTACTGATAAAGCAGATATGGAAAGATCTCTCATGATCTCATATCACAAGCCCACGCTGAGTGTATGCTGAGTAATTTTGCCCCCTGACCGCCACTCATTCCTCATCCTGCTCTCTCTACTGTCCTTTAACCCATAAGAGTCTAAACCTTGTCTAAGCCGGGGGGTGGCCTTACTGCTATTAGCCCATACAAATCAAAAGGAAGTTTGTTCTGAAGTGTCTTATATCTGAGAGATATAAGACAGATCAGGAAACATTTTTTTTGTATTTAACCACTTATTTTTGGCAGGGGGGTTCTACTAAGCTACAGTGAGGGAAGAAAGTATTTGATTCCCTGCTGATTTTGTACGTTTGCCCACTGACAAAGAAATGATCAGTCTATAATTTTAATGGTAGGTTTATTTGAACAGTGAGGGACAGAATAGAATAACAACAAAAAAATCCAGAAAAACGCATGTCAAAAATGTTATAAATTGATTTGCATTTTAATGAGGGAAATAAGTATTTGACCCCTCTGCAAAACATGACTTAGTACTTGGTGGCAAAACCCTTGTTGGCAATCACAGAGGTCAGACGTTTCTTGTAGTTGGCCACCAGGTTTGCACATATCTCAGGAGGGATTTTGTCCCACTCCTCTTTGCAGATCTTCTCCAAGTCATTAAGGTTTCGAGGCTGACGTTTGGCAACTCGAACCTTAAGCTCCCTCCACAGATTTTCTATGGGATTAAGGTCTGGAGACTGGCTAGGCCACTCCAGGACCTTAATGTGCCTCTTCTTGAGCCACTTCTTTGTTGCCTTGGCCGTGTGTTTTGGGTCATTGTCATGCTGGAATACCCATCCACGACCCATTTTCAATGCCCTGGCTGAGGGAAGGAGGTTCTCACCCAAGATTTGACAGTACATGGCCCCGTCCATCGTCCCTTTGATGCGGTAAAGTTGTCCTGTCCCCTTAGCAGAAAAACACCCCCAAAGCATAATGTTTCCACCTCCACACCTCCATGTGTGGGGATGGTGTTCTTGGGGTCATAGGCAGTATTCCTCCTCCTCCAAACACGGCGAGTTGAGTTGATGCCAAAGAGCTCCATTTTGGTCTCATCTGACCACAACACTTTCACCCAGTTCTCCTCTGAATCATTCAGATGTTCATTGGCAAACTTCAGACGGCCCTGTATATGTGCTTTCTTGAGCAGGGGGACCTTGCGGGCGCTGCAGGATTTCAGTCTTTCACGGCGTAATGTGTTACCAATTGTTTTCTTGGTGACTATGGTCCCAGCTGCCTTGAGATCATTGACAATATCCTCCCGTGTAGTTCTGGGTTGATTCCTCACCGTTCTCATGATCATTGCAACTCCACGAGGTGAGAACTTGCATGGAGCCCCAGGCCGAGGGAGATTGACAGTTCTTTTGTGTTTCTTCCATTTGCGAATAATCGCACCAACTGTTGTCACCTTCTCACCAAGCTGCTTGGCGATGGTCTTGTAGCCCATTCCAGCCTTGTGTAGGTCTACAATCTTGTCCCTGACATCCTTGGAGAGCTCTTTGGTCTTGGCCATGGTGGAGAGTTTGGAATCTGATTGATTGATTGCTTCTGTGGACAGGTGTCTTTTATACAGGTAACAAGCTGAGATTAGGAGCACTCCCTTTAAGAGTGTGCTCCTAATCTCAGCTCGTTACCTGTATAAAAGACACCTGGGAGCCATAAATCTTTCTGATTGAGAGTGGGTCAAATACGTATTTCCCTCATTAAAATGCAAATCAATTTATAACATTTTTGACATGCGTTTTTCTGGATTGTTTTGTTGTTATTCTGTCTCTCACTGTTCAAATAAACCTACCATTAAAATTATAGACTGATCATTTCTTTGTCAATGGGCAAACGTACAAAACCAGCAGGGGATCAAATACTTTTTTTCCCTCACTGTATATGGAATTGTTTTAAAGAAGGTCATACCAAGGATCATTTTGCTATTTGATTTTGAATTTTAACCTTTTTTCGGGTGAGTTCCAAATATCTCTAACGGTCGCCCCATTGGGATTTGTTTTATGCGCGTGATGTCAGAATGCACTCACTGTTCCAAAATGTGATTGTTACGCAACAGGACAGTTAACCCGCGCTGCCCTCAAACCAAGGCAAGCTGCCTGCTAATTATCTATAGGCTATGTTTCAACTTGTCGAATTCAAATTATTTTTTAAACAAGTTTAATTTTCTGATAACAGTTTGAATTGAGGTGTGTTCCGCCTCCTCATTAATTCACATAGAAGTAGCCCATTTCACTGTTGCGGACAATTTATGTTTGAGGCTTTACTGCTCAGACGAACTTCTCTCTTCGACGAGAGCCCAAGCACTTCCCCAGTGTTTCCTCAGATCAAGTATGCAGACGTGCGAATCTCTAGTCAGAACAGGCCTTGCACTAACTTTTTACCCCTGGTACATTTTCTGGCTGGCGTCCACATTTCCTTCATTGTTATTTTGAAGCAATATTTCCCTTACAAGTAATAACTTTGGACATATGTGTGTTCCTATCAAAGTAAGTTCCTTATTTTCTGTATATGCTGTTGTCACATACCATATGGAGTCTATGTATGGAGCATAATGTATTTACGGTTTTATTGACGCGGCATCAGATTGTAACTATGGTACCTCAGGGTTGCCAGCTCAGACCCCGCTTTGAAGGGTTTTTATTTTTATTTAGCTAATAAAATTATCCTGTATTTGCCCCTCATTTATTGATAAATCCCCCATCATAGTAATATTTCCTGCATCATATCCCCCCACGATACCTTCCCCCATTTCTACCCCCCATGGACTTGAAAACCCCCCACAAATTAAGTGAACCCCACCACAAACCCCCCTAAAATGGTTTCAACCATATCTGGCAATCCTGTTTAACGTTCACTCTACGGTTAGGCTAGGCGGTAGGCTTGTATTTGGCGTAATGATCTGAGAGGTGATCAAAATGTATTTGCTTTGTGATTTGTCAAAAACTGTAAACGACTTGTCAAGTCATGTGCTCCGGTTCTTGTATACGCTGTAACAAGTACGTTGAAGATTTGTAATATGCTGAAAAGTGGCCAATGGGGCGCAGCCATCTTGACTTTGACTTTGTTTATTTGCGTCTTATAGTGAATGGCATTCTGGGATTAGGAGTTTTTACGCTGTCAAACATAAAAAAACATGGCTGCCATCATAAAGAATTTAGCTGCTGTTAGCATCACTTTTCTAAACAATATTAAAGTTCTCCCTTGTGCTCACCAGAGTTGTGGTACATTGTAAACAAGTCTAGCTGTTAGGTCGCTAACTTATGTTTTGTTTTTTTGTCAGTGCAACCTGTTATTTAGACAGGTTATTGAATGAATCTGGCTGTGGATGTGTTCCGTGTGATGTGTGGATGATGAAGTTCGCATTTATCTTTTACAATAAAAGGTGAAATTGAGGAATAAAGTTGTGAAGCAAACAGCTGGAGGCAGGGCTTTCTCCTATAGAACTCAATTTTTATGGAATGGTCTGCCTATCCATGTGAGAAATGCAGACTCGGTCTAGACCTTTAAGTCTTTACTGAAGACTCATCTCTTCAGAAGGTCCTTTTCAGTGTGTGCTAGGTTATCAGCCGGTCCTGGCACCTTGGCATCAGAGCCAGATCGAAGCCCTTGCGGTGGACGAGTGGTCTCGGCACTCGGAGGAAACCTGGAACGCTGCGCATGTCCATCTACAGCGAGCGATCAGGCGGCAAAAGGCGACCGCCGATCGCCACCGCAGTGAGGCTCCGGTGTATGCACCGGGAGATTGGGTCTGGCTCTCGACCCGAAACCTGCTCCTTCGCCTGCCCTGCCGGAAGCTGGGTCGGCGGTTTGTGGGGCCATTTAAAGTCCTGAGGAGATTGAACGAGGTATGTTATAGGTTACAACTGCCCATTAATTACCGCATTAACCCCTCTTTCAATGCGTCTCTCCTCAGGCCGGTAGTAGCTGGTCCACTCCAGGAGAGTGAGGTATGAGAGGCTCCTCCGCCCCCGTTGGACATTGATGGGGCTCCGGCGTACTCAGTCCGTTCCATCTTGGATTTGAGGCGTCGGATGGGGGCCTGCAGTATCTCGTGGAGTGGGAGGGGTGCAGTCCGGAGGAACGGTGCTGGGTCCCTAGGAGGGACATCCCTAGATCCCTCCATGTTGAGGGATTTCCACGGAGTCATCCGACTCGCCCTGCTCCGCGTCCTCCTGGCCGTCCCCGAGGCCGGGGTCGGCACACGACTGGAGCCGCGCGGGGGGGGGGGTACTGTCACGGATTCAGCCGAGGCTGCTCCTCCTCCTTGCTCGGGCAGGCTTCGGCGTTCGTCGTCCCCGGAGTACTAGCTGCTGCCGATCTATGTTTCGGTGTTTGTATTGTTTTGGTCTTTGCGGCAGTTGCCCATGTGTGCGGGTCGTATTATTTCCTCTCTTATTGAGGTTGCCTTTGTACTTTGTATTTGCACTGCATCCACTAAAGTTTCTGCCAGTAGCTCGGTGTCCTGCTCTTGACTTCGCCTACCTCATACACGTCGCTGTGACACTATGTGCCGGGGGGCTAAGGTCAGTCTGTTATATATGGTGTAATTCTCCTGTCTTATCTGGTGTCCCTTGTGAATTTAAGTACAGTGTATTAGGAAAGTATTCAGACCCCTTCACTTTTTCCACATTCTGTTACGTTACAGCCTTATTATAAAATGGATTAAATTGGTTTTTTCCCCCTCATCAATCTACACACAATACCCCATAATGGCTAAACAAAAACAGGTTTTTAGAAACATAAGTATTCAGACTCTTTACTCAGTACTTTGTTGAAGCATCTTTGGCAGCGATTACAGCCTCGAGTCTTCTTGGGTATGAAGCCACAAGTTTGGGACACCTGTATTTGGGGAGTTTCTCCCATTCTTCTCTGCAGATTCTCTCAAGCTCTGTCAGGTTGGATGGGGAGCGTCGCTGCACAGCTATTTTCAGGTCTCTCCAGAGATGTTCGATCGGGTTCAAGTCCGGGCTCAGGCTGGGCCATTCAAGGATATTCAGAGACTTGTCCCGAAGCCACTCCTGCGTTGTCTTGGCTGTGTGCTTTGGGTTTGTTGTCCTGTTGGAAGGTGAACCTTCGCCCCAGTCTGAGGTCCTGAGCACTCTGGAGCAGGTTTTCATCAAAGGATCTCTCTGTAGTTTGCTCCGTTCATCTTTCCCTCGATCCTGACTAGTCTCCCAGTCCCTGCCGCTGAAGAATATCCCAACAGCATGATGCTGCCACCACCATGCTTCACCGTAGGGATGGTGGCAGGTTTCCTCCAGGCGTGACGCTTGGCATTCAGGCCAAAGAGTTCAATCTTGGTTTCATCAGATCAGAGAATTTTGTTACTCATGGTCTGAGAGTCCTTTAGGTGCCTTTAGGCAAACCCCAAGCGGGCTGTCATGTGTCTTTTACTCAGAAGTGGCTTCCGTCTGGCCCCTCTACCACAAAGGCCTGATTGGTGGAGTGCTGCAGAGATGGTTGTCCTTTTGGAAGGTTCTCCCATCTCCAGAGAGGAACTCTGGAGGTTCCAAACTTCTTCCATTTAAGAATGATGGAGGCCACTATGTTCTTGGGGACCTTCAATGCTGCAGAAATGTTTTGGTACCCTCCCCTGTGCCTCAACCCAATCCTGTCTCAGAGATCTACGGACAATTCCTTTGACCTCATGGCTTGGTTTTTGCTCTGACATGCACTGTCAACTGTAGTACCTTATATAGACAGGTGTGTGCCTTTCCAAATCATGTCCAATCAATTGAATTTATCACAGGTGGACTCCAATGAAGTTGTAGAAACATCTGAAGGATGATCAATGGAAACAGGATGCACCTGAGCTCAATTTCGAGTCTCATAGCAAAGGGTCTGAATACTGAATACCTAAATAAGGTATTTCTGTTTTTTATTTTTAATACATTTGCAAAAATGTCTAAACCTGTTTTTGCTTTGTCATTATGGGGTATTGTGTGTAGATTGATGAGGGAAAAAATGTTTTAAATAGTGTCTGAATATTTATGCAAATACATTTGCAAAAATGTCTAAAAACCTTTTTCGCTTTGTCATTATGGGGTAGTGTGTGTAGATTGATGAGGATTTTTTTAAATATCCATTTTAGAATAATGCTGTAACGTAACAAAATGTGGAAAAAGTGAAGGGGTCTGAATACTTTCCGAATGCACTGTATGCTCCCTCTAATTCTCTCTCTCTCCCTCTCTCCCTCCCCTCCCGGAGGATCTGAGCCCTAGGACCATGCCTCAGGACTACCTGGCCTGATGACTCCTGGCTGTCCACAGTACACCTGGTCGTACTGCTGCTCCAGTTTCAACTGTTCTGCCTGCGGCTATGGAACCTTGACCTGTTCACCGGATGTGCTACCTTGTCCCGGACCTTCTGTTTTTGTCTCTCTCTCTCTCTCTCTCTCAAACCAGCGCTGATTGAACCTGCTGGACATTTATGAACGTTTGAACATCTTGAAGAACAATCTGGCCCTAATGGCCATGTACTATCTCCACAAGGCACAGCCAGAAGAGGACTGGCCACCCCTCAGAGTCTGGTTCCGCTCTAGGTTTCTTCCTAGGTTCCTGCCTTTCTAGGGAGTTTTTCCTAGCCACTGTGCTTCTACATCTGCATTGCTTGCTGTTTGGGGTTTTAGGCTGGGTTTCTGTATAGCACTTAGTGACATCTGCTGATGAATAAATACATATAATTGATTGATTGATTGAAGACCTTTATTTTCCATCAGTACAACACATTGTTTAGATGCTTTACAGACAACAATGCTGTTAAGATGCATTTGTTGCATCATACCTTCTGTTGCTACTGTTCCAATCACATATTTGCGATGGTACAATGCAGGGACCACCTAACAATGATCACAAATATGTGATCGTACGCATGAAAGGGCACTTTTATTTGGTTAGAGGGTTTTTTTAATGGATTTTTATTTGGATTTCATGCAATGGACATACACAAAATAGTCCAAATTGGTGAAGTGAAATGAAAAAAATAAAAAATAATTCCAAACCAAAGAATTCTACAAAAATAAATAATGGAAAAGTGTTGCGTGCCCCTAAATAAGATCTGTTGCAACCAATTACCTTCAGAAGTCACATAATTAGTTAAATAAAGTCCACCTGTGTGCAATCTAAGTGTCACATGATCTCAGTGTATATATATACACCTGTTCTGAAAAGCCCCAGACTCTGCAACACAACTAAGCAAGGGGCACCACCAAGCAAGCGGCACCATGAAGACCAAGGAGCTCTCCAAACAGGTCAGGGACAAAGTTGTGGAGAAGTACAGATCAGGGATGGGTTATAAAAAAATATCAGAAACCTTGAACATCCCACAGAGCACCATTAAATCCATTATTAAAAAATTGAAAGAATATGGCACCACAACAACCCTGCCAAGAGAGGGCCGCACACCAAAACTCACGGACCAGGCAAGGAGGGCATTAATCAGAGAGGCAACAAAGAGACCAAAGACATCCTGAAGGAGCTGCAAAGCTCCACAGCGGAGATTGGAGTATTTGTCCATAGGACCACTTTAAGCTGTACACTCCACAGAGCTGGGCTTTACGGAAGAGTGGCCAGAAAAAAGCCATTGCTTAAAGAAAAAAATAAGCAAACACATTTGGTGTTCGCCAAAAGGCATGTGGAGACTCCCAAATATATGGAAGAAGGTACTCTGGTCAGATGAGACAAAAATTTAGCTTTTTTGGTCATCAAGGAAAACGCTATGTCTGCCGCAAACCCAACATCTCCCAGAGAACACCATCCCCACAGTGAAGCATGGTGGTGGCAGCATCATGCTGTGGGGATGTTTTTCATCGGCAGGTACTGGGAAACTGGTCAGAATTAAAGGAATGATTGATGGCGCTAAATACAGGGAAATTCTTGAGGGAAACCTGTTTCAGTCTTCCAGAGATTTGAGACTGGGACGGAGGTTCACCTTCCAGCAGGACAATGACCCTAAGCATACTGCTAAAGCAACACTCGAGTGGTTTAAGCGGAAACATTTAAATGTCTTGGAATGGCCTACTCAAAGCCCAGACCTTTATCTAATTGAGAATCTGTGGTATGACTTAAAGATTGCTGTACACCAGCGGAACCCATCCAACTTGAAGGAGCTGGAGCAGTTTTGCCTTGAAGAATGGGCAGAAATCCCAGTGGCTAGATGTGCCAAGCTTATAGAGACATACCCCAAGAGACTTTAAGCTGTAATTGCTGCAAAAGGTGGCTCTACAAAGTATTGACTTTGGGGGGGTGAATAGTTATGCACGCTAAAGTTTTCTGTTTTTTGTCTTATTTCTTGTTTGTTTCACAAGAAAAAATATTTTGCATCTTCAAAGTGGTAGGTATGTTGTGTAAATCAAATGATTCAACCCCCCCCCAAAATCCATTTTATTCCAGGTTGTAAGGCAACAAAATAGGAAAAATGGGGGGTGAATACTTTCGTAAGTATATACATTCTACAGACCCTACTGAGTACTCCCTACTTTTACTTTGGCGCCCAGAATAGTTTTTGCTCTTTATGCCAATATATATTCCATATACAGTGATTCGCATTGGGGGCATTTATATGACCATGGAGCATGTTTTAAAACCCACATTTAATGCTAATGTCACTTAAATATGAACAAATATGAATCATTGTTAATGTTTAGACAATCATTTTTCATATACAGTGGGGAAAAAAAGTATTTAGTCAGCCACCAATTGTGCAAGTTCTCCCACTTAAAAAGATGAGAGAGGCCTGTAATTTTCATCATAGGTACACGTCAACTATGACAGACAAATTGAGAAAAAATAATCCAGAAAATCCCATTGTAGGATTTTTAATGAATTTATTTGCAAATTATGGTGGAAAATAAGTATTTGGTCACCTACAAACAAGCAAGATTTCTGGCTCTCACAGACCTGTAACTTCTTCTTTAAGAGGCTCCTCTGTCCTCCACTGTTACCTGTATTAATGGCACCTGTTTGAACTTGTTATCAGTATAAAAGACACCTGTCCACAACCTCAAACAGTCACACTCCAAACTCCACAATGGCCAAGACCAAAGAGCTGTCAAAGGACACCAAAAACAAAATTGTAGACCTGCACCAGGCTGGGAAGACTGAATCTGCAATAGGTAAGCAGCTTGGTTTGAAGAAATCAACTGTGGGAGCAATTATTAGGAAATGGAAGACATACAAGACCACTGATAATCTCCCTCGATCTGGGGCTCCACGCAAGATCTCACCCTGTGGGGTCAAAATGATCACAAGAACGGTGAGCAAAAATCCCAGAACCACACGGGGGGACCTAGTGAATGACCTGCAGAGAGCTGGGACCAAAGTAACAAAGCCTACCATCAGTAACACACTACGCCGCCAGGGACTCAAATCCTGCAGTGCGAGACGTGTCCCCCTGCTTAAGCCAGTACATGTCCAGGCCCGTCTGAAGTGCATTTGGATGATCCAGAAGAGGATTGGGAGAATGTCATATGGTCAGATGAAACCAAAATATAACTTTTTGGTAAAAACTCAACTCGTCATGTTTGGAGGACAAAGAATGCTGAGTTGCATCCAAAGAACACCATACCTACTGTGAAGCATGGGGTTGGAAACATCATGCTTTGGGGCTGTTTTTTCTGCAAAGGGACCAGGGCGACTGATCCGTGTAAAGGAAAGAATGAATGGGGCCATGTATCGTGAGATTTTGAGTGAAACCCTCCTTCCATCAGCAAGGGCATTGAAGATGAAACGTGGCTGGGTCTTTCAGCATGACAATGATCCCAAACACACCGCCCGGGCAACGAAGGGTGGCTTCGTAAGAAGCATTTCAAGGTCCTGGAGTGGCCTACCCAGTCTCCAGATCTCAACCCCATAGAAAATCTTTGGAGGGAGTTGAAAGTCTGTGTTGCCCAGCGACAGCCCCAAAACATCACTGCTCTAGAGGAGATCTGCATGGAGGAATGGGCCAAAATACCAGCAATAGTGTGTGAAAACCTTTTGAAGACTTACAGAAAACGTTTGACCTGTGTCATTGCCAACAAAGGGTATATAACAAAGTATTGAGACATTTTTGTTATTGACCAAATACTTATTTTCCACCATCATATGCCAATAAATTCATTAAAAATCCTACAATGTGATTTTCTGGATTTTCTTTTCTCATTTTGTCTGTCATAGTTGACGTGTACCTATGATGAAAATTACAGGCCTCTCTCATCTTTTTAAGTGGGAGAACTTGCACAATTGGTGGCTGACTAAATACTTTTTTTCCCCACTGTATCATTAATTAATACAGGCTATTGACACTTTTATACTTATATCAAAATTCCGTGACCCGGAAGTACATATTTAGTGTTGCTGACGTCTCGTGATGAGTTTGCAATTCAAATGCCCAATTGTCGTGCCACCGGCCAGCGAGAAACAAGTCATGTAATAAAATGCAAATTAATTACTTAAAAATCATACAATGTGATTTTCTGGATTTTTGTTTTAGATTCCGTCTCTCACAGTTGAAGTGTACCTATGATAAAAAATTACAGACCTCTACATGCTTTGTAAGAAGGAAAAACCGGCAAAATCAGCAGTGTATCAAATACTTGTTCTCCCCACTGTATATACAAGTATGTGGACACCACTTCAAATTAGTGGACTCGTCTATTTCAGCCACACCCATTGCTGACAGGTGTATAAAATCGAGCACACAGCTATGCAATCTCCATAGACAAACATTGGCAGTAGAATGGCCTTGTTGAAAAGCTCAGTGACTTTCAACATGGCACCGTCATAGGATGCCACCTTTCCAACAAGTCAGTTTGTCAAATTTCTGCCCTGCTAGAGCTGCCCCGGTCAACTGTAACTGCTGTTATTTTGAAGTGGAAACATCTAGCAGCAGCAACGGCTCAGCTACGAAGTGGTAGGCCACACAAGCTCACAGAACGGGACCGCCGAGTCTTGAAGTGCGTGGCGCGTAATAATCATCTGTCCTCGGTTGCAACACTCACTATTGAGTTTCAAAATGCCTCTGGGAGCAACGTCAACACAAGAACTGTTAGTCGGGAGCTTCATAAAAAGGTTTCCATTGCCGAGCAGCCGCAAACAAGCCTAAGATCATGATGCGCAATGCCAAGCGTTGGCTGGAGTGTGTAAGGGATCGGGGGTTGGCTGGTTCTAGACAGAGTCTGACACTTCCCCGATCTACAGAGAGGGGGAGTCATCAGACTCGATCTGGTTCACCTGAGTTCTGAGCACACCTGTCAGTAATTAGTGTAGGATTTAAGGTGTGCTCAGAAGCTCAGTCGGTGCGAGGTATTGTTCCATTGTGACTTGCTAAGCGTTTTGTTCGAGGAGAGAGAGAGTTTGTTGTTTTTGATTACCCGTGTATCCGACCTGTGCTTTGTTGTTTGACTCCCAGAATTGCTTAATCCTCTGCTTGTCTACCCCAGTGATTACCGATCTCTGATCCTGTGCCTGTGCCCTCGACTACGACTAAGCCCGCTCCTTGGTACCTCTGCCTGTCTATGCCTGGCCCGGTTTGACCACAGCCCGCCCGACCACGATTAAGCTATTCCCTTGTCTGTACTCTAATAAAGCATCGCTATTCTGCGATTGGATCTTACCACTCTGTCCGAGTATTCATTACAGAATACCTCGCCATTACCATGGATCCAGCGGAATTACAGAGGCGATGGGAGATACAGGAGAAACGGATGGATGAACTCCTGCAGCTACTCAACACTGGTGCGGCTGAAGGCACCACCCCGAGCACGGTCAGTGGTTTCTACTCCAGACGTCCCTGTATATGTCGTATAATCGTACTATGTTTTCCGATGACCGTAGCAGGGTGGATTTCATGATTTCTCTGCTAACGGGAAGAGCACTGGATTGGGCTACTGCGCTTTGGGCAGCTGAGGTCCCCGAGTTGAATGCGGAAGTTCAGTTCAAGAGACTGTTCCAAGAGGTGTTCGACCACCCAGTATCTGGGCGTAGTGTGGGAGATCAACTATGCGAACTTCAGCAGGGCCGTCGCACAGTAGCCGACTACGCTTTAGAGTTCCGTACTATAGCAGCCGGTAGCGGATGGAGCGAGACTGCTTTGCTCACCGTTTTCCGAAGAGGGCTGCGTAAAGGCGTACAGACTGAGTTGGCTTGTCGAGGAGATATCACTGCGCTACATGAGTTTATCAAAATAGCCATCTCTGTTGATAATCTGATAGTGCAACACAAGGTATCCACAGTCCGGGAACCCTCGATCACTGGTCCTAAGGAATCTGAGGAGGAACCTATGCAACTGGGACGGTCACCTCTACAAGGTTCGGTGAGACAACAACGTCGGCAAGACCGGACTATGCCTGTATTGTGGTCAGTCGGGTCATTTCGTTCGTCTATGTCCGGTACGACCAAACCGTACCCCAGGATATCGCCTCGGAACTGCCAAACCGGTGAGTGAGACTCAAGTTTTGAACATTACATCTAAACAAATGTATGTGCCAGTTACCTTATCTGTCGGAGAGAAAGTGCGCCGTTGGAAGGACTTATTGATTCCGAAGTGGCTGCCAGCTTTCTGGATATGGGTCTTGCTGAGGAGTTGGGAGTTCAACTTATCCCAATTCAACCTCCCCTGCGAGTCAACGCGCTAGACGGTGAGCCCATGGGCACTGGGTTCATTACGCACCGTACAGAGGTTATCAAGTTACAAGTGGGCTCCATACACCATGAAAACATCATTTTTTTCGTAATCTCCGCTCCACGGGAGCCGCTAGTTCTCGGCCACCCCTGGCTCGTCACCCATGATCCGGTCATCTCCTGGAGATCTGGCGATATCACGGCTTGGAGTGAGGTATGTAGGGCAGAGTGCCTCAATTTACCGTGCAAAATGTCTACTGTGGAGGATGCGCAGGGTGCGGTGTCTACTGTTGTCCCTACAGAATACCAGGATTACGCGCAGGTGTTCTCCAAGGAGAGGGCTAACGTGTTACCACCTCATCGGGCCTGGGACTGCGCGATTGATCTGCTATCCGGGGCTACACCTCCTCGTGGAAGAATTTACCCGTTGTCACAGCCGGAACGAGAATCAATGAGCCAGTATATTGATGAGGCGCTACAGCAAGGGGCCATTCACCCATCTACGTCTCCCGCCGCATCCAGCTTTTTCTTCGTGAAGAAAAAGGATGGCGGACTGCGTCCTTGTATAGACTATCGAGGGTTGAATGATATTACCATCAAAAATCGTTACCCTCTTCCTTTGATTCCAGCAGCCCTCGAACAGGTGGGACAGGCCTCCATGTACAGTAAACTGGACCTCAGGAGTGCGTACAATCTGGTGCGTATTAGAGAAGGGGATGAATGGAAGACCGCCTTCATCACACATCGAGGACACTACGAATATTGTGTCATGCCCTATGGACTTACCAACGCGCCCTCAGTATTCCAGGCGTTCATGAATGACATTTTCAGGGACATGATTGATCGCTTTGTTATAGTGTACATTGATGACATCCTAATATATTCTAACTCTCTGAGTGAACATGTGTCCCATGTATGACAGGTTCTGGATCGGCTCCTACAACATTCTCTGTTCGTGAAGGCAGAAAAGAGTGAATTCCATGTCACTACGATTTCCTTCCTTGGGGCCATACTCACTCCCGACGGGGTTAAACTGGATGAATCCAAGGTGCAAGCGGTACAAGACTGGCCTCAACCCCAGACGGTGAAAGAGCTCCAGAGATTCTTAGGGTTTGCCAATTACTATAGACGGTTCGTGCGTAATTTCAGCACAACCGCAGCGCCCCTGTCGGCGATGACCAGCTACAAGGGTCGCGGTCTGAACTGGACGGAGGGGGCAGTGCGTGCGTTTGAGACGTTGAAACAACGCTTTACCACCGCTCCTATTCTATGTCAGCCGGACCCTACCTTACCGTTTATCGTGGAAGTGGACGCTTCAGAGGTTGGAGTTGGAGCCGTGTTATCCCAACGCCAAGGTGAGCCGCCTAAATCACGACCCTGTGCTTTCTTTTCAAGGAAGCTGAATTCTGCCGAGCAGAACTATGACGTGGGTAATCGGGAATTACTGGCGGTGAAGTTAGCACTGGAGGAGTGGAGACATTGGTTGGAGGGAGCAGAGCATCCGTTCCAAGTGCTCACGGACCACCGCAACCTGGAGTATCTTCACAGTGCCAAACGACTGAACTCCCGACAGGCAAGGTGGTCTTTATTCTTCAACCGTTTCTGATTCACTGTTTCTTATATCCCGGGTCCAAGAATGGTAAGGCGGGACGCGCTTTCCCGACGGTTCGAGTGCGCGGAAAGACCCGTGGAGCCAGAACCTATTCTCCCCATGAGTTGCCGTGCTGGTCCTGTGAGGTGGGCTATTGATGACACTATTCAGGAGAGCTTACAAAGCGGAACCAGCCCCTCCAGAAACCCCGGTGTCTAAGGTGTTTGTGCCAGCTCCACTTCGACCTCAACTGATGGAATGGTGCCACACGTCGCTGGGATCTGGTCATCCCGGAATCACTCGAACTACACGACTCATCAGCCGCAAATACTGGTGGGATTCCCTCACAGATGACGTCAGAGACTATGTCTTATCCTGTCCAGTATGTGCTCAGTCCAAGGTACCTCGTGCACTACCGGAGGGTAAGCTGATGCCATTGCCAACTCCTCAACGACCCTGGTCGCACATTGCAATGGACTTTGTTACCGACCTACCAGAATCAGAGGGCCATACTGTAATTCTCGTGGTCATCGATCGTTTCTCCAAGATGTGCGGTTAGTACCCATGACCCGTTTGCCTAACGCCACTCAGATGGCTGAGACTATGTTTACCCAGGTGTTCCGGCAGTTTGGTGTCCGGAGGATATTGTTTCCGACCGGGGACCCCAGTTTGTATCCCGGTTTGGAAGGCCTTCTGCGGACGCTTGGGCATCTCGGTTAGCCTAACCTCCGGATATCATCCCCAGGCCAATGGGCAGACAGAACGGCTCAACCAGGAATTGGGAAATATCTACGGCAACAATGTTCGCGGCAGCCAGCAAGAGTGGGCCGATTCCTTCCTTGGGTAGAGTATGCTCAGAACTCACTCGTTCACACCTCCCTACGCCTAACACCCTTCCAGTGTGTTCTAGGGTATCAACCACCCCTGTTCCCGTGGGATACCACATCAGGGATGGTACCGGCTGTGGACGAGTGGTTCCGTCGGAGTGCGCAGGTCTGTGAGACGGCCCATCAACATCTCAGTCAAGCCTCACAACAGCAAAAGACCTACGCCGACCGACGCCGGAGACCTACTCCCACTTATCAACCCGGGCAACGAGTATGGCTGTCTACCCGAGACCTGCGGTTCCGACGGAGCTGCAAGAAGCTCCAACCCAGGTACATCGGTCCTTTCAAGGTACAGAGACGTATTAACCCTGTCACCTACCGTCTGTTACTCCCTCGACACTACAGGATAAACCCTACGTTCCACGTCTCCCTATTGAAACCTGTCCACTATAGCCCGATGTACCCCCCAATCGCTCAACAACCTACTACACCACCTTTGGAGGAGGAACAGGACACCACCTATACAGTCCCACGAGATACTGGAGTCAAGACGGAGACGAGGGGGCATCGAATATCTCGTGGACTGGGAGGGATATGGACCTGAGGAATGGTCATGGGTCCCTGCTAAGGACATACTGGATCCCGCTCTCAAGGCCACTTTCCACGCTGAACACCCAGATCATCCAGGATCCCCGACCCAGAGGAAGACCACCCGGTAGAGGTAGAGAGGCCGTCAGGAGCCGGCCCTGGGGAGGGGGATACTGTAAGGGATCGGGGTTGGCTGGTTCTAGACAGAGTCTGACACTTCCCCGATCTACAGAGAGGGGAGTCATCAGACTTCGATCTGGTTCACCTGAGTTCTGAGCACACCTGTCAGTAATTGAGTGTAGGATTTAAGGTGTGCTCAGAAGCTCAGTCAGTGCAAGGTATTGTTCCATTGTGACTTGCTAAGCGTTTTGTTCCGAGAGAGAGAGAGAGTTTGTTGTTTTTGATTACCCGTGTATCCGACCTGTGCCTTGTTGTTTGACTCCCCGAATTGCTTAATCCTCTGCTTGTCTACCCCAGTGATTACCGATCTCTGATCCTGTGCCTGTGCCCTCGACTACGACTAAGCCCGCTCCCTTGGTAACTCTGCCTGTCTATGCCTGGCCCGGTTTTGACCACAGCCCGCCCGACCACGATTAAGCTATTCCCTTGTCTGTACACTAATAAAGCATCGCTATTCTGCGATTGGATCTTACCACTCTGTCCGAGTATTCATTACAGAGTGGTGTAAAGCTCGCCGCCATTGGACTCTGGAGCAGTGGAAACGCGTTCTCTGGAGTGATGAATCACGCTTCACCATCTGGCAGTCCTACGAACGAATATGGGTTTGGCGGATGCCAGGAGAACGCTACCTGCCCAAATGTATAGTGCTAATGGTAAAGTTTGGTGGAGGAGGAATAATGGTCTGGGGCTGTTTTTCATGGTTTGGGCTAGGCCCCTTAGTTCCAGTGAAGGGAAATCTTAACACTACAGCATACAATTACATTCTAGACGATTCTGTGCTTCCAACTTTGTGGCAACAGTTTGGGGTAGGCCCTTTCCTGTTTCAGCATGACAATACCCCCGTGCACAAAGCAAGGTCCATTCAGAAAGTAACAGATACTAACGCTCTTGTGGCTGAATGGAAGCAAGTCCCCTTAGCAATGTTCCAACATCTAGTGGAAATCCTTCTCAGAAGAGTGGAGGCTACTATAGCAGCAAAGGGGGTACCAACTCCATATTAATGCCCATGATTTTGGAATGAGATGTTCGACGAGCAGGTGTCCACATACTTTTGGTCATGTGATGTACTGTAGCTACCTCAGTCGTTATTTCAAATAATTTAGTTGACTTCACAGCAATTGCTAGCTAGTCAAAATGTATCTAGCTAGCAGGCTCAGCTAAATAAAAATCCCCTTAGATACATCCACGTCTCAAAGTCACGTCATGGGATTTGTAAATGAAAGAGGAATATTATAATACGAATCAAAAGGAGTTTCCCATCTCCCCATTTAGAGTTTCTGGTGCAGCACAAAAATGCCTTTTTCCAGATGGTATGATAAAGGCATTTCCTAACAGACCTGCTAACTTTGTTGTTACTTTTTAGGTTGGAACCAATATGCAGTAACCTCCAGCAGGCAGAGAGGCAAGAACCATTTGTCTGCCAGCTCAGGGACAAGCTACACTATTCACAGCTCTGTGTAATGTTCAATGTAATTGCATTGCTGGACGTTTTGAAACATCATGTATTTGTATTGTTTTAAAACTTTACAAAAGAAAGGAAATGTATGGTTTAAACATGTCTTTAATGTTTATTTGTTTTAGCTGTTAGTGATAATTCCCTAAGTGTTAATACATTTGTGTTTAGATTATTAAGCCTTTATGTATGTGTTATGAATGACCAAAGGTGTCTGACTTTATAGTAAGTACAGCGTCATATGATATAAGGCATTTATGTACGTGTTATAAATGACCAACTGGGTCTGACTTTAAAGTAAGTACAGCGTCATGCGACATAGAGTCTTTATGGATGTGTTATGACTGACCGAAGGTGTCTCACTTCCAACTAAGTTTTACAGGACAATAAATAGGTTATAAACATTGCTGATTTTATGAATGTTCTCTCATGATCCACAGGTTACTGTATGGTGTGAGAGGTATTTAAATGCATTGATGGACCTGCTAAGCTTGAGTGTGTGTCAGAGCCAAGATGATTTGGAGTTGTCCAACCTGACACCACCTCACCAGGTATTCCTCTTCTGTTCCCATGCTGGAGACCAGGGCTTGATAACAACCTGTTACAATCGTGCCAACATTTTGTGGCTGATCTTTCAGCGGGGGAGTGGGTGAATGTGTCAAATACCTGATGAGCCCAACACCACATGTTATGGCTAGTTTTTGTTGTGTGCGTGTCTGTGTACTGAGGAACATGTAACTTTGTTCCAGAAGAAAGACACTTTCAATTTCATTATGTTGGGGGCTTTCATCAAGGTAAGGGTTTCTTGGTGTAACGTTGTTTCCAGGCTATTGCACACACAGCACATATAAGCCTGAGATATCAACCATTCAAAGTTGGCCTTAGTGGGAGTGACCATAGAATTATATAGGAGTGACCTTACTGAGTAAAGTACTGTATTTGTCATTGTCACTAGTTAACACAGTACAAAAGTAATAATTATGGCCAAACCCTTCCCATTTCCACGATTTATCTTAACATTTGATTTTAAACCTAACCCTAACTAATGAAAGCCAAGTTTGATGCGTTGTCTGGGAATGAGATTAGGTGTAATGTGACTAACATGACTTCCCTTTAGAGCGTATTCCAATCCTTCGACCCAACATGTCACCCTTTATAAAGCTACATGTTTATATCATATTCGACATAGTGAGTTTTGGCACATTTGACATTGGTGATTATGTCATACAGTTATGCCACATTTTATGAACCCTTTATAAAGCATGACATACGGTTATAGATACTTTAACACATTTATGTAGCGCTTATGAAGGCATTATGAAGGCTTAATGAAGCCTTTATAAGCTGAACGTCATTTAAAGCGAGACCTTTAAGTCTTCCCTTTGGATTTCTGTAAATGTTCTATTGTCTCACTTGCTTACTTTACTTCACTACTTTACTTCTTGGTGGGACTTTATATGGACTTTATATCATGATGCTCATCAATAACAAAGTTAACAGAAACAGAGTTCAAGAAAGTAAGCAAGTAACATCGTTCATGGAGTACCACAGTATGAGTCATAATACCCATAAAACCTAGCAGTCAAAGTGGGAAATGGTTCCAATAGTTTTTCCACCATTCATTTTTCCCATAGGGGATTTTAGAAACACTTAAAATAAGTTAGGCTTAACCTGGCGTGACGTTTTGATAACCGTGTAAATCTCTCTAGGACAAGGTGACTTTTATCAATATATTCACCTGTATTTACCCCCAAAAATGAAATGCTATTTAGCTGCTAATGTGGCTATCAAAAGAACTACAAATGCCATGATTATCTGGACGAGACTGCCGAATCGAGGCAAAGGTAAGAATCTTTGGATTAACTATCTAATGTTAGCTAAATGGAGTAATACATTTCTTTAAATTGACAATTCTATGAACTGTCTTGTGCAAGTTTTAAATTGACACAATACCTGTTAGCAAAGGTGTCAGCTACAAATGACGTGCAGGACCTGGGATGGATTTGTAGTTTTGCATGATGTCTACTTTGATTCTGATTAGCATTTTCGAATCTGAGAGTAAATAGAGTAAGCCTACACAAAACACAGCCTTTATTTTAAATGTTTCTAAAATCCCCTATGGGAAAACTGAATGGTGGAAAACGATTGGAACATTTCCCTGTTTGACCGCTAGGTTTTATGGGTATTATGACAGCTCCACTGTGGGGGCTCAATGCCTCAACTATATCAGCCTTATGAAAGTTTCAAATTGATCGTTTCACTTCTAAAAGTACAGCGTGGATTGATCATGTTGTATCTGATGTAAAGTTAGAGTGTGGTGCAGTTCAGGTTCAGGTTCTTTTGAAGTATGAGGTTGAGAAGATGCTTGTCGTCCCCCGTGCGTGCTTGTGTGTGTGTGTTTGTATCTACTTACGTATGTCTGTATGTTTAAATGCACGTTTCTGGGATGGGATGGTTGGTTAAGGGTAACAGTCTTCATGATCACGGACTGCAGAGCCCACCAGGACCCCCCCGGTGTGACACATGGCCCCACACCTCCTGACAGACCTCCACACCACAGGGTTACCTTACCCATCAGACAGCCTGCCTGACACCCAGATGGAAGCTACTCACACACACACACATGCACTCACACGTAACATGCAAAACACCTCCAATAAGCCAACAACTTATACATCATATTAATAAACAACCTTACAGCCATAAAACAACATTTCCCATTGGGATAATAAAGTCATTACGTACATATCGGTAACCAATGGGGGCAGACACAATGAACACATTGCAAAACATTGCAGTCAAAATATAATGTGCCTAGTTGATTCTATTGACCCTGGCACATGCAGTATGCAGTATCATCAATCTGTCCTTGAACAACCTTCTTTTCTTTAACTTCAGAGGAGTTCAGTTGTAATCTGTAGGATTTCTGTTGACAGTGAAAACACACAGTGCACATTATGCACATTCGATTTCACCACCGGAGACCACAGTGACAACAAGTGCAATTAGAGGATGACTATGATCACCACCCCCGACTACCAATGTTTGGTAATTCCTGAGAGATTCCTGGTCAGAAACTGGTCAAAAGTTTGTCCTATCAGTGTTTTTGTTTAAGGGATGTTATGGGTAGATAAAAACATTCCCTGCCTGGCCATGTGTGAGTGAATCCACACTTCAGCCTGGTTATTGTTTACAGGTAGGGCTGTGGCGGTCACGGAATTTAGTCAGCCGGTGATAGTCAAGCAAATAACTGTCGGTCTCATGGTAATTGACCGTTAATTAACATAAACACATTTGGCATCTCCTGGCTTCCACACATAGCCTACAAGCAACTGATGCAGACCTTTGGAACATCTACATTTAAAACAATCTAATACACCTTCACAATAAATCCATTATTTATTTTAGACAGGTCTAAAGAAGCATGATATGAAGAAAATGTAGCCTATTTCAGAAGAACATAATAGCATACTCTGAGTTGTCCTTATGTTAGATCCTGATCTGGCTATGCCAAATTGCTTTGGGCTACAGTTCATTTAGCAGACAAGATTTGCTTTGAATTCCGTGGCATTATTTTATAGTATTTTATAGTATGAAGACTACAATTGAACAAAGCTGAATAAAATAGAAAGGATATTTTCTCCAAACGATTTGAGGGAGTGCGCACATGCGGCTATTCGGTGCATGAGCTCTGCTTAGTTTTTTGCGCAGGCTGTACACACTCAATCTCTCATTCACAATTTGACAAGCACTTGATAATACCTCGAATTCCACAGCAGCATCCCCTTTGTGGGGCCGTAATGTACCCCAAAAAAATCCATGCCTTTTGCGGCCAGTGGCCGTTGTGCCCTTCTCCCTGAATGCTGCGCGCTCCTAAGCACCTCTCACTCACATGGCTCTCCATCACATGATCAGGTCTTTCTCACAGGCTACAAGTTCCCAGTTCCGAGTTTCCAGTTATTTTGAGCACGCAGAAGTCATGCTGGATTGACAGCATGGCCAATGTTTAAAGTTTATCATTTTAAGTTTGGAAAAGAGACCCTTTAACCCAGACTTGGGACCACACACCCACTCCGCTGAATAGCAGGCTGCGTTGCAATGCTTGCAGTTAGCCACTGATTCCTTCCAAACCATTCATTGTTGAATTTGCGATTTCCAACTTGTTGTGTAATGTTTATGTCCAATGGCCGATGAGCTCCGATATGTTTTATCTAAAATGTCTCTTCATTATTTCTCTTCATATGACAAGGATTGAAAGGATTTGCCATCAGATTGTCTACTTGATTCATGATGATGACTGCTAGCTTGCTAGCTAAGATTTTGAAAGTATGATGTTGACACGATCAGTCCAATCAAAGCTACTGTAGATATAACATGATTTGAAGTCATTTTATCTGTGGCCAATGACCTTGAGCCTTCTTGGATGGGCACTTCTAATGTAACTCTATGACAGCACCCAAGGGGCTTTAAATTTCGAGCTCTACCCTTAGATTTTGCTGCGACCTAGTGTCCCCACGAGTGACAGAACACTGAGCCAATCACGGTGTAACTAGAGAACATTACCAACCCCTAGGCTCCATATTTTCTGCTGGCTGCCCCACCACCCCAGAAAGCACTGAGCTAGGCTGAAACACCTTCATTTTGGAGCTGCTTTACGCAAGAAAGCAAAAAAGAGACCAAGTTTGTATGCAGCTTTATTAGCTCACTGATGATTTTTTATATTTGTTTACATTTACATTTACATTTTAGATTGCAAACTGATATGTGACACGTATTAATGCCAAAATAACATGCAACATTTTTAATAATTTTTTTAGCTAAACAGGTGGAGTAATACGGTCACCGCAACAGCCCTATTTACAGGTTTATTGATTTGGGCTCTTCGGGTAATTTAAGACAAACAACAGATCAGTATAATTAGCAAATCAAACCTAGAAGTCCCTCCTGCCTCGCGAGAGAACAATTTGGCCACTTCAATTTGAAAACAAAACAATTAACCCAAAGGTGCCATGTTTTCACGCCATGTTTGATTTATGTCGCCTCTCTCCGGTTAAACCTGAGGTCATGTGCCTCTAGCTTTATCTCTTTCTCCCTCTCTTTTCCCCTTCTTTTACATTTAATTATTCTCCTTTAACTTTACTTGGCTTCTCTTTCTTTTCCTTTTCCCTCCTGTACATTTTTGGGGGATGGAGAGATATCACACTTTTACACTTGTACTTTTGCGCCTCACTTTTACTAAAAACAAGCAGTTAGAACTCCATTTGAAAATGGGTGTGAAACCTAAACTGTGACCGTCCCCCACTCTCTATTTTCTATTCCACGAGTTGGTCAAAGAGTCACCATTCCTCAACCTATCGTCTCTCTGACAGGACCAGGGGTGAAATAATCATAACCATAAAAATATTAACCGGTGAGAGGTTAAGCCAACTTTACCAAGAATTTACGAGACAGAGCACGGCCAAGCAGAGCAGTGTAACTGGGAACAATAAAATGGAATGAAAAAATGAAGGTGAGCTTTTAATTAACACTAAGATAGATACAGGGTATGTTCAGGTACATAACATTAGCCTTCCCATCCCCTTGCATCCTTTACCTCTACTCTTTCTGCCCTCTCCTTTTTCTTCCATTCCTCCTGGCTGAAAGCACATGCATAAACGCACACACGCGCATGCACACACACACCATCAGCACCCTCTCTCTCAGTTTGATGCGAAGCATCATGGGCTGTTCTGTTGTGTGGCCAGTTGTTTGTTGTCACAGTAAATTACTCTGCACACTGGAGGAGTGACAGCTCTCACTGGGTGGGTCCTGGCCAGGGGAGGAGGGTTGAGGGAAGGGGAGGGATGAGTGAGGGGGAGTGGTGCTCTCACAACCTTAACTGCAGGGGAGGCCAGAGGGGATAGGGAGGTAGAGGGGAGAGGAGAGAGAGAGAGAGAGTCGGTCAATGTGAACGTTGCTATTTTCAGGGATTCATTTACAAGGTGTTTCTCCTTGACTTTCACTGCCTACAGTAATTACTAAATCCTGAGCTTTTCCCACACTGGTAGACTGACCTCAAGATGATTTATGTTTAGTCATTACAGTAACGCTTTAGGGATTCTGTGATATCATATGAATGAAAGTTAGAGATACAGTGTAATTATGGTAAAGTATATCAACTTTAAGATGTATATTCCCTATAAAAATAGAAATTCCAAATGTATGACAAAACGTAATGTTTTATGTTTCATTGCTTTGATATGAACATGTGTTATTCAACTGCTATTCAAAGAGTTTGGAATGTAGTCCTGGTACAGTCTGTTTTCAGTAGCAATCATAATATAATGAATACAAAAAACTATGTTTTAAGTGAAAGATGTGTCTGAAGCAGAAAAAGTCGACAAATTAAATGTTTTATTGGACCTATGCAACAAGACTTTTTGGCATACACACGTCGACACTTGCTATAGTACTGTAAATGTATTGATCTACTGTACTTCAAAAAGAGATGTACTCACATTGGATGGGTTGATTAGGATTCAAACCTTCTCTCAAACAGCCTAATACATACTGTTAGCGTACGTTTACCCCATTAATTATGTATTAATTATATTATGATTGCTACTGAAAACAGAGGGAAAAAAACTCTAGACCACCTTTACTCCACACACAGAGACGCGTACAAAGCTCTCCCTCGCCCTCCATTTGGCAAATCTGACCATAACTGTCACGTCTCCTTCTGTTGCTGCCCTCCGGCGCTCTGATTCACCGGTCTACAGAGCCACCGGTCTGAGCGCACCACCTCAGCAACACCGGAATGGAAACCCAACGCACGCTAATCATCTCCAGCGCACCTGCACCTCATCATCTCATCACCACCCCTATATAGCCCTGGACTGTTCTGTATGATGTTGTGTGTGATTGTTTAGCTTCGTGTGGTTTACTCTATCTTTGTTATTTCTCTTTGTCATTGTTAAGTAAACCTTGACCTTGTTAATTCCTGCGTCTGCGTCCTGCCTCTTCATATACTCAGTACTCGTCACAATAACTATCCTCCTGATTCCTGCTTATAAGCAAAAACTAAAGCAGGAAGCACCAGTGACTCGGTTAATAAAAAGGTGGTCAGATGACGCAGATGCTAAGCTACAGGACTGTTTTGCTAGCATAGACTGGAATATGTTCCGGGATTCTTCCGATGGCATTGAGGAGTATACCACATCAGTCACTGGCTTCATCAATAAGTGCATCGATGACGTCGTCCCCACAGTGACCGTACATACATACCCCAACCAGAAGCCATGGATTACAGGCAACATCCACACTGAGCTAAAGGGTAGAGCTGCCGCTTTCAAGGAGCGGGACTCTAACCCGGACGCTTATAAGAAATCCCGCTATGCCCTCCGACGAACCATCAAACAGGCAAAGAGTCAATACAGGACTAAGATTGAATCGTACTACACCGGCTCTGATGCAGGGCTTGATGTGGCAGGCTTGAAAACTATTACAGACTACAAGGGAAGCACATCTGAGCTGCCCAGTGACACAAGCCTACCAGACGGAGCTAAATCACTTCTATGCTACGCCTGAGGCAAGCAACACTGAAGTATGCATGAGAGCATCAGCTGTTCCGGATGACTATGTGATCACACTCTCTGAGCCGATGTAGAGTAAGACATTTAAGCAGGTCAACATTCACAAGGCCGCAGGGCCAGATGGATTACCAGGACGTGTACTCCGAGCATGCGCTGACCAACTGGCAAGTGTCTTCACTGACATTTTCAACATGACCCCGACTGAGTCTGTAATACCAACATGTTTCAAGCAGACCACCATAGTCCCTGTGCCCAAGGACACTAAGATACACTGCATAAATGACTGCCTACCCGTAGCACTCACGTCTGTAGCCATGAAGTGCTTTGAAAGGCTGGTCATGGCTCACATCAACACCATTATCCCAGAAACCCTAGACCAGGGGTGTCAAACTCATTTTAGCTCAGGGGCCACATGGAGGAAAATCTATTCCCAAGTGGGCCGGACCGGAAAAATCATGGTGTATATATAACTTAAAAACAACAACTTCAGATTGTTTTCTTTGTTTTAATACGATCAACATACAACATAAAGCTGGAGCCTGAGGACAGTGTGTCCAAAATAGTACAATCACAACATCACTATTAATCATAAAACACGTCAAGTTTATTTGAAAATTCTAAAGAAAAAGAACACACAAACACACAATGCCTCAGTGATTAACAGAACTGTTTCACAGATCACAGAACTATATCAGGGTGTCATTTCTCAGGCAGAAATGTAGATAAAAATAATGAAATCCTGTTCCCCAAACAAGTGCAAGAACCACAGAGTCAAGAATAGGTTGAATATACAAATAAAATAAAATCAATTAAAAACAATTGCACATCAACATAAAAACATATAAACATAAAGCTGGAGCCTGAGGACAGTGTCCAAAAGCACAACATCACTATTAATCATAAAACACCTCAAGTTATTTGAAAGTTCTGAGGACAAAGAACACACAAACACACAATGCCTCAGTGATTAACAGAACTGTTTCACAGATCACAGAACTATATCAGGTGTCATTTCTCAGGCAGAAATGTAGATCAAAATAATGAAATCCTGTTCCCCAAACAAGTGCAAGAACCACAGAGTCAAGAATAGGTTAAATATACAAATAAAATAAAATAAATTAAAAACAATAGCACATCAACATAAAAACATATAAACATAAAGCTGGAGCCTGAGGACAGTGTCCAAAAGCACAACATCACTATTAATCATAAACACCTCAAGTTATTTGAAAGTTCTGAGGACAAAGAACACACAAACACACAATGCCTCAGTGATTCACAGAAGTATATCACAGAACTATATCAAGGTGTCATTTCTCAGGCAGAAATGTAGATGAAAATAATGAAATCCTGTTCCCCAAACAAGTGCAAGAACCACAGAGTCAAGAATAGGTTAAATATACAAATAAAATAAAATAAATTAAAAACAATAGCACATCAACATAAAAACATATAAACATAAATCTGAAAGCGTTGCTCAAACTCCCGTAACAGTCCCGTTATTCTATCTTTGAACAGCTTCATGTCTGCCACATGTTGGGTCGCGCACACATTTTCAGACAGGGGAAGTGAGCTGCATCACCACCGGCAAGTTCGTCTCCCACAATGACAGCTTCAACTTGAAAGAACGTATGCTGTCATAATACTGCGTGACAACTTTGTTGCTACCCTTGCAGCTGTTTGTTCAAGTTATTCAGGTGCTCTGTAACATCCACCATAAATGCAAGGTCCTGCATCCATTCTGCGGAATGAAATTCTAACACTGGTTTGCCCTTTTCTTCCATGAACTGTTCAATTTCTTCTCGTAAATCAAAGAAACGCCTCAGCACAGCACCTCGGCTTAACCATCTTACCTCAGTGTGGTATGGCAGGCCATAGATGTGGTCTTTTCTCTCTGAGAAGGCTGTCAAACTGACGGTGATTCAGGCTTCTGGATCGGATGAAATTAACAGTTTGGATGACCACCTTCATGACGTTATCCATCTTTAATGACTTGCAACACAAAGCCTCCTGGTGCAAAATACAGTGAAAAAGTCAAAAATCACGTCCTCCATTTGCAGATTGCACTTTCTCTCTGAACTTTGTCATAACGCCTGCTTTTTCCCAATCATTGAGGGCGCACCATCTGTAGCCAGGCTGACAGCGCGGGACCAGTCCCTCCGACCCTGTCCAGAGCGCCCGACTAGTGCGGTAAAAATATCAGCTGCTGTCGTTGTATCTGTCATCGGCACCAACTCCACGAACTCCTCGGTGACCGGTCAATGTGTCATCAACTCCGCGGATGAAAATGGCCAGTTGTGCAACATCTGTAATGTCCGTGCTTTCATCAATTGCAACCGAAACGCAATAAATGACTTTACTTTTTGCTTCAACTGGCTGTCCAAATCCACTGAAAGATCGGAAATCCTGTCTGCAACTGTGTTTCTAGTCAGGCTGATATTTGCAAAAAGCCTGCCGCTTTTTCAGGGCACACAATCTCCGCTGCCTTCATCATGCATGTTTTTTACAAATTCACCCTCACTAAATGGTTTTGAAGCCACTGCGATTTCATTAGCAATGAGGTAGCTAGCTTTCACTGCAGCGTCACTGATGTCTCAAGCTGTGAGTAAACACAGACTGCTGTTTCTTCAGACCCGTGCCAACAGTTCATTCACCTTCTCTCATCTCCTTGTCCTTGAAAGTTGTCATATTTGTCGACATGAAGACTCACATAGTGGCTGATGAAGGTTATATTCTTTCAGCACTGCAACATGCTCTGAACACACCAAACATACAGCTTCCCATTCAATTCCGTGAATAAATAGGATGACACATTTTCTTGGAACACTCTGCACTCTGCGTCCACTTTTCTCTCTTTTGACAGAGACATATTGGGGCAATGAGGGTGCCAAAGCACATAATGTTAAAAGTAGAAGCCGTAATAAATATCGCGGGCAAAACAAAGTAGCTCATTGGCTGCACGTGCTTGACCTACTTGCTCTGCCCCGGTATAAACAGTTTGCTCGCTTAACACAATTGCTATTGCGCCATCCAGTGGACGCAATTGGAACAGCAGTTTATTTTATTGAAAAATTGCAGCGCATTTTTATACTTTAAAAATGAAAATAAAAAAAATAAAAAAATTGGTAATCATCTCGCGGGCCGGATTAAACCCGTTTGCGGGCCTGATCCGGCCCGCGGGCCGGACGTTTGACACCCCTGTCCTAGACCCACTTCAATTTGCATACCACCCCAACAGATCCACAGATGATGCAATCTCTATTGCACTCCACACTGCCCTTTCCCACCTGGACAAGAGGAACACCTACGTGAGAATGCTATTCATTGACTACAGCTCAGCGTTCAACACCATAGTACCCTCAAAGCTCATCACTAAGCTAAGGACCCTGGGACTAAACACCTCCCTCTGCAACTGGATCCTAGACTTCCTGATGGGCAGACCCCAGGTGGTAAGGGTAGGTAATAACACATCTGAAACGCTGATCCTCAACACGGGGACCCTCAGGGGGTGTGTGCTCAGTCCCCTCTCTGTACTCCTGTTCACCCATGACTGCATGGCCTGGCACGACTCCAACACCATCATTAAGTTTGCCGACGACACAACAGTGGTAGGCCTGATCACCGGCTCAACGATGAGACAGCCTATAGGGAGGAGGTCAGAGACCTGGCCGTCTGGTGCCAGGATAACAACCTCTCCCTCAACGTGACCAAGACAAAGGAGATGATTGTGGACTACAGGAAAAAAAAGAGGACTGAGCACGCCCCCATTCTCATCGACGGGGCTGTAGTGGAACAGGTTGAGAGCTTCAAGTTCCTTGGTGTCCACATCACCAACAAACTATCATGGTCCAAACACACCAAGACAGTCATGAAGAGGGCACGACCAAGCCTATTCCCCCTCAGGAGACTGAAAAGATTCGGCATGGGTCCTCAGATCCTCAAAAGATTCTACAGCTGCACCATCGAGAGCATCCTGACTGGTTGCATCACCGCCTGGTATGGCAACTGCTTGGCCTCCGACCGCAAGGCACTACAGAGGGGTACTGCATACGGCCCAGTACATCACTGGGGCCAAGCTTTCCTGCCATCCAGGACCTCTATACCAGGCGGTGTCAGAGGAAGGCCCTCAAAATTGTCAAAGACTCCAGCCACCCTAGTCATAGACTGTTCTCTCTGCTACCACGACAAGCGTACCGGAGTCCCAAGTCTAGGTCCAAAAGACTTCTCAACAGCTTCTACTTCAAGCCATAAGACTCCTGAACAGCTAATCATGGCTACCCGGACTATTTGCACTGCCCCCCATCCCATCTTTTTACGCTGCTGCTACTCTGTTAATTATTTATGCATAGTCACTTTAACTCTACCCACATGAACATATTACTTCAACTACCTCAACTAGCCGGTGCCGCCGCACATTGACTCTGCACTGGTACCCCCCTGTATATATAGCCTCCCTACTGTTATTTTATTTTACTTCAGCTCTTTTTTTGTCAACACTTTTTTGTTGTTGTTTTATTTTACTTTTTTATTAAAAATAAATGCACTGTTGGTTAAGGGCTATAAGTAAGCATTTCACTGTAATGTCTGCACCTGATGTATTCGGCGCATGTGGCCAATGCAATTTGATTTGATTTGATTTTATCAATGATCATGAGGAAGGTGAGGGATCAGCCCAGAACTACACGGCAGGACCTGGTCAATGACCTAAAGAGAGCTGGGACCACAGTCTCAAAGAAAACCATTAGTAACACACTACGCCGTCATGGATTAAAATCCTGCAGCACACTTAAGGTCCCCCTGCTCAAGCCAGTGCATGTCCAGGCCCGTCTGAACTTTGCCATTGACCATCTGGATGATCCAGAGGAGGAATGGGAGAAGGTCATGTGGTCTGATGAGACAAAAATAGAGCTTTTTGCAGAAGAAGGATGAGTACAACCCCAAGAACACCATCCCAACCGTGAAGCATGGAGGTGGAAACATCATTCTTTGGGGATGCTTTTCTGCAAAGGGGACAGGACGACTGCACCGTATTGAGGGGAGGATGGATGGGGCCATGTATCGCGAATCTTGGCCAACAACCTCCTTCCCTCAGTAAGGAGCATTGAATATGGAGTCGTGGCTGGGTCTTCCAGCATGACAACGACCCAAACACACAGCCAGGGCAACTAAGGAGTGGCTCCGTAAGAAGCATCTCAAGGTCCTGGAGTGGCCTAGCCAGTCTCCAGACCTGAACCCAATAGAAAATCTTTGGAGGGAGCTGAAAGTCCGTATTGCCCAGCGACAGCCCCGAAACCTGAAGGATCTGGAGAAGGTCTGTATGGAGGAGTGGGCCAAAATCCCTGCTGCAGTGTGTGCATACCTGGTCAAGACCTACAGGAAACGTATGATCTCTGTAATTGCAAACAAAGGTTTCTGTACCAAATATTACGTTTTGCTTTTCTGATCTATCAAATATTTATGTCATGCAATAAAATGCAAATTAATTACTTAAAAATCATACAATGTGATTTTCTGGATTTTTGTTTTAGATTCCGTCTCTCACAGTTGAAGTGTACCTATGATAAAAAATTACAGACCTCTACATGCTTTGTAAGTAGGAAAACCTGCAAAATCGGCAGTGTATCAAATACTTGTTCTCCCCACTGTATATTCCCCTTCATTACTTTCCAACCCCGCCACCCTTTCCCCACTTGGAGTAAACTAGTGAACAACAACGCCTAGGCCTCTACTTCCAGCCCTTACCCACTATCTACATTTTATGGACACAGTCAATTTTACAATAATTACATTTTGTTTGTTCTTTCTCCTGAACTTCTACTCTCAACCTCTCCGATCATTTTCATGATGTCCATCCAGTTTGCTTCTATATGCCATATCTTTCTAACTGTGCTCCTTCACAAAAGCTTCCAACCTACAACCCATACACTTATTATGGACACAGCGTGCCTACATTATTAGTTATCTTGTTATTGTTTGTTGTTAGTTGTTATTAATCCCATCCTTCAATTCCATTCAACACCTCCCATCTATCTTTTAACACCATCCATATAGGATTTCTATTTGCCATATATATTTCAACTGTACTGTGATGTCTTACAAAAGTTCTGAACCTTTCTATTCTCATTGTTTCTACAGATTGTGAATTGAAAATAAACATTTTTGCTAATAGTATTATTATGTTATTGATCGATTGACTATGACTTTTCAGATCACCCAGTAGTGCTATCTGCTATATATATTTCTTTATAAATATGCAAACATTTCTAAAAACCTGTTTTCATTTTGTCATTATGGGGTATTGTATGTAGATTGCTGAGGAATTGTTTTGATTTAATCAATATTAGAATAAAGCTGTAACGTAACAAAATGTGGAAAAAGTCAAGAGGTCTGAATACTTTCCGAAGGCACTGTATATAAAGATTATGACCTTTGAACAAATTCCCGGTGGCAGATTGCATGTGTGTCTTACATGAAAAAAACATGTTTACATTACCAAGTACATTAATGGGGTAAACCTACTCTAACAGTATGTATTATGCTGTTTGAGAGAATGTTTGAATCCTAATCAACCCATCCGATGTGAGTACATCTATTTTTGAAGTACAGTAGATCAATACATTTACAGTACTGTAGCAGGTGTCGGCATGTCTATGCTAAAAAGCCTTGTTAGTGCATAGGTCCAATTAGATATGGATTTTCCTGACCTTTTTCGGCTTCAGACAAAAACGAATATTTCATTTAAAACATAGTTTTTTGTATTAATTTCCAGTTTTCTTCCCAAGCAAAGTACATTTTTTGTCCCCTCCTCAGCTATAGAAGGTTGTAGCACAGCCTCTGAATGTCATAGAGACAAATCAAATATATCCCATATGCATCAGAGTCACGTCTTTCCCCGGCATTTTACATGTCGTTTCTAGCACAAAGCATTGCAGACTAAAGCGTCGTTATAGATCGCTTTATATACTCAGGTCCATGAAAACATTTTTCAAAATCGTGTTAACTTAAGGTAGGCCTACCTTATTTCAAAAGTCAAATTAAAATGAAGACTGTTTAAATGAATTAGGTCTTCTCAAATTAGCCTACTTTTAGCACCCATGCGCTGTCCATCTCCGTGGCTGCCGCTTCATAGTAATGTATGTAATTACTTGAATATGGCTTATTCTGAGGTAAATAAGTCTGATAAATAGCTTCATTATGGGCAATGAAACATATTGTTTTTTATTTAAATCAATTATAGCAATAGCAATCTCACCTCCGGTCCTCCTTATCTTCACACTCTCCCTTTCAAGCTGAACAGGACATCAGTAGGCCTAGCTCATGAGCACAGATATTGGATTTTTTTGACAAATTGACTCGCCTCCTGAAGTCTCACGTACACATCACAGTCATTGGTTAGGCAGCACAAAAGGGTTTACATCAGCAATAGCAGGGTAGGCCGGGGCTCATGATTGGAAACGCCTATCCATTGCAGTGTGTAATGCAGTGTAGCCTAGTTTTATATACCCCATACCAGCAGCGCAAAAAAACGGGAAGGAAGTACATTTTCTTCGAAATATAACTTTGAAATGTCAGTCGTCTCATCTAATTGGACTGCAAACAAATTTGATGTGCAGGCTCTGTCTAAAACCTGCATGTGATTCAATACCATCTGCCATATCCTGGATTCTACACGTGACAGTGTCATTGGAAAGTGGGATTTTACTGATCTTTGTAGCAGCAGTTGGGCCTAAAACCTCTCGGCAAGCATCCATGACTGAGGGCATGACTAGCTTTTGAACTATAGTGAAAGGAGCCTGGCACTTGGAAATGTTATGAGAGAGTAAGTATGAAGCCTTCAATAAACTCTCATTGTCTGTGAAATTATTGTTCAGCATTTTTGTTTGGTTGGTCATCTCTTTTTTTTTTTACTAAATTGTCTGGTACATTACATTTTACATGTTATTAATTTAGCAGACGCTCTTATCCATAGCGACTTATAGTTAGTGAGTGCATACATTTTCATACTTTCCTCTTTGAGATGTGGATGCTTTGTTTCTAAATGTCTGCGCATTTTCAATGGCTTCGTAGCATCCTTGCTGAGGCATGTCTGACAGATTACACAGACCAGTTTTGGCGATCAGCTGTTATTTGAAACAAATCCAGGGAGACAGAGAGAGTGTGCAGGCTGTGGCCGAGCAGGGCTAGCTTGTGTGTGTGTCTGATGTAACTATACTTAGTCATGGCAACACAATTTGTTTACAGCGGCATGCATAGTTCAATGCATTGTGCAAGTAGGCCTACGGTAAGTATTTGTTTACTGGCCACAAAAAAAAGCAATCATATTCAAGACAAATATGCTGAAGACCGGCAAGCATTCCTCCACGACTGGTGTGCTGGGTCCACGGACCGGGTTTTGAGAAAGGCTGGTATAGTCTATGGTCTATATTATTGAGACCACACTAGGCGCACTTGATATTGCACACCCAGCAGGGAATCAGGGAAGAGGGGCATCTGCGGGCACACATGAGATACTATAATAAGTAACTAATTCTCAAACCCTGAGCAATATGACATTTCATTGATTACAAATTACATGACCCTCCCCTGGACTAAGTAAAAAAATACTAAACCCTCCCCCTGACTGAAATTGAAAAACATGACCCTCCCCCATTTTCCTCCATGTACATATTGTGAACATTTCTACCTCTCCCTAACTAGCCACCTAGCTAGCTAGCTAAGTTAGAAAGCTAGTTAGCTAGGTTAGGTAACGTTTGAACGTTGATAGCAAATCGGAGCTTTGTTGAAAACAAACAATGCATTCACCTGCAAGTATGGGTATCATCATTCCCGTATTGTTTACCGTGTTTCTCGGTAAGGGAAGTTTAACTATAGATATTTTTTTGAAAATGGCTTGCGAACTATTTTATAAGATATAGCTACACCACCCAAAAAGATATACAGCTAGCTAGTTTGGTAAGACCTACAGTCATTGTAAACAAATATTTATATTCCCTTTTTATCTGGGTTGTGTAACATTAGTTAGTTAGCAAATTATCTAACTAGCTAGCTAGTTAACATTATGTCACAGACAACTACAGTGAGGGAAAAAAGTATTTGATCCCCTGCTGATTTTGTACGTTTGCCCACTGACAGAGACATGATCAGTCTATAATTGTAATGGTAGGTTTATTTGAACAGTGAGAGACAGAAAAACAACAACAAAATCCAGAAAAACGCATGTCAAAAATGTTATAAATTGATTTGCATTTGAATGAGGGAAATAAGTATTTGACCCCTCTGCAAAACATTACTTAGTACTTGGTGGCAAAACCCTTGTTGGCAATCACAGAGGTCAGACGTTTCTTGTAGTTGGCCACCAGGTTTGCACACATCTCAGGAGGGATTTTGTCCCACTCCTCTTTGCAGATCTTCTCCAAGTCATTAAGGTTTCGAGGTTGACGTTTGGCAACCTCGAACCTTCAGCCCTCCACAGATTTTCTATGGGATTAAGGTCTGGAGACTGGCTAGGCCACTCCAGGACTCAATGTGCTTCTTCTTGAGCCACTCCTTTGTTGCCTTGGCCGAGTGTTTTGGGTCATTGTCATGCTGGAATACCCATCCACAACCCATTTTCAATGCCCTGGCTGAGGGAAGGAGGTTCTCACCAAGATTTGACGGTACATGGCCCCTGTCCATCGTCCCTTTGATGTGGTGAAGTTGTCCTGTCACCTTAGCAGAAAAACACCCCCCACAAGCATAATTTTCCACCTCCATGTTTGACGGTGGGGATGGTGTTCTTGGGGTCAAGGGGCATTCCTCCTGCTCCAAACACGGCGAGTTGAGTTGATTCCAAAGAGCTCGATTTTGGTCTCATCTGACCACAACACTTTCCACCCAGTTCTCCTCTGAGTCATTCAGATGTTCATTGGCAAACTTCAGACGGCCCTGTATATGGGCTTTCTTGAGCAGGGGGACCTTGCGGGCGCTGCAGGATTTCAGTCCTTCACGGCGTAGTGTGTTACCAATTGTTTTCTTGGTGACTATGGTCCCAGCTGCCTTGAGATCCTCCAGTGTAGTTCTGGGCTGATTCCTCACCATTCTCATGATCATTGCAACTCCACGAGGTGAGAACTTGCATGGAGCCCCAGGCCGAGGGAGATTGACAGTTATTTTGTGTTTCTTCCATTTGTGAATAATCGCACCTAACTGTTGTCACCCTTCTCACCAAGCTGCTTGGCGATGGTCTTGTAGCCCATTACAGCCTTGTGTAGGTCCACAATCTTGTCCCTGACATCCTTGGAGAGCCTTTTGGTCTTGGCCATGGTGGAGAGTTTGGAATCTGATTGATTGATTGCTTTTTAGGACAGGTGTCTTTTATACAGGTAATAAGCTGAGATTAGAGCACTCCCTTTAAGAGTGTGCTTCTAATCTCAGCTCGCAATCCTGTATTAAAGACACCTGGGAGCCAGAAATCTTTCTGATTGAGAGGGGGTCAAATAATTATTTCCCAATTCATAAAATTTTTGACATGCATTTTTCTGGATTTTTGTTGTTGTTATTCTGTCTCTCACTGTTCAAATAAACCTATCGTTAAAATTATAGACTGATCATTTCTTTGTCAGCGGACAAATATACAAAATCAGCAGGGGATCAAATACTTTTTTCCCTCACTGTAGCTAACTAGCCAAGTTAGCTAGCTGACTAACGTTAGCTACAGACTTGCAACTCGGCAAGCGACGTCACCATTGCGTTATAGTTAGCGTTACAGTCCTGCTAGCTGACATTAACCTACAATAGTTTTTGCCTGTCAGCTAATATTAGCTAGCAGCTTAACGTATAGGCACAGAAGAAGAAGGGGTTAATTATAAATATATTTGGTCTAGTTCCTGAAAGTTATAATAAAAGTTATATAAAGTTATAACGTTAGCTACCTAGCCAGTTATTTAGCTAGCTAGCTATCTATTTATGACTATGCCAGAAATAGTCATATTTGGGTATACATTTTTGGGCAACACTAGTCCTCGGAGCCTGGTTGGTGACACACTTTTGCCCCTGCTAACACATCTAACTCCAATAATCAACTATCATGATTTCTTCCGTTTGGAATGGAATGCCTAGTTTCATCAGGGCTGGTGAAAATGTATGACAAACCAATGTTTACCTTGGGCTTAGCACATTAGGCTGGTGTTAATTTTACACCCTGCAGTTGGTAATGTTGGCAATGTACATGCATGTGATATGTGTGTCTCTCCAGTCAGGGTTTGGTATGTGGTGGATGATGGTACCGTGTCCCTGCGGTATGTTTGGGGGACCATTACAAGAACGCTTTGCATATGGAGGGTGAGATCAGCTGACCTTGTTTATTCATGAGAGTCATGGAACTGGTACAGTGTAAACTAAGTGAACATTTCATCTTTGTCCTTCCCGTAACCCCACTCCTCGCTGCTGGTCAGATGTGGTGGTTCTGTGTTCTCCATCGCCAACCCCAACCTACTGTACCATGTCGAAATGGGTCCCATTATGCCTGGGGAAAACCAAACACTGCATTCCACAGTAAGAACCTTACCAACGGTCAAGCATGGTGGTGGTAGTGTGATGGTTTGGGGATGCTTTGCTGCCTCAGGACCTGGATGACTTGCCTTAATAGAAGGAACCTTGAATTCTGCTCTGTATCAGAGAATTCTACAGGAGAATGTCAGGCCATCCGTCTGTGAGCTGAAGCTGAAGCGCAGCTGGGTCATGCAGCAAGACAATGATCCAAAACACATAATCAAGTCTACATGAAAATGGTTAAAAAGCAAAACATTTGAAGTTTTGGAATGGCCTAGTCAAAGTCCAGACCTAATCCCAATTGAGATGTTGTGGTGGGACTTGAAACAAGCAGTTCATGCTGAAAACCCACAAATGTCACTGAGTTAAAGCAGTTCTGCATGGAAAAGTGGGCAAAAATTCCTCCACAGCAACGTGAGAAACTGATCAACAACTACAGGAAGCGTTTAGTTGGAGTCATTGCAGCTAAAGGTGGCACAACCAGTTATTGAGTGTAAGGGGGCAATTACTTTTTCACACAGGGACATTGGATGTTGCATAAATTTGTTTATGAAATAAATGAAATAAGTATGTAATTGTTGTGTTATTTATTAGGTTTTGGTTGAAGATCTGCTAAGATTCAGTATCAAACATATACTAAAGTAGATACAATTTGAAAGGGGGCAAATACTTTTTCACAGCACTGTACAGTATGTGCATGAAACTACAACTTTCATTTGAATCTCCCGTTTACAACAATGCATGATTGTAGCGAAGATATCATTATCTTAAGCATTTGTGTGCTACAGAAACACACCTGACTTCACTCTGTCTGTATTTTCTTCCCTGTAGGTATCCCCGGTCTTCACAGTAGGGTTAGGGTTACCCTGCAGTCATCCTGCCCTGGACGAATAGTGGCTACCTGCAGTTCACAGCACCACTCTGTAGTTGGGGACAACCATGTATCTGAATAAAGCATGTATTTTACTTTTGTTGCTTCTGATATATTAACCCTGTAGATGGCATTTGCAGTGGATATCATCCGTTTTACGGGCTCCTGACCAATTCTGCTATTTTGTGTGTTTTTTACGTTTATACAGTGGGGGAAAAAAGTATTTAGTCAGCCACCAATTGTGCAAGTTCTCCCACTTAAAAAGATGAGAGAGGCCTGTAATTTTCATCATAGGTACACGTCAACTATGACAGAGAAATTGAGGGGAAAAAATCCAGAAAATCACATTGTAGGATTTTTAATGGATTTATTTGCAAATTATGGTGGAAAATAAGTATTTGGTCACCTAGCAAACAAGCAAGATTTCGGCTCCCACAGACCTGTAACTTCTTCTTTAAGAGGCTCCTCTGTCCTCCACTCGTTACCTGTATTAATTGCACATGTTTGAACTTGTTATCAGTATAAAAGACACCTGTCCACAACCTCAAACAGTCACACTCCAAACTCCACTATGGCTAAGACCAAAGAGCTGTCAAAGGACAACAGAAACAAAATTGTAGACCTGCACCAGGCTGGGAAGACTGAATATGCAATAGGTAAGCAGCTTGGTTTGAAGAAATCAACTGTGGGAGCAATTATTAGGAAATGGAAGACATACAAGACCACTGATAATCTCCCTCGATCTGGGGCTCCACGCAAGATCTCACCCCGTGAGGTCAAAATGATCACAAGAACGGTGAGCAAAATCCCAGAACCACACGGGGGACCTAGTGAATGACCTGCAGAGAGCTGGGACCAAAGTAACAAAGCCACCATCAGTAACACACTACGCCCGCCAGGGACTCAAATCCTGCAGTGTCAGACGTGTCCCCCCTGCTTAAGCCAGTACATGTCCAGGGCCCGCTGAAGTTTGCTAGAGTGCATTTGGATGATCCAGAAGAGGATTGGGAGAATGTCATATGGTCAGATGAAACCAAAATATAACTTTTTGGTAAAAACTCAACTCGTCGTATTTGGAGGACAAAGAATGCTGAGTTGCATCCAAAGAACACCATACCTACCGTGTGAAGCATGGGGATGGAAACATCATGCTTTGGGGCTGTTTTTCTGCAAAGGGACCAGGACGACTGATCCGGGTAAAGGAACGAATGAATGGGGCCATGTATCATGAGATTTTGAGTGAAACCTCCTTCCATCAGCAAGGGCATTGAAGATGAAACGTGGCTGGGTCTTTCAGCATGACAATGATCCCAAACACACCGCCGGGCAACGAAGGAGGGTTCAGTAAGAAGCATTTCAAGGTCCTTGGAGTGGGCTAGCCAGTCTCCAGATCTCAACCCCATAGAAAATCTTTGGAGGGAGTTGAAAGTCTGTGTTGCCCAGCGACAGCCCCAAAACATCACTGCTCTAGAGGAGATCTGCATGGAGGAATGGGCCAAAATACCAGCAACAGTGTGCTTGAAAACCTTGTGAAGACTTACAGAAAACGTTTGACCTGTGTCATTGCCAACAAAGGGTATATAACAAAGTATTGAGAAACTTTTGTTATTGACCAAATACTTATTTTCCACCATAATTTGCAAATAAATTCATTAAAAATCCTACAATGTGATTTTCTGGATGTATTTTTCTCATTTTGTCTGTCATAGTTGACGTGTACCTGTTATGAAAATTACAGGCCTCTCTCATCTTTTTAAGTGGGAGAACTTGCACAATTGGTGGCTGACTAAATACTTTTTTCCCCACTTTATGTATGACCGAAAACAGCTTCTGGAGATCAGAACAGCGATCACTAACCTCGATTTGGATGACAATTTCTACTTGAATGAGTTGGCAGCTCTGGACATTCTACCTTCTCCGGACAAGGCCCTAATCCTTGCGACAGCGCAAAAGAGGCAGACAAGCCGGCATCCTGATGAGACTACATTGGCATGCAAATAAACCGCCTCTACCCTCCGTTCTGTTGAGAGAACAAACTGGACAAGCTCCGTTCGAGACTATCCTATCAACGGGACCTGAAGAACTGTAATAGTCATTGTTTCACAGAGTCGTAGCTGAACAAGGACATTGATAATATACAGTACCAGTCAAGAGTTTGGACACACCTTGTCACGGTTTACTTAGCCAGAACCCAGAAGCAGACCAGGACAAGGTACGTTGAGACAAAGGTGAGTGTTTATTAATAGACTCCGAGTGAGGCTGAATAATCCAGGGAACAGAGCGGGTGGCGTGGATGGGTTGTTGAGGGTGCAGTGGTTGGTCCGGTACTGGCTCGGCAGCCGCCGACCATCAGGCAGAGGTTGGGTGAAGGTTCCGGGGTGAGAGACTGCAGACAGAACAAAACGGAGGTCAGTACACAGCAAGTCAAAAAGGTGCAAAACAACAAAACTAACACTAATGGCTCAGAGACGATACGTGACAAACATACTGTTCATGGCTAACGATCCGGCAGGAACTGGATGTTGGGCCAGAGCCTAAGAAGGGTGATGATCAGGACCAGGTGTGCAGATTGCTGATGGGATGCAGGTGCGGAAAACAAGAGCGCTCCCCGGAGCGTTCCCAACCTCGGGAAACTGGAGATTACGAACAGGAACACTAGTCACCAGACAGGACCCGACCAGACAGCCGGGATCGTTACAGTACCCCCCTCCGACGAACGCCACCGGGCGGACTCCCCGGAGCGCCAGGATGGAGGCGGTAGAAGTCACTGATGAGGTCCGCATCTAGGACCTGTCGACGCGAATCCAACTCCTCTCCTCAGGGCCATACCCCTCCCAGTCCACGAGATACTAGAAACCCCGGCCCCGCCGTCTGGAATCCATGATGCGACGCACCGTGTGGCAGGGACCACCTCCGATCATCCGAGGAGGAGGAGGAGGAGGCGGAGGAGGCAACAGAGGACTGAGGAAGACAGGCTTGAGGCAGGAGACATGAAAGGTGGGATGGACTCTGAGCGTCCCTCGGTAGTTTGAGTCGAACTGCCACTGGATTGATCACCTTCTCCACCACAAACGGACCAATGAACTTCGGTAACAACTTCCTAGACTCAGTCCGTAACGGAAGATCCCGTGTGGCCAAACAAACCCTATCTCCGATGGTATAGGTGGGAGCGGGGATCCGCGACGATTCGCCTGGAGCTGATACCGGTCCGAAACTCTAAGGAGTGCCTTTCTGGCCCGATGCCAGGTCCGGTGGCAGCGACGAATATGGGCCTGAACAGAAGGCACTGAGAGCTCCTTCTCCTGAGAAGGAAACAGGGGAGGTTGGTAGCCATACAGGCACTGGAAGGGAGACATCCCAGTGGCAGATGTAGGAAGAGTATTGTGGGCATACTCAACCCAAGGCAACTGAGAGACCCAGGAGGTGGGGTTGGAAGAGACCAGACAGCGTAGCGTGGATTCCATCTTCTGGTTGGCTCTCTCTCCGCCTGACCATTGGATTGGGGGTGAAAACCAGATGTGAGACTGACTGTAGCTCCAATGGCCAAACAGAAGGACTTCCAGACAGCAGAGGTAAACTGAGGGCCACGGTCAGAAACGATATCACTGGGCAAACCGTGGACCCTGAAAACCTCCCTAACCAGGATCTCGGACGTCTCCGAGGCAGAGAGGGAAGCTTGGCAATAGGGCACAAAGTGGGCGAACTTGCTGAATCTGTCCACGATAGTCAGAACGACCGTGTTCCCCCTCAGAAGCCGGGCAAACCCAGTGACGAAGTCAGGGCCAGATGCGACCATGGTCCGCCGGGGAATAGGAAGGGGGTGAAGTAGTCCAGAGCTGGGCCGATTGGTACTCTTATTCTGCGCACACACTGGACAGGCAGCAACAAAACCCCGAGTATCCTCGGCCATGGCAGGCCACCAAAACGTCTGCGAAGAAACGCCATTGTCCGAGCCACGCCAGGGTGACAAGCCATCTCCTGCTGGCGTGGGACCATTTGAGGACAGGCAGGACGAACCGACTCAGGCACAAACAACCGACCGGGTGGACCGTTACGGGATCGGGCTGAGTCCGGAGGGCCGCCAGCACCTCCTCCTCAATCTTCCACATAACTGCTCCCACGACGCAGTTCCGGGGAGGATTGTCTCGGTCTTGGACCCACTCTCCTCCGTCTTGGAGAACATCCGGGACAAGGCGTCCGCCTTGCCGTTCTTAGATCCAGGTCGGAACGTCAGGGCAAACTTGAATCGTCCGAAAACAACGCCCACCTGGCCTGACGGGAGTTGAGACGTTTAGCCGATTGCACGTAAGCAAGATTCTTGTGGTCAGTCCAGACAATAAACGGTTGCTCCGCCCCCTCAACCAGTGGCGCCATCCTCCAAGGCAAGTTTCACCGCGAGAAGCTCCCGGTTACCCACATCGTAATTCCTCTCCGCAGGCGAAAGGCGGCGAGAGTAGTAGGCGCAGGGATGGAGTTTACTGTCCGTGGAGCATCGCTGCGACAGGATGGCGCCAACTCCCACATCAGACGGCGTCCACTTCAACGGCTGAACTGACGGGCCGTGTCCGGTTGAGAGAGAATCGGTGGCGTTGGTGAATCGCCTCTTCAAATCCAGAAGCCGATCCGCCTCGGATTCCACGGGAAGGTCCTGATACTGAAGTCAAGGCAGTTAACGGAGCGGCCACACGGCTGTAATCCCGGATGAATCTGCGGTAGAAATTGCAAACCCCAAAATCTCTGGAGTTGCAATCTCGTACCGGGCTGGGGCCCATTCCAGAACCGCTCTAACCTTCTCCTGGTCCATCCTAATCTCTCCTGGAGATGATGTCCCGAGAAAGGATGTCGTGTGGGCGTGAAACTCGCACTTCTCGGCCTTCCACGAACAGGCGATTCTCCAACAATCGCTGCAGAACCTGCCGGACATGCTGGACGTGGTCGGAAGGTTCCTTCGAGAAGATCAGAATGTCATCCAGGTAAACAAACACAAAGAGACCGATCATATCTCTCAGGACGTCGTTCACCATACTCTGGAATACGCTGGAGCATTGGTCAGTCCAAACGGCATCACCTGATACTCGAAGTGACCCATCGGTGTATTGAAACCCGTCAACCACTCGTCCCCCTCTCTGATCCGGACCAGGTGATACGCATTGCGTAGGTCTAGCTTAGTGAACACCGTAGCACCCTGTAAGGAGTCGGAAGGCAGAACTCATCAAGGGCAGGGGATACTTGTTCTTGACCGTGATGTCATTCAACCCCCGATAATCAATACACGGTCGAAGAGAGCCATCCTTCTTCCCCACAAAGAAGAATCCTGCCCCCAGGGGTGATGACGAGGGACGAACGAGACCAGCAGCTAGGGACTCCTTGATGTAGGTCTCCAACGCCTCACGTTCAGGTCGGGAGATACTGTATAACCTTCCCTTGGGGTAGACAGCTCCAGGGACCAGGTTGATGGCACAATCATATGGTCGGTGGGGAGGGAGTGACAGAGCCTTCTGCTTACTGAAAACTTCCCCCAAATCGTGATATGTCTCGGGAACCAGGGGACAAATCTAGGGGTTTAGCCCTCAATCACCTGACTGGGAACCGAATGGGGGCAGGCAGTCTTGAGACAGTTAGCATGACAATCAAGGCTCCAACTCGTTACCTTGCCCGTCACCCAATCGAACGTGGGATTGTGTTCCTTCAGCCAGGGGTATCCAAGGACCAGAGGAACATGGGAAGACGGCAGAATGAAGAATGAAATCATCTCAGAATGATTCCCCGACAACCGCATCTTAACCCGGTTCAGTCCTCATCGCTGATACGTGCCAGACTACTGCCGTTCAGAGTGGTCATCAATGGCTTCCCGGCAATTGCTCCTTGGAAAGCCCCAGCTGTTCCACCAACTCGGCATCAAGAAAGCTTCCATCGGCACCTGAATCGATAAAAGCGTTAAGCGCTAAGCTCTGATTCCTGTTCACAAGGGTAGCCGGAAACGGGGTCTGACAGAGGTACTGAGAGGTTGAAACTGGCTCGCTAAAAGTCCTCCCAACTTTAGCGAGCCGGGCAGTTTGACGGACCGCCGGGAACAAGTGGAGATGTAATGTCCCGAGCTACCACAGTAGAGGCAGCAGTTGGTCTTACGTCTATGTTGGCGCTCCTCCTTGGTTAACCCGTGCCGCCCCACTTGCATGGGTTCAGAATCGGGATAGAGGACCTCTCCACTAATCCATTGTGGTGGAGAATGATCGACGTGTTCTGGTCCACCACCCGACCCGACTGGGAACTGAGAAGCTGATCGATTGGACGGACCCCATTGCTTCCCCTCCTTCGCTCTCGGACTCCGATTATCCACCGGAATAGACAAAGCTACCAAGCTGTCCAGGTCACTAGGCTCCGGATAGGAGATCAACTCATCCTTGAGCTGCTCGACAGACCCTGGTAAAAGGCCGCTTGCAGAGACTCCTCGTTCCACCCACTCTCCACAGCCAACGTCTTGAACTCGATCACGAAGTCGGCCACGCTGCGGTTCCTTGGCGAAGCGAAAACAGGCGCCTAGCTGCGTCCCTCCTCGGACGGAATGGTCGAAGAGCTTCTCATCTCGGCCGTGAACCCCTGGTATGAAGCCATGCAGGGATCCTGTCGTTCCCAAACGGCTGAAGCCCACTCCAGCGCTCGACCACGCAGCAACTTCAATCACAAAGGCTATCCTAGCCTTGTCTTGTGGCATAAGAGTAGGGCTGTAGATCGAACACTAGTCCACACTGCATAAGGAAGGAACGGCATCTTCCCAGCTCCCTCTCATATTTATCCGGCGTCGGAACCTTGGGCTCACGGATGGACACAGCTTCAGAAGCGGCAGGCGAGATGGGTGAAACCGGTAGTGGATCCTCCACCGGACACTGGTTGGTCTGGACCTCCGTCAGACCGGGTAGAAAGGTTCCGAACCGACAACGCGATCTCCTGTAGTACCATGCTATGATGGCCCAACATCTTCTCCTGCTGGGTAATAGCATGGCGAACAGAGTCCAGGTCCGTGGGTTCATTACTGGCGGATCGTTCTGTCACGGTTCTAAGCAGAACCCAGAAGCAGACCAGGACAAGGTACGTTGAGACAAAGGGTGAGTGTTTATTAATAGATTCCGAGTGAGGCTGAATAATCCAGGGAACAGAGCGGGTGGCGTGGATGGGTTGTTGAGGGTGCAGTGGTTGGTCCGGTACTGGCTCGGCAGCCGCCCGACCATCAGGCAGAGGTTGGGTGAAGGTTCCGGTGAGAGACTGCAGACAGAACAAAAACGGAGGTCAGTACACAGCAAGTCAAAAAGGTGCAAAACAACAAAACTAACACTAATGGCTCCAGAGACTGATACGGCTGACAAACATACTGTTCATGGCTACCGATCCGGCAGGAACTGGATGTTGGGCCAGAGCCTAAGAAGGGTGATGATCAGGACCAGGTGTGCAGATTGCTGATGGGATGCAGGTGCGGAAAACAAGAGCGCTCCCGGAGCTGTTCCCGAACCTCGGGAAACTGGAGATTACGAACAGGAACACTAGTCACCAGACAGGACCCGACTCAGACAGCCGGGATCGTTACACACCTACTCATTCCAGGGTTTTTCTAGATTTTTTACTATTTTCTACATTGCAGAATAATAGTGAAGACATCAAAACTATGAAATAACACATATGGAATCATGTAATAACCAAAAAAGTGTTCAACAAATCAAAATATATGTTATATTTGAGATTCTTCAAATAGCCACCCTTTTCCTTGATAACAGCTTTGCACACTCTTGGCATTCTCTCAACCAGCTTCATGAGGTAGTCACCTGGAATGCATTTCAATTAACAGGTGTGCCTTCTTAATTTTTTGGGGGGAATTTCTTTCCTTCTTAATGCGTTTCAGCCAATCAGTTGTGTTGTGACCAGGTAGGGGGGTATACAGAAGATAGCCCTATTTGGTAAAAGACCAAGTCCATATTTTGGCAAGAACAGCTCAAATAAGCAAAGAGAAACGACAGTCCATCTTTACTTTAAGACATGAAGGTCAGTCAATACGGAACATTTCAAGAACTTTGAAGGTTTCTTCAAGTGCAGTTACAAAAACCATCAAGCGCTATGATGAAACTGGCTGTCATGAGGACCGCCACAGGAATGGAAGACCCAGAGTTACCTCTGCTGCAGAGGATAAGTTCATTAGAGTTACCAGCCTCAGAAATTGTAGCCCAAATAAATGCTTCACAGAGTTCAAGTCACAGACACATCTCAACATCAACTGTTCAGAGGGGACTGTGTGAAATCAGGCCTTCATGGTCGAATTGCTGCAGAGAAACCACTACTAAAGGACACCAATAAGAAGAAGAGACCTGTTTGGGCCAAGAAACATGAGAAATTGACATTAGACTGGTGGAAATGTGTCCTTTGGTCTGGAGTCCAAATTGGAGATTTTTGGTTCCAACCGCCCTTGTGAGACGCGGTGTGGGTGAACGGATGATCTCCGCATGTCTAGTTCCCACCGTAAAACATGGAGGAGGATAGTGTTATGGTGTGGGGGTGCTTTGCTGGTGACACTGTCAGTGATTTTTTTAGAAATATATTTTGATTTGTTTAACACTTTTATGGTTACTACGTGATTCCATATCTGTTATTTCATAGTTTTGATGTCTTCACTATTATTCTACAATGTAGAAAATTGTAAAAATAAAGGAAAACCCTTGAATGAGTAGGTGTGTCCAAACCTTTGACTAGTACTGTACATCTCGCTGGCTTTTCTATGCATCGTAAAGACCGGCCAGCAGCCTCGGGTAAGATGAGGGGGTTGGGGTGTGTCTCTACTGTTAAGGAAGTCTCAAGTTTTTGTTCGCCAGAGTTAGAATACCTCATGATAAGCTGCAGACCATACTATTTTCCAAGAGAGTTTTCATCTATATTTTTTGTAGCTGTCTATTTACCACTACAAACCGATGCAGGCACTAAGACCGCACTCAACAAACTGTATAGGGCCATAATCAAACAAAAAATGCACACCCAGAGGTGACGCTTCCATAGTGGCCTGTGATTTTAATGCAGGGAAACTGAAATCCGTTTTGACCTCATTTTTACCAACGCACGTCACCTGTGCAACTAGAGGCAATACAATTCTAGATCACCTTTACTCACACACAGAAACGCATACAAGACTCTCCCCTTGCCCTCCCTTTGGTAAATCTGACCATAACTCTATCCTCCCTGATTCCTGCTTAAAGCAAAACTCAAACAGGAAGTACCCGAAGTGGTCCAATGAAGTGTATGCTAAGTACAGGACTGTGTTTCGCTAGCACAGACTGAATATGTTCCCAGGATTCATCCTATAACATTGAGGAGTTTACCACATCAGTCGTCAGCCATTAATAAGACAATTTCATCCCCACAGTGACCATACATACATATCCCAACCAGAAGCAATGAGTATAGGCAACATCACACTGAGCTAAAGGCTAGAGCTGTCGCTTTCAAGGACGGGCCTCTAATCCTGTTCACTATAAGAAATCCCGCTACGACTTCCCGACGAGCCCCCAAACAAGCAAAGCGTCAATACAGGACTAAGATCGAATCCTACTGCTCTGACGCTCATCGGATGTGGCAGGGCTTGCAAACTTCACAGAATACAATGGGAAACTCAGCCACAATTGCCCTGTGACGAGCCTACCAGGACGAAGCTAAATGCCTTCTATGCTCGCTTCTAGGCAAGCAACACTGAACCATGCATGAAAGCACCAGTTGTTCCGGACGACTGTGTGATCTTGCTCTCTGTAGCCGATTTGAGTAAGACCTTTCAACCAGGTTAACATCCACAGACACCGCGGTGCTAGACGGCTTACCAGGACGCGCATATCAGAGCATGCGCTGACCAGCTGGCAAGTGTTTCACTTACATTTTCAAACTCTCCCTGACCCAGTCTGTAGACATACCTACACATGTTTCAAGCAGACCACTCATACTCCTGATGCCCAAGAAGAGCCAAGATAACCTGTCTAAGTGACTATTGCCCCTGTGCACTCACATTCTGATAGCCATGAAATGCTTTGAAAGGCTGGACATGAAGCTACACATCAACACACATCACCCAGTCACGCATACCACCCCAACAGATCCACAGATGACGCGTCACCCTATTGCACTCCACACGCCCTCTCCCACCTTAGACGTAAGAGGAACACAAATGTGAAAATGCTGTTCTATTGATTACAGCTCAGTGTTCAACACCATGCATGTGCCCTCTAAGCTCATCACCCAGCTCAGGACCCTGGGACTGATCCTACCTCTGTAATTGGATCCTGGACTTCCTGACTGGTAGCCCCAAGGTGGTGAGGGTAGGCAACAACACCTCCCCCACGCTGATCCTCAACTACAGGCCCTCACGGGTGCGTGCTTAGTCCCCTCCTGCTACTCCTGTTCACCCATGACTGTGTGGCCGCGTACGATGATTTCACTCCAACACCACGCTAAGTTTGCTGACGACACGAGTGGTAGGCCTGATCGCCTCCGACGATGAGATAGCCTAGGGTGGAAGATAGAGACCTGGCAGTGTGGGTGCCCAGGACATACAACCTCTCAACTTCAACGTCAGCAAGACAAAGGAGCTTATCGTCGACTTTCGCAGGAAACAGAGGGCCGAGCAGTATCCCCATCCACATTTACGGGGCTGTTAGGTGGAGTGGGTTGAGAGCTTCAAGTTCTCGGTGTGTCCACATCACTAAAGGAATTAACATGCTGGTCCACACACATCAACACAGTCGTGAAGAAGGCACGACGACCACCCTCCTCTTCCTCAGGAGGCTGGAAAAAGAGGGTTTACGTGGGCCCTCAGATTCTCAAAAGTTATACAGCTGTAGCCTTGAGTGCACGTCTTGACCCGGCTGCATCACCACTTGGTATGGCAACTGCTTGGGCATCCGACCACAAGAGCGCTACAGAGGGTAATGCGATAATCCAGTAAACCATTGGGACCGAGCTTCCTGCCATCCAGGACCTTACACTGCAGGCGGTATCAGAGGAAGGCATCCAAGTCATAGCAGACTGTTTCTGCTCTGCTACCGCACGGAAGCGGTACTGATGTACCAAGTCTGGGCCCTGAACAGCTTCCAACCCCAAGCCATAAGGCTGGCTAAATAGTTAACCAAATAGCTACCCGGACTATCTGCATGGACCCATTTTGCACTAACTATTTTGACTCACCACATAACTGTTGCTGCTGTTTATTATCTATCCTGTTGCCTTAGTCACTTTACCCCTACTTACAAAAGTGTACAGTACATATATATGTCAATTACCTGTACCCCTGCACATCGACTGCATTGGTCCCCTTTGTATATAGCCGGTTATCGTTTCTCATTGTGTATTTATTCCTTGTGTTATTATAATTTTTTTTTTTTAAAATTCTTTCTGCATTGTTGGGAAGCGGGCCTGTAAGTAAGCATTTGCTGTTAGTCACACCTGTTGTTCTACGAAGCATATGACAACTGCAGCAAAATTTGCTCCTGGTGGAGCTTTGGCAAATAATAGGCCTGGGCGGCAAGTTTATTCACCACGTACACAACAGGTGTAAAGCAGTACAGTGAAATTAGTTGCGAGAGCTCTTCCCCAACAGTGCAGGTGATAATATATAACAATAATAATAATAATAATATATATAATAATAGAAAAACTAGTAATAAAAACACACAAAGAAGTACAATATAAGTTAAAGGGGGAATTTGTCTGCTCATAGTGAGCCTGGCAACGTCCGGCATTCGTAGAAAGCAAATCCTGATACCGCCCGCTAGGTAGAGAGGACGTGCTTACAAATTTTATAATGGCGTTGTTTACTTCGAACGACTAACACACAGTAATCTCAGAACTTCTCTAGGCAATATCTTTTTTTGAAAACGTTCATTTTTCACAAATGTTTGTCATCATGCCCGATGTGGTGTTCTGTGCAAATTACAAAACAAGTGAGATAATGTGTTATCTTTCATCGTTCTACCTACCAGAAATTCGCACCCCGATTCTGCCGTGGCTTGCATTGCAGCTATCAAGAATGATGCGGTGACCAAAGATTATCAGAGGGATTTTCGGGCTGAACTGATGGGGAATCCATTTCGACGATTGAAGGAGAAGTGATGCAAATCGTTGATTTTTTCCATCACAAATAAATGAAGATTCTCAATTAGAGGTAACCTAATGTTAGTTAGCTTTAGAAGCCTAGCTGGGAAAGTTAGCTGTTAGCTAACGTTACAGTCCTGTATTGCACTCTAAAAAGGCATCAGCTAAATCATATAGCTATCTTTTGGTATACACACACATTGTCAATCAATTTCGCCATGCCATGTTAGTCACTGTTAGACTGGTACTACCTTCTAGCAGAGTAAACATGTTTGTTCTATCTTTGACTGACATTAGCTAACGTAAATAGCTAATGTTACCAAATAAGAGACTCAATTTGGTAGCCATCTCATTCCAGCCTTGTCTAGAAAAACACCGTTACTAAAAATAGAATTGTCGAGTATAGCTAATTTGCGATATATGTCTTTCCAGGAGACGTGCAGTACCAGCAAATCTTCTGCAAGAGCACCAAACAGTTGGTGGTTAAGAAGCCCTAAACCACTTTTGGCAGAGTCTTATCCAGCTGCTGGCCATTCACCGTAGACAGGAGAAGACCATCGCCATAAGCACAAAAGAGTCTCAGCGGTCCCCAGCCCAACATTGCCAGTGTACCGGCCGGATAAAGGACATGGCTGTGTTACACAGGTAGCCCAAGTCTGATCTTTTTTTCACTAATTGGTATTTTTGACCAATAAAGATTAGTTCTAAAAAAAGATCTGATGTGATTAAGAACAATTAGTGAGAAAAAGATCAGAATAAGGCTGCCTGTGTAAATGCAGCCAGTGTGGCTGTGCTATAAGACAGCGTTTCCCAAACTCGGTCCTGGGGACCCCAAAGGGGTGCAAGGTCTTGGTTTTTGCCTAGCTCTACACAGCTGATTTAACCCTCCCGTTGTCCTAGGGTCAAAATGACCAACCACTGTGTTGAACCAACTTTATTTAATTTTTATATTTTTTGAAGTCATTTGTGAGAAGGAGGCAGTGATACTTTCTTTAAGTCTCACTGCCTCCTTCTACAAATGATCTAAATAAAATTAAATAAGACAGTTCTTTGATGTGGTATTGTTTAAATGAGGAGTTAAACTAATGAAACTTGATGATTAGTTGATTATTTGAATCCCAGCAGCAGTGCTAGGGAAAAAACAACGTGCGCAGTCCCAAGACATTGAAAAACCCCTGGCACTAAGACCATGTAGAACAGGGGTCTCCAGCCTGTTCCTGGAGAGCTACCCTCCTCTGGGTTTTTTTGGCTCCAGCCCAGTTGTGACTAACCTGGTTCGGTTTATCGCTTAGTGATATTAAAATCGTTGTGAATTGGGGTTGGAGTAACAACCTACAGAATGATATCCCAGAGACAGGAGTGGAAAGCTTCTGATAGAACACCATAAATAAATATGGATATTTTCTATCAATCTTCAAAATTTGTCAGCCCTTATGGATTCACAGAAGATATTTATATAAGCTGTACATGGCTCCGTAGCATCAAACAGATGCTAGACGTTCAGGTCAGCAAATAAACAAACATTATTTGGATATCTAAAATACAGGGTGTACACTGTTTAATGCTAACTCAAGAGGAAACTGGGTATTCAACAACAATGTTATGTGGTAAAAGTAACATACAAAAATGTTTTTAAGAACAGTGTAGTGCAGTTCAGTGTGTCCGGCGTGTCTGAGGCGTGTCTCAGGTCTAGAGACACACAGGGTGTGAGAACTTTGTAGCTCTACAGTTATTTTACCAGATAATGCAATTTTGCAAAGATTGTTGCCGACATCTTGTCTATTTCAGAGTCTTCTATCATTGATCAAGACAGGTGGTGTCCACCCCAAAGTGCCATGTCATGATCACTGAGACATATACTCAATCAGCTGGTGAGAAGACTTGAAACAAGCCTGTCAAATACACATGTGTGAATTACTTTATGGAGCAAAAAATATATTTCATAACGGAGCATTTTCTAAATTCAAGCTGACCCCCTGCAACTGGACACAGACATCTGTTTCCCCAAATCGAGGACAAAGACAGCATAAGCTAAGGTTGGTGGGCATTCTCTGTGCTACACCAAACTGTGCCTATCCTGTAACTCCCAGTTATATACCAACAATCTTTGGTTAAATCACATTATCTGACAATCTGTAGCTAAGAGAACTGGTGATCATGGATGGAGAAGACATTCATGATGAAATTGCTATTCAGAAACATACAGTAAGAAGTTCAGAGAATAAATCTGTGGGAAGAGTGTTATGTAGTCAAACTGCCATTCAGCTCCTCATGAGTAATCTGCTTGAAATGGAGCATAATGTCTAATCCCTCGAGAGGGATGCAGTCCTGGATACAGTTCTGCTACAATGACACACGCAGGCAAAGGAATTCTGTTTGGATCTCAGATCCCTCCCAGGAAGATGCCCAGGCACCACACAGTATTGTCTGTAAGACAAAAAACTAACAAAATTATACTCTATTGTACAGTTTGATCAACAGTTGAATTACGTGCCAGCACAGCATCAATATCAGGGTAGCTAGTTGAACATCATGTGCACAGGCACAGATTACATTACAACAATATCTAGCCTAATGTAAATAAATAAGGCATAACCCTCAACCTTTACACAGTGACCTGACAGTACAAATTAGCCTAGGTAGGTAGGCAGACAGTATCTACCTGTGTGTCTATCAGGCATGTTTAGGCAAATATTTTTATAGTAAAACCAGCTTCAGTTTTGAGATTTACAACAGCAAATTGTTGTATTATTGTTTCTCCTCACCCTTTTCAGTAAACTTAGTTAGCTAGCTTGCTGAGATGCATGCTTGTTATTTGCATTTGTTTGGAATCTGTCTTGCATCATGCCTCATTTGTGATTGAAATGCATCCAAGGTCATAATTATGTAATGCTCAACCTAAATCAGTATGTTACATAGCTAGCTAGTAAATTATTTTGATTGCTGATCGACACCTGTTTGCTAACAAGTTACAAATGTGAGGCATGGTAGCATAACAAGTTAACAGGCACCAGGTTAACTAGCTAGCCAACTCCACACATGTGCTAACGTTTGCTGGTAAACCTAGCTTTAGGTGGCTGGATTTGTAACATGTAGCTTGCTGTTTGGTAGCTAAGCGATATCTACGACTAAAAAAAGAAGAGGTTTTTTACAAATCGAGATACAAAATATTATATATATATTTTGTCATAGATATCAGCTACTGGTAGTTGTTTTTAGCTGGCTATACCACAGCAAACAGAAATTATTTCAATTTTCCCCCACTGTAAACACAGTAGTATATTGTGAATATACACAATATGGGTTTCAGTAGATAAACTAAAGTTAGTAGGTGGCTTGCGGGAAAAATAACCTAACACCGTATTTTGTCATCTGCCCTCTTGGTGCTGGCATCGGCTGTACCTGAGCTTCTAGCGTTAAGCTAAATCCAACTCTTTGTTTAATTCCTCTTCGCTATATTCGGTTGAAACATGTATGGTTGAATGTCACCATGTGGCTGATAGATGCTCCATCGCCGAATTCATGTTGATGAGAGAATCACTTGAAGCCATTGCGTCTGGTCAGTTCTTTCAGTTTTGGCCAAAGTTGTTGTTAGTGTCCACCTCCATTTTTTAAATAAAGCCCACGCAGGGGAAGGATTGGGGCCAGAGCAAATTTGCCAGCACAAGTTGTAGTATGTAAGAGACTGGAAAAAGGTGTCTGCTTGCATATCTTGTAATGAATCCGCCCATAGGAACATAACTGAAATAATTCAAATGGCTCTATCGAAACAAGACAACCATCTGTCTTATGCAAAAAAATTTATAGTGCGATCAGTATAACATAGAGCCTTCGCGAAATGTTTAACAAAGCAGGACTTCATGTATTCTTTAGTCTGCGCCTCCCCCATCATGCCAAGAAGCCATTCATAGGGTGTATCATTCAGCATGTGAAGCCCTGCCCTGCCTTCCTCCTGGGAAATTATGTGGCAAACACATCTCACTGTCTAAATACCTCAGACATGATGAAAACAAGCCCAGATTGCCCCAGGAGGAATTCCAATTTAAGAACAGGAGACTGCAGTATATACAGGTCAGTGCCTGTA